>NC_139933.1:4267874-4692874 GCF_963514095.1 Eutrigla gurnardus | reverse complement strand
GAGACTGCTGCGTCCTCCGCGCTGGGACGGCTTGTATTCTGTTATCGATAAATTATTGACGGTGTGTTACTGGCACGGCTTTAACGTGATAGGTTGTCAGTGGTTGCTGCTGTTGTTTGTTTCCAAGAAGTCATATGTTATCGAAAAAATCATAGAGGACGGACGCAGTCAAGAGCTTTATTTGTTTTTATCCTCAACAAAGTTTATCCTTCCACATGAAATATATATACTATTACGACCTAAATGTGTTTTCCTGCAGGTTTGATCAGCCCACTTTCACACCTCTAACCCGCTCCAACTCATCACACAACCCTCGCTATCACCTCCCACCTCCCTCCTCCCACCTCCCTCCACCCACCTGCACTGATGGTCTAAGAAGAGGATATGTGTAAGCTCCTTCAGAGACAGAAGACCAGGAAGAAACCCATCTGTTCAAGTGTTGGTTGTGGACCCCTTCATGTGTCTGGGATCTATAGCCTCCAGGGACCAGCAGAGGACTAACTTTCTGCTCCAGCTCAGTAAATTCACTGCGGATCCAGTTTTACACTCCAGTCTATTGGCTCATTTTTCCTTCGTTTTTGCTTCATTTCCTGGAAAAGAGGATGTCGTACTCTGTACAGATTGTAAAAGCCCATTGAGACCAATTTGTGATTTGGGACTCACAGGCTGCGATAAAATGTAAAAAGGTATGGATGGTAATGTGACTTGGTGACAGCCACCGTCGGCAGCTCCAGGGCTTTTTTTTTAATAATGTTTTGACAACAGATCTTCTCCAGCCTGTGTCTCGGGAACACAAACTTCCCCCTCCAACACACCCATCCATGTTTGACTTACTTTGACTGTGTGTCTCCCGACTTTGTGACAGTTTTAGGGTGCATTCGGCTGTGTGCTACTGTGTGGGTGCTTTATTTCTCTACTTGTCTCTTTTTGTTCGGCTGTGGCGAGTGTTGCACATTTTTTGAAAGCCTCATTGGAGTGTTTTGGAATGGATATTGGTGAGAACGAAAACACATTTTTAAAGGCTAAATTGTTTGAGGTGGAGATTTCGAAGTCTATTACAGGTGTTGCTGGTGTAAATCCTGACTTAACTTTTGAGCAACATAAGGAGCTGCCGGTGTTACAGTTGGAGCATGCTCGGCTTCGGCAGCAAGTTCATAACTGCTGCTGAGGATGCTGTGCTTACAGATGAGGATGTGTTGCTGCACACCATTGACTTCCTGTATAAAGTGCATTCTGGGAAGTGGATGACTGGGCTGCTAAATCGGAACAGTAGTCACGGCAACAATCAGACACTGATGACACAGGAGAAGGAGGGGCCAGTCAGCTGCTCTGATGTCAACGTCTCTTTGTAATCGGGCTCTCATTAAGGCCCTCCCCTGGGACAGAGCACAGCCCCCTTAATGGTCCCCCATACAGGAAATGGATGAGCGCTCCACCAATATTACACATATTAGCACACAAATACACACTTCAGCCTCGTATCAAATCAAGAACACATGCAATTATGAATTAATGTGGACGCTGCTGTTTGATTGGCTGCTGCGTCGTCCTCAGATCAGACGTCCAAAACAGACTTCATATATTTAATCTAACAATCTTCTGCTGCATGTTTCCTGCTGTACATGTGATGAATTTGTTACACACACATGCACACGACACAGCATCCTATTGATGGGGCTCCAGAGGGTTCTGCCCCACCCCCTGGTCTCCACCTGCCCCTCATGGTCCCAGCTGAGGCCCACTGCTCCATTACCATCCTCAGCCCATCCACTTACACTTAAACCAGCACCTTCTCGCTTCACACCACACTCATCTCCCTACCGGTCCCAGTTGTGCCCCCATCCAGACAATCTCGAGCCCCTGTGGATGTGATTCATCGGGGGGAGGCTGGCTGAAATAATGGCCGACAAAAGAGAGGTAACCGGGGCAAACAGAGGCTTATTGTAAGCTGCGGGATAATCCTGACTTCATCCCGGTGGATGTTTGATCTCACACCTCGAGAGCAGCGTGGCGATGTTAAGAGAGGCCTTTAAAACTGACAATGGATGCTATATATCCTTCTGAAGGCAGGTTTCCTCTGGAACACCTGGATCCAGTGATGTCATGGGAGTTTAATTCCTGTTCAGGCAAACCAGTAGGAGGCGCTAGATCCCTGACTGGCCTCGAATAAGTAAAGTTTCCACCAAGTCTGAATACAAATATGCAATTTTTGGAAAATTTGCTGCATAATTATGATTATTATTATTATTATTATTATAATTGTTACAGAGCTACAATATAACATTAAAATAATTACTTGATGCCCAATTGTTTTTAAAAGTCCCATTTATTGTTTACTAGTATGGAAATGAAAGGAAACGAATGGGAACGGTGAGGAAAATGCCTTTAAATGTTAAAACCATACAGCAGTCATTCCAAAAAATGGGCAGCTGAAATATAGTGTACGGTTTGCAGAGATAAAACACGCTGGTGTAACCATGATGTTCAGGCTGTGTGTGTGATTGGTCAGTCAGTCAGGTGTGTTGGCAGTCCTGTGGACCATCTGGACTCATTTATCTCTACACGAGTCCCATCTGCTTGGCTTTCTGCTGTGGAGTTAGAGGTGAGACACATTCAAGGAAGGACTGTCTGTGTTTATGACGCACAGCTGAATCCCTGAAAAAAAGCATTGACTCTGAAAATCGTGTTCTAGCCCTGCTGTGTTTCCTGAGGTAACTTTGGTTTAATAATAGAGGATTGTATTATGGAGTGAGTGATTCTGATTGAGGCATCATGGCGAATACATTTCAGGCAAATATGCTTGCGTATCTATAACTTCTCAAACTTCTTTCCCTGTAAATTCATCCATAATTAGCAGATCAACACTCATATCTTTCTGTCAGCCTAAATATGGATGAGGGCCAGAAAATGGTTAGATAAGCAAATCAGGATATTGGAACTTCTCTTAATTAAGAGAAAGCAAATACTGTATCACAATTTCACACACTTCAGTCTCGAATCTAGTTCCCCTCGAAGCATCAAATCTAAATCTCACTGCGTTTATTGATCCTATTCATATCTTTACTTTCAGAAGTATGATGCCCAAAGCCCTGGATGGTCAAATCATCATGGAGAAGACGCCCCGTTACTTCGTTACTGTGGAAACGCCGGCACGAGTCCACGCCATGTCCCAGGACGTGAAGCTGATCGTGGTGGTCCGAGACCCCGTGTCCAGAGCCATATCTGACTACACGCAGATCATCTCCAAGAGCCCCGACATCCCTCCGTTTGAAAGCCTGGCCTTCAAGAACCGCACCACAGGTACTCATCCGGCAGCTCCAGCTGGCATGGCCACGGTGAACTGGTGGTAGTGGAGGGTAGTGGAGGGCGCAGGGTAGGGTAGGGTGGGGCAATGGCATCCCGGTGCCAGGAGCTAGAGCTAGCAGCTGTAGTATTTGTGAATGGGCAGCAGGGGGCACCAGAATCTTGGTGCTAGGTGTGCAGGTTCTCCCTGGTAAAGCTGGCTGGTGAGATGTTCTAAAAATGTTCTAGGGTGCTCCATCTGGAGTGGGTACTTGAGAAGTCATTGCTGAAGCCCTGTTTTTTGTTGTTGCACGGCTACTGTCCAGTCAGAGGTTCATGGAGGTTGTCGGCGGACCTCGTTGGAGCATGGCGGAGATGCAAACCAGGCCAGGAATAGTTGAGAAGGCTGGAATGTTGTGTGTAGGAGAGGAGGTCTGGGAGATGTTGGAGGATACTTCGGATGAACTGTTGTAATGTTGTAAGTTGAGGAGAGGTGGACCACTTAAAATACTTTGTAGAGGCTTGCTGGACTCGCTCGCTTTCCGGATGGATTTTGGATGACAGAAATGTTTATTGACTTGGTCTAAAGGGTGACACTTTACTGTAAAATAAAGTCTATGTTTTTCTGAGGGGGAACCTCTGTGTCAGACAATGTAAAACAAAGTCTGTGTCTTTGTGATCTCTAGGTCTGATCGACTCTCTGTGGAGCCCCCTGTGGATCGGCCTGTACGCCCAGCACCTGGAGCGCTGGCTCTCCTGGTTCCCCAGGACTCAGATTCATCTGGTTAGTGGGGAGAGGCTCATCACGGACCCAGCTGGAGAACTGGGCAGAGTCCAGGACTTTCTGGGTCTCCAGAGGATCATCGCCGACAAGCACTTCTACTTCAACAAGACGAAAGGCTTCCCCTGCCTGAAGAAGCCCGAGGGCAGCAGTAAACCTCACTGCCTGGGGAAGACCAAGGGGAGGATGCACGTCTCCATTGACCCCGAGGTGATGAGGAGACTGAGGGATTTCTACAAGCCCCATAACCAGCGCTTTTATCAGCTGGCGGGTCAGGACTTTGGATGGCAGTGACCCAGAGACATTTGTTTGAGGAATTCAGAGACAATGATCTTCTTCTGAGCAGCAGAAGGACATTTCAGAGACTTCAATGAATGACAACCCCGATCAATAAATCAGTAACTCATCTTGTTCAAGTGTTTAAAAGTTTATTTTTCATAGATGTTCAGTAAAACATTTGTTGTATTAAACAAACATCCTTTGGCAGGCTACTCGTCCCCACCAGGTGCTTAAATTAAACATTTGTGGGGTCTCAGACAGTGGTTGCTATGGGTTACAGCTGTAAAGAATTGAATGGTATAGATTTAGTGCCTCTGGTTCGTTACCCTCATGCTCTAGCTGGTATCCTATCGTGGCACAATGAACCCAGAACTACCTTTTTTTAATCTTCACGCTCACCAGACGAGACTTTCAGGGTGATCTTCATACCTACTGGGTATCGGGCTAATTGTCCTCCAAAAAGAAGGGATGAATCTTTTATGTGGCCGGCAGCAGAGAATTTATATGAGCTGAGGTTTGATTGAGTGTAGTCTTGAGTAATGAATGTGGATGAATGGATGTTGGGGAACCGGATCAATTGCTTATTGGTTCATTTATGTGCTTGGCTTCGGTTAGCACCGGACCGCTAAAAGCACTGGAGGACGGCTAACACAGCTTCCAGTCAGCCTACTGTGTGACTGAAGTAAAGGGACTACTTTCTGTGTTTCAACAGCCATTTCTCTAACAGGGTTACAGCTTTGTCTCTATTCAGTTTGCATGTATTTGCACTAGTTACAAAATAAAACTATTTTTAAGCAAACGATTTGCAATTTATTATGCTGCTCTTTTTCTCACATTTTTCTTTCTCGTTTATTTAAATGCATGAAGTTAAGGTGGATGGATTTTATTGCATTTCTGAGTTATACTGGTTATTTCTATTTTTTTTTTAATTACAGTTAAAAATGTTAATCTGTCACAGAAAATATTCTGTTGTAAAAGATAAACTACGGAGTTATTTTCAGGTGAAGCATCGCTGCTCTGTTTACAGAGAAAGGGCATTCTGTTCATGTTAGAGTGAGACAACACCACCCTCTTGTGGACAATTGAGGGAGTGTTGAGAAAAAGTGCAGTTGAAAACCGTCTCAACAAGTAAGTGTTCTCTCCTCATTAAACTTTTATAAAATATTTGCATATAAATGTATTTATATTAATATATTAGGTTGCAATAATTAACCACAAAAATGTAACTAAAGACCACAACACAAGAATTGCCACTGTAAATAACTCTGATATACAAAAATGTTTAAAAACAAAATGTACTTTATTAACTAAAACAACTCCTCATTTACAGCTAGCAAGTCAAAACAAACCCCATAAACACAGGAAGTTATGACATTAATATTATATTACAATATGTATATTTCTCTCATGTCTCATTGTAATCGTCTGCCTATAGACCATAACAATAAATCTATTCATGATTTATATACACAGATATATGAGTCTTTCCAAATACCAAAGACAGTTATTACATAATAAGTTTAGGAGAAATTAAAGACAATCGAATCAAAATCTTCAATATAACGGTACAATTATGTGATTTTCTTCTGATTTAAGGTATAATTTGTTCTATTTGAGCCATAATCATAAAAAAACAACAAAAAAAACAGGATCTCTTTGTTTTGGACTGAAACACATTTATGTACTGAATGTATGAAAAACAGCTGCTATCTTACCAGCTGTGAATACTAATTATAGTGTTGGCTGTTTATGTTCATTATGTTATTTATTACAATGCATTTCACTTTGAATTGAACAAACGAGTAAAATAATATATACATCTTCAAATTCACTTAAAAAGGCAGCTTCAGACGAGACATGCTCCTGTCGTCGATGAGTTCAGTCTGTCTTCACATACATTTCCTTTACAGCAGTGATTCCTCAGAGGAACCTGCTGTTGGACCAGAAGGATGCGGCTGGAAGTAAAGGCACTCCACCCATGTGACCATGAGTCAGATAAAGTCACAGTATCCTGTCTGTCTGCCCAGCTGCCACCATGAAATCCTCCATGCTGCAGCTCCTTCATTGGCAAGACGGCACAGAACTGGCAAGTGGCCTAGACACCCCTAGACTTCATCTTTATTTTTATTTTTTTACATTTTACACCTCAATTTAAAGTAACATGTAATAACTCAAAAACACTGAGGGCACTACATATGAAAAAACATCATTTTACACGTAAAGCCAAAATGATTCTCATGTTAACGATGGCTTAAATGACCGTGTGTGATGTGAAAGCTGTTGCCGGTAGTAACGACCCTACGGAGAATGATTAGCAGCTCATTTTTCAGCTCCATGTCGCTTCAGTCTCACTGTTCTCGACGTGACCTTGCCAGGTATAATTCTCAGAGTAATCTCCATTTCTCGGCGGTGATGTTGCTCAACGTCTCCTGGATGACATTGATAGTGAGAGCATGGGTGAGAATGCTGGTGCCGGTGTGTTGACAGTATTTATGTCAGTGCTCCTCTAGCAGTACTCCTCCCCCTGGCTGCTGGGCAGGTCGTTGAGGTCCAGGAAGACCGAGGCGTCGGACAGCTTGCGGCCGCCGGACGACAGGTCCAGCAGCTCCTCGGCCGTGCTCGGCACCGAGCTGATGTACATGTCCCAGACCTGGTCCGGGGAGTCCAGCTCCAGCAGCTTCTGCTTGATCTTCAGGTTCTTCTCGATGTTCCTGCGCTTGTGCTTGAACTCCAGGATGGTTTTAGTGTAGCGGTTGATGGTGGTGACTGAGGACGCCATGCAGGCTGTGAAGGAGCTCCACGCCAAACTAGAGTAAAGAGACATTAACGGACATTATTCATGCAGGGAGTCATTTTTAAAAATGAAAAATACATCCTATTTTCCATTTTCATTTAAAAACATCATATAAGATGTGTGTATTTTGGGTCTGATGGTTTTATTTAACCGATTTATAATACTGGACCTCTAATAATCTCCCCCAGACACATTATAGAAATCATTGTATTATCACTGGTACTGTTAGCTCACATGTAGGACCAGCTGTAGTCCCAGGTCTGAGGTTTCCAGTCCTCCGGGCCCAGACTCACAGTGAGCTGGAAGGCTGTGGTGAACATCATGTGGGCCACCATACCCAGCAGACCTGCCAGACACGGAGAGGAGAAAGAAAACCTCCTCAACACCTGCCAGTGTTATGTGATGCAGCAACACTCCTATCTGTATGCGTCTCTTATTTAATAATATATAATAATTTGTAATTAAACACAGTTGCTCTCTTATTTTTACTTAACCTCCACATGTGCTTGACTTATAATATTTACATCAGCAGCTTCCTGTGGTTTTACTGTTAAATAAAGACTCGGCTCTCTCCAGTAGATGGTGGTAATGTTACATTTGCAAAATTTGCATTTGATGAATACTTTGTTTTTTTTTTCAGCTTTTAACTGAAATGTTTGTAAAGCTGGAGGAGGCTTGTGCTCCTTATCAGTGTTTTTTAAATAATATTTTAAAGCATATTGTGAATTGTATTTGTTAATGCATTTATTTAGATTAAATTATTATTATGAGGTATTAGTCTGCAATGAGCCGTGATGGAAGAAGCACTCAGAAGATGGCAGATATCACGTCGCTGCTCACCTGAGAGCACAGTGAAGATGGCAGCGAAGGCATTAACCTTGAGTCCGTTGATGACATTGCCAAATTGACACACCTCCAAGGACATGAGGATGCCTCCCGTGGACAGCAACGCAATGTACAGGACCTCGGCAACTATGCACAGCAACAGCACTCCTACGGAGAGAAGTCATGACAAAGCAGGAAAAAAACCTTCATGTTTTAGGGCTGGGGAGGGAATGATGGAGGGATAGAGCCAGGACGGATAGGGGAGGGCTGGGACAGAGAGAGGACAGGGACTGGAGGAGGACCAGAGAGAGGACAGGGACTAGAGGAGGACCAGAGAGAGGACAGGGACTGGAGGAGGACCAGAGAGAGGACAGGGACTGGAGGAGGACCAGAGAGAGGAAAGGGACTGGAGGAGGACCAGAGAGAGGACAGGGACTGGAGGAGGACCAGAGATAGGACAGGGACTGGAGGAGGACCAGAGAGAGGAAAGGGACTGGAGGAGGACCAGAGAGAGGACAGGGACTGGAGGAGGACCAGAGAGAGGACAGGGACTGGAGGAGGACCAGAGAGAGGATAGGGACTGGAGGAGGACCAGAGAGAGGACAGGGACTGGAGGAGGACCAGAGAGAGGACAGGGACTGGAGGAGGACCAGAGAGACGACAGGGACTGGAGGAGGACCAGAGAGAGGACAGGGACTGGAGGAGGACCAGAGATAGGACAGGGACTGGAGGAGGACCAGAGATAGGACAGGGACTGGAGGAGGACCAGAGATAGGACAGGGACTGGAGGAGGACCAGAGAGAGGACAGGGACTGGAGGAGGACCAGAGAGAGGACAGGGACTGGAGGAGGACCAGAGATAGGACAGGGACTGGAGGAGGACCAGAGATAGGACAGGGACTGGAGGAGGAACAGAGAAACTTTCAGGGGAACCTTTCCCCCAAAAATCTAAACTTTCCCCCCAAAAAAGATAAACTTTGATGAGAAACGTTCCCAAAATAATAAGAAACTTTCCCCCAAAAAAGAAAGAAACTTTCAAAAGAGAGAACATTTTGTAAAAAATAAAATAAATTTCCTTTCCTACTTTCATGAGAAATGTTCCCAAAAGAGAAACTTTTCCCCAAAAAGAGACACTTTCATGCAAAACCTTCCCAAAATAATGAGACATTTTCCCCAAATAATGAGAAACTTTCCCAAAATAATCATACACTTTTCCAAAAAAGAGAGAAACTATAATATACATTTATATATTGAATACTACAAATATACAATAATACTTGACAAACTGAAAAAGTCCCGCCCCCTTCGTTCATTCAAAGCTGCTCTTCAGTCTGTAAATAAATCTGCCTCATGTTCCTTCAGCAGCAGTGAGATGGAGGATGAGTCATGGACGTATGATTGTATGCATATCAGTGATGAAACATATGATATGCTCACCTCTTTCATTTGAAGGAGCGACATGAAGGAAACTTCTGCAGTTCTCACCTGGAAAAGATTTGAATTGATGCTCAGTGACAGAAATAACCCACATAAAAATGTGATATTAAAAAAAAGTCAGTTTGTGGATGGAGTAACAAGCTTGATATCGGTAAGAGAAAAAAAAAAAACACATAATAATAATAATTTTCCAGGTTCCATACATTCAAATAAACAAGGCTATTAATCAACAAACAGCAAATTTGATCCATTGTTCATCAGGTAAAACAAGCTATTTAAAAACGTCACCTTGTATAATTTTATGACTATTCTCAGATATTATATGGATTTGCATCCTCATAATCAATCAATAAACCTTGTTGTGAAGTCCAGATTCAAAATCCACAAAACCCTGTTGATCCTGATCCTGATGATCAAAGTGTTAAAGGGAGAGTTCACCTGTTAGTCCTCTCACCTGGACTTCTAATTACCCGTCTATGATTGGCTTGTCTTTACTATAATACACTCTGATTGTTTTAATGATGACTAATCCGGACTCACCGGTCATGTTGACGTTCTGCTCGCAGGAGAACCAGATCCCGGTGTGGAACTTCCTCATCAGGTACTTGTCCTCGCCGGTCTCCCAGATGTACTGGACCAGCCTCGTGTCGTTGATGTTGGAGCTGTTGAACCTGATGCAGAAGGACTGCCTGGTGGTCCCCGGCCCGGTGCAGAAGGGCTTCACCACCTTCCGGGTCCCTTCGCACCAGTAGCTGGTGCCGAGAGCCGACACCGCCAGCAGCAGCGCCACGAAGTTCAGGGTGAGAGCCAGCGACGCTCTCCGGCGCCGGTCGATCCCCATCCCAGAGAACCCCACACCTGGCTGTGGTCCGCGTCCTCGCCTGGTGGGACACCGGATCCGCCGCAGCAGACCGTGATTTCCCGGTGATATATCCGCGGCTAATTACCGTGTGGTGCGTTCAGTGTCTCGCACATCTGCCCCCTCCAGCAGCTGGTTCATCAGTTTGTCAGCGGGCGGGTTTTTGTCGGGGAGAAGGGGAGGGGGCGGGGGCTCTCTCAATTATACATTTAGGTTCTTTTCCATGTAAACAGACGTTTACACGGACCAAGCAAATATGATTAAATTAAATGAACATTGTAATACAAAAATATACAAAATAAGCTTTAGGTTTTTGTGAATAAAATGATAAATTCATATAAAGGTTTGATTGCCTGCAAATTAGCTGAAGCTAGACGTCTTTTTTATATAACATTTTCACAATTATTTGAGGGAATGTTGCAATAAACAATAAAATAAAATAAATAAGTGCCATTTAAAGGAATCAGACTTTGGAATTTTTAAGCAGCCAATTGATTCAGTGCTTCACTCCAAAGAGACAAAAACAAAGACTTGAACATATGTCCATCTTCTCTCCAAAAACCCCATCATTTAACATCGATTCAATAGAGAGGCTGAGTACCACTTCTTCTGGTGGACCACCATGGGACCTCATCCTCTGGTTCTGAAAAATGAACCATCCTCCGTTCAAGTCTAATGCATGGAAGTCTATAAGAAAATAAACCGTCTTCTCTCTTCATTTATTATCTCAGTAAACATCATAAACATGAGTTTATGGTCTTAATCTCTAGTTTCAAGTCTTCTTCAATCCAGCATGATGCTCATTTGGTAGATTATGGTCACAATTAGGGTCAAATCGATCATAAAGCAGGGGATGCTTGAAAAAAGGAGCAGATTTTCTGGTTTCACCGCAGGTAAGACTGAGGTGACACACAGGTGGGAGTGGATTAACGTCGTTTCAGTGCTTCACATGCAAACCCAGGATAAAGTCATGGCGATAGAGGGTGAAGACTATATGAAATTAAACTGTTTGATCCTCTTATCTTGGACTCACCCGATGGTTTATTCCTTCTGTGCCCCAAAGCCAAAGAAGAAAAACAACTCCATAGATCCTCATCACATGTGATGACCTTGCGGGGGCAGAGAGATACATATTGATTTGCATAGCGGGGACTCAGATGATGGAGAGCCGGCTGGTTCTGGGTCAGATCAAAGCGTGTTTTGTCATATATGTGATTCATTTCATTACAGTGGAATTCTTATCTTTTTCATATGGATGAGTTGTGTGCTGTTTTCCAGCAGAACGCTGCAACTGTACGAGTGGTTTTGCCCTCTAGCAGCCAAAGTAATGATGATGGAGCAAAGCAGGAAGTCAGGGGACATTGTTATCGAGGACGGGTGGACAAAACATCAGACATTAACAGCCAAAGTCTGTAATTACACCTACATTTAAAATATGGAATTAATTATCAGAGCCATTATTCATTTAGAAATGTCCTATGGGGCATTCAGGGGGACTAATTAAGTTAGGAAATGTTATGTCCGTCTCAAATTTGTGTTCAGTTGGTCAGTTTAGAGGGAAATTATATAATAATATAATATAATAATATAATAATAATATCAGGTTTTCTTTATCTTTCCAACTTGGTTGATGTTTGTGCAATAATTCAGGGTCATTTATTGTCCTGTTTTCTGACAGCCTTACATCAATAAATAATAATAATGTTGCCGTAAAGGTTAATTCAGTATTTTCACATCAGAATAGCGATTAAATGACTACTTTTTAGTGGTCAAAGCTCATCTCCAACAAGGAGATATATCGCCTGAGACGGAGCGGGATATTCTGGTTCCTGGAGGACAGACAAGCCTTCAGAATGACAATGAAGCAGCTGAACAAGAGTCGCAGCTGGATGTGACAGAGAGATGAAGGAGGCCGGAGAGGGAGAGATCAAACCCCTTCAGCACACCTGCTCACACGTGTTCGCCGCTGATCCCCCCCCCCCCCGCTCCACAAAGAGAGGGTCCGCATGGCGACCGGCGGAATTAACAAGCACAATCACAAACCTGAGAACGGACAGAACATTTCTTTACTTTAGGTTTTTGACATCAATCGTGTACGTTCACAACCTCCCATGACAGTTCGTGAAATAGTCAGGAAATGTAGTCTTTTGTTTTATGTTCAGGGACATTAATTATCATGTCTGTCTCCATGAATCATCACATCCGAGCTCGTGATATTAAATACTGAGAAAGACTAATTATAGAGGGGGAAGAAAACATTTAAAAAGGAGGGAATGGTTTAAATTTGTATGAATGTCTGAGAATAGCTGAATAATATACAAAATATGTGATTATAAAAACAATGTTTCAAGCTCCACATTATTCAACATTTAACTAAAACGTTTTTAAAACATTCATTGTTTTGCAAGTTTTCTTGCAAATAGTTTCCCCATCCCTCACATAGCCTTTAATCTCCCCCCTTTTCCCCTCTTTTTTTGTGCTTATTTTCCATCCCAAAGCCATTTCTCCATTCTGATTAATGTCCCCAGTATCAACTGGCATGTCTAATGAAGGCATTGTGCCCGTGGAATCTTCTTTTCAGTAATTGCACCAGTGCTCGTGAGCTTAAGTAGTGTATCTAGGTCAGAGCGGCAGTGAACCCCGGGGTACGCTCGACTGCAGGCTTTCCTTTCTGAACTCGCTGTGATTCCCCAGATCTTTCTGCCTCTCTCTGTGTTCTTCTTCTCCTCACCAGCCGACATGAACATGCGAATGTCTGGTGTTAAACACAAGAAGATTTGTGTCAAACACAACACGTGGATCATCCCGCTCCATGGAGATGTTCTCCAGGCTCCTGCTCACGTTTTCACGTTTTAAAAAGCTGCATTCTATATAAAATGTTTGCTATTAAAACTGCATGCAACCATCACACCGAGTATTCTGAGTTTCTCCTCGTCTCGCCCTCCTCCCAGTGGGACCAGGTGTGAAGTCTGGTAAATTGAAAGGTCACAGGCAATCATCCATGTGGCCCTATTTGGCTCAGTCAGCTGGGGAATTCAGTGTGGGAATGGATGAAGGAGGCCAGCCTAACAAATAAAGCTCAGCCTATACTGTCGCCATAATAACCCTGCTGCTCCCGAACACAGCGAGGCTGCTGCTGCTGACTGACTCGTGTGTCTGTCAAAGCCCCCCTTTTTTGTTTCATCGTGTTTGGCTCGACAGCAGACGGTGATGCTGCTGAACCATTGCAACGACAGCTCGGGTGGAATTTTGCAGGCAGAAATTCAGCCGCATCATAACTTACAGACCCTTCTCTGACGGCAGACCGGCCAATCACAGCACAGCATCAGGTTGTGCTTCATAGATTCTCATGCATACTGTTTATAAGAAGTGGACGTAGTCACGGTGACAAGGTTTTTAAGCCTCGAGGTCGGCATCATGGATTCTGGCCAACGGCATCTTGGATTTTTGTAACCAAGTGGCTCCATCTGGCTTCTGATGTGGAGCTGTAAGTTATTCAGGGTTATTCAGGGTCTTGGGGGTCTGGGGCCGATCCCAGCTGTCATTGGGCGAAGGCAGGGTTCACCTGGACAGGTAACCAGTCCATCACAGGGAGACATGTAGAGACAGACAGGTAACCAGTCTATCACAGGGCCGACATGTAGAGACAGACAGGTAACCAGTCTATCACAGGGCCGACATGTAGAGACAGACAGGTAACCAGTCTATCACAGGGCTGACATGTAGAGACAGACAGGTAACCAGTCTATCACAGGGCTGACATGTAGAGACAGACAGGTAACCAGTCTATCACAGGGCTGACATGTAGAGACAGACAGGTAACCAGTCTATCACAGGGCCGACATGTAGAGACAGACAGGTAACCAGTCTATCACAGGGAGACATGTAGAGACAGACAGGTAACCAGTCTATCACAGGGAGACATGTAGAGACAGACAGGTAACCAGTCTATCACAGGGAGACATGTAGAGACAGACAGGTAACCAGTCTATCACAGGGAGACATGTAGAGACAGACAGGTAACCAGTCTATCACAGGGAGACATGTAGAGACAGACAGGTAACCAGTCTATCACAGGGCTGACATGTAGAGACAGACAGGTAACCAGTCTATCACAGGGAGACATGTAGAGACAGACAGGTAACCAGTCTATCACAGGGCCGACATGTAGAGACAGACAGGTAACCAGTCTATCACAGGGCTGACATGTAGAGACAGACAGGTAACCAGTCTATCACAGGGAGACATGTAGAGACAGACAGGTAACCAGTCTATCACAGGGCTGACATGTAGAGACAGACAGGTAACCAGTCTATCACAGGGCTGACATGTAGAGACAGACAGGTAACCAGTCTATCACAGGGAGACATGTAGAGACAGACAGGTAACCAGTCTATCACAGGGAGACATGTAGAGACAAACAACCATTCACACCTACGGGACATTTAGAGTCACCAATGAACCTATCCCCATCCTGCATGTCTTTGGACTGTGGGAGGAAGCCGGAGAACCCGGAGAGAACCCACGCTCACACGGGGAGAACATGCAAACTCCACACAGAAGGAACCGGGAATCGAACCCCTCTGGCTGTGAGGTGACAGTGCTACCCACTACACCACGGTTCAGCCCACTTTAGGGAAATCTGAGCAGCTAATTGCATTTTGTGGTCACAATCAATCACTGTCAAGCAGGTTAGACATGAAATCCCTGGACTATTGTAGGTGTTAATTATTGGCATCATGGCGGGACGCCCACATCCAGCACCGCTCCACACATGACATTATTAACCATGTTACATACAGAGACAATAGAATCAGTGAATAATGAACTATTAAGGAAGTTCAGAAGAAGCGAAAGCCTGGGAAATGTCATCTCTATGTTCAAAGAACAGAGATGACGTGAGTGATTTCTTCACGTCCGGTATTTAAAAACACCGGATTCTGTGAGTATCAAGTCAAGTGAGGATACAGTCTGAGAGACGCAGCTCGGACTCATCTTATCGTATTTCCAAACATCGGGACACGTGTTAAACGTTTGGGGAAATGAAGAGCGATTGCAGGGATAGCCGCGGTGTTGGATATGAAAAGCTGGGTGACAAATGAATGACCCATTTTCCGGTCTGACCTCGATGAGTTCCCCCGATTGTCTGGGAAAATTTTTGCACGATGATTGAGATTAGGATAATGGAGAAGGACACGTTTGTAGTCATGAAATGAATTTGTGACTGGATTTAGTCCTTTCATCAGTGTTTCCCGGGCCACTCTCACCTCAGTTCAACTCCAAATATCTAAATATTATTTTGCATTTCGCAAATTATTACAAAAGAAAGTAATCAAATGTTTATTTTCCCCTTCATAACAGCTGTACTGTAGTACAACCTACTACACACACACACACACACACACACACACAGTCGTGTCTTTTGGGGACACTCCAATAATAATAATAATACAAATAATAATACAAATAATAATACAAATAATAATAATAATAATAATAATAATAATAATAATAATAATAATAATAATAATAATAATAATAATAATAATAATAAATAATAATAATAATAATAACAATAATAATAATAATAATAATAACAATAATAATAATAATAACAAAAATTAATAACAACAACAACAACAATAATAACAATAATAATAATAATAATAAATAATAATAAATAATAATAAATAATAATAAATAATAATAAATAATAATAATAATAAATAATAATACATAATAATAATAATATAATTCATAATATATATATTGTTAAGACCTTTTTTTCCTACAAATTGTATCTGCTTTTGGAAACTGAGCTCTTTTTCTCCTTAAAAAACCTGACATTTCTAGTCTTTTTTTTGACTATTCCAGGCTTTACACTACATTCAGTCTATAAAATCTATTTTAGTTTTTTTTCTCGTAAATCAGGGACATTTTTTCTCATAAATGTGTGAGTTTTCTCCTTAATTTACCTCTTTAGTCACAGAAAGACTTTAACTTACTAAATCAACGTGTTAATACTCATTAAGTTGGCTCATTTGGACAGGACATATATAATTCAATAAATAAATTTAATTCTCATTTTAATTTAGTGACTTTGAAGTGAGAGTTTGAGGAGCTCCATTTAGTGACTTTTTTTCATAGCAGGAGCAACACCGCCCCCTGTAGGCGATGTCTCTTCCCTGCAGGCGGAGGAACAGCTCACAAGTTCATTTGGCCTGGTTGTTTTGGTTGCATCACTATTTCTACTTCTCCATATTTGTCACTTTGTTTATCTGTTTTCTTCTTCTTCTTCACATTCCACACTTCACAGCCAGACTCGGAGAGAGAACATTTCTGTTTTTCCCAGAGGATTGCGGGACACGTCTGGCTGATCTTTATCTGCTGCAACGGGAGGGTGTGAAGTTGTTTTTCGGTAGATTTTTTTTTCCCCCACTTGTGAGACCTGACAGAGTAGAGAAGCAGTCTGGATCTGTTTGAGAGGGTTTCGTGCTGACATCGCTGCTGGTCTGCACATCATTACTCTGTGAACACGTCTTTAGCTGTGGGATCTTGTCTTCTGCCACTATGTCATGTTAAAGGCCTGTGACTGGTTGGAGGGGTGGGGGGGGGGGGGGGGGGGGATCTGTGGTCATGTTCTGGGAGAAACTAATGTTACAGAGAAAGAAATACATTTTCAAGTAGGAGACACTTGTGGCCAAATCTGGGCAGGATGGGGAGCAACGACGTGAACAGAGCTCAACCATGAGTTTTTGGACCTCAGCCTAAAAACACAGACAGAATTGATAGTGTTTATGTTGAGTTTGTTGTAGGGGGGGGGGGGGGGGGGACAAGGAAGGGATGCAGGATGTGTGTTGATTCGTATCAACAGATTTTCCAGAGCGTTTGAATCCATCTCCAGTTCTCCAGTGAGTTGGAACGCTAATCAAAGGAGAACATGATCATCAGAAACGAGTCTTAATATCAGAGAATTATTGAAAGATTAGTCTCCACAGTGTTAATACTGTTCATGTACAGTGCAGAGCTGATCAATAGGGGCAGCATATTCGTAAATCCATGACATGATTATTGTCGCAGCTCCCATTAGAGCACAGTGTCCTTCCTCCAATCAATAAAAACCTAATGCGTTTTCTTGCTGGGCGTCATCCCATGCAGCAGTGTTGGGTTGGAGTACAAACAAAACACAACAACGCTCTGTGATGAAATGCCAGCCAAAATATGTGTGTATATATATATATACACAGCTGCCACGAGGAGCCGATAAATGTGGAAGATATTAATGGTTTGATTGTTATCTGCGGGTCAGAGCAAAAACAATCTCTGGCTTAAAAGCGTGGAAGCAGGCAGATCCGTTACCGGAGGTAAATACACCGTTATAAATCACTAAAAAAAAAGAATGTCATGATGGCCTCTTGGCCTTGGAGATGTTCAGCATCAAATGCCCTTTTTTCTTATTCAAACTGACCTTTCAGCTGCTTGAACGTCTCGTATCTACGTAAACACGTCAGCAACTTTTCATGACCCCTCTCCTGAATATAAACTAACCTAGATGGATAAACATTGCAATCGTTAACATGGATAATTAGTTCTCATTCTCAGCCCTCAAATTCCTTTGATTACTCATCACAATAAGAACCCCCACACACACGGTCTCTGCTTTATTCATAAATTCAGACGTGATGATCAATATAAGCGTGTAAGCGTTGGACTGTGAACGTGACCATGTGAGGTTATTTAGGATCCGTCGCCCTATTTAGACTGAGCAGCGTAGTGTGTGTTTGGGAGAAAGTAAATGGATGATAAATCACTTGTGTGGCGGGCTGACAACCAGCTCCACAACCCCCTTCCTTTCCCATACCAGAGCTAATCTCTCCCTCCATCTCATCCATAAAAACATGCATGCGTTAATAATATTCATCAGTATTATAAAATGTTTAAAAGTTAAACCAAAAAAAGAAGAAATCCACTTGAAAGGGATGGAGAGAGTGGGGGGGGGGTGGGGTTGGGTTTGAGGGGGTGCAGGATGGGAAGCAGCCCTCATTTAGCTTCATCCAAGCCCAAGGACATAGAGGGAATTAGAGGGTTGAGTCCTGTGTCACTGCCTTGTTACCTTCCACAATGGCCGACGTTATATTTTACTGCAAAAAAACTCGCTTCAATAGAGAAGCGCCTTCAGCTAGTTGGTCGAAGCTGAAAGAAAACAAAGTTTAAAGCAGCTACAAGATGGAGAAGCAGCCTGCAGGGGGCGCTTCTGAGCTGCTGGAGGCAGGGAATGTAACATGTAATTTCTCTGTTTTCCCAGCCTGGAGCACGTAGGAAGTTCTTCTGTGTCAGCTGTGGCGCCCGCCATGAGACGCTTGGAAACTCACGTAGCTTCATGCAACGTCACTTTTATAAAATGAAATAAATACTATTGAAGTTTATTTATGGATAACCCCTTGAGATGAACAGTCATCTCGTTTTCAAGGGGGTCCAACATACAATACAAGACAAGACATTGTTACAGCAACAGACATAACATACATAAATACATAGATACATAGAGGCTCTCATCAACCCACCTATCCAGACACCAATCCCAAAACCCCTCCATCCCCACCTGCTGCAATTATAACAATTTATTAGTTATAATTGCAGCATTTACTATTTAATAGTCTTATATTTCTTTTTTTAATTGAAATTACAACCTTGCTAACGATGTCATATTTTGCACTGGATTGGAAGATATTGGAAGATATTTAGATTCAAGATTCAAGATACAAGATTTTATTTGTCACACACACACACACACACACACACACACACACACACACACACACACACACACACACACACACACACACACACACACACACACACACAGTAGAAACATAGTTCACACTGAGCATGAAATTCTTATTTCACACAAATAGAAAATACAATGTAAATAATAAAAATACTAAAAACTGAAGGTATGAACGTAAAACATGTACAAAAGAACAAAAAGTATTCTGTGCAGTTAAGCAGCATTTTTTGAAGATATGGAGATAAATCTAAGATATTTAACATAATCAAGATAAGTAAAAGTCATCCATCATGAGCTCATGGAAGAATGCTGAAATGCATCATGAAGCTTCTCGTCTGTTTACTCATTCTGATGTTTACATGGACATTTTATTTATCTGGTTTTAGGCGGAGAGTCTCCTCATCCATTCAAACCGGGAGAACCTGGAGAAAACCCTTCTGGTTTCATTAAGGTCCATCCTCAAGCGAGTATCTTCAACCTTTATTGTCTGATCCTGTGATGAAAAACGATGCACTTAAACGGTTGTTTTTTAGTATTACTTAACGTGACGTATAGGTGATGGTCCTGATGTCTATGATTCCTTTTATTGGAACCAGAAGGAGGATTTTATCTGACCTCGGCCCCTCAGGGTTTTGCAGCAGTTCTGATGCTGTTATGTGGCGACACAGTGATGCTGCACCTGGACCCAGCAGACCGTGGACAGGATGTCCCTGAACGTCTCTCGGTGGCCCTCAGCCTGTTTATTTTTCCCCTGCCATCACTCTGACTCCGCAAGAATGTAAATACATGGAGGTTACATGCACATGTGTTTATGTGCCCTGCATACATGTACAAACAAACACACATTACAGGATCGTAAAACAAGGAAACGTTTAGAAAGTTAACAGTAATGTTGGAACAACGTGTGAAGACATCGTTATGCTCGTAGGTCCGAACGCAGAAAGTCTAGTGTTTGCTAACCTGTCTAAGCAAATTATCTTCATTTTATTAGCCATTTTAACTTAATTTCACATCATTTCTCTTTTAAAAGTGTCCCAGAAGAAATGTCATGAGGCTGCTTTTTTTTTTTGGTTTTATGGCCCTAAACTGTGAATAAATCTCCTGTTGGAAGAAAACCTCTTAATTTAAGATAAGTTAAGATAAGATAAAACTTTATTGTCCGTTTGCACGGAAATTTGTCTTGCAGTACAAGTTCCAACAATTATACAATTATACATGGAGACATGAGACAACATCAATAAAAAACATAAACAACTATGACTAATAAATATGATGGGGGTCCAGCCCTGCAAGAGTGGTCATAAATAGTCCGGGTAGCTAATTTGGAATAAGTCCCGCCCCCTTCATTCAGACCTTTTTTGATTGGACAGGGTTTTTACAGCCCTGCTACGGCCACAGATGACATTTTTTTAATTTTTTTAAATGTCAGATCATTTAATTCATTCATTGCTATCAGTGTGTTATGAAGATTTCAAGTAATATAACATTCTGAATAGAATCACCCACTCAACCTTTAACTCGGGTTCATTGTAATGGCATCATTGTCATGTTTTGATGTATAGATATAATATCGTGATATGATTGTTTTTATTCCATTTCGCTGTATCGTTAACCACCCTGGGCTGCATCTTTGAAATGAAAGAAATGTGCCATAAAATAAAAAGGCATCGTTATTATTATTACATTAACTCTCCTCTATTGACACAGATTGCTTCTGGTCTCATAGCCACAGCCAGTTAACGCCTTTACAGCCTCACAGCCAACTGCCTCTTTACCAAGAAATGTTTGTACTCTTCACCTGAAAAATGATCAAAGCTGCGAACAGAGCAGAGCCCCAAACAGAGTGGAAACCTGTTTAAAGCTGCCACATAGCACCTGTCCTGTCAACTAAACACGTTCCAACCCATTTGCAGAAGATTGTAAACATTTACAGGACTGTGTTTATGTAATATGTATAACAACACCAGCCCCCTTAGTTAGCCAACGAACGGGATGGATACATGCAGGCATGTTAATACGGCTGACCTCTGTCGACTTTCACTCCCTGGATTTATCGCCGTCTGTGTGGGCCGAGGTGAAATTTATGTCAGGCATTCATAACCCCTGGTCAGTTTGACTGGTGGAGAGAGACAGATTACATACCTGACGTTATGAACATGTTCACCTGCTGGTAAAGGTCAGAATGAGAATTAGAATCAATCAGCTGCATTTGGCCATGTTTGCTACACATACAAGGAATTTGACTGCCTTTCTTTCTCACAATGTACTCAACAGAAATACAAGTAAAATCTGGCATCATATAAATAAGAACATTTAGAAATAAGAAATAAAATGTTCTGTAAGTTGTAATCAAAAATAAAAATAAAAACGTGTAAGATTATAATCTATAACAACAGCAGATGATATTCTGGTGTTATTGGAAGTGTATATACATTTATTTTAGCCTTTAAAGTAAAAAAATCAAAATTCCGAGCCAACATTAATGCACATCTGCAACGTTTTGCACCTTTTCCTCTCTTTTCTACCCCAGTAGAAGATGATACCTGTTCCTCCACCAACAGTAGACCGCATCAGTATTTCCAGCGTGTTGAGAAACACGCTGGTATTTATTTATGAGCCTTTCTGTCCGACAGCCTCGTTGAAAACAACACAACAAACACATTCTTGGAAATAGATGAGGTTACGCTTCTGACCTCTAGAACATTCTATATAAATGCAGATTAAGTCTCATTGGGTTTCCCTCTTTACAGGATTCATATCACATTTTCTACCCTTCAGTTTTAAAGACTTTAATGTGCTATGATTGAGTTGTGGGTTTCCATGACAAATACCTTGAAAACTGATCACTTTAACACCCACGATATCTCCTTGACAGCCGCATCGTCAGCCTCTTCCCTTCCTCCTCAGCTTTAAATGAGAATCCCACCGTGCCGACAGCCTGAGGCGGTCTGTCAGACTGCTTTACTACCATTTCAGTCAAGAGCAATTCACATGTTTGATGTGTGCATTTCCCTCTGCTCTTAAGCACATCTTCACTCTGTTAGCTGGTTAGGCCCACTATGGATGCATGGCCCTGTCACAGCTCTATAGTCTCTGCTGTCTATCAGTCACAAATAAAGGCCCAGGATTGTCCTCTTCAATAGATTCTATTACATCTTTACCATAGCCACACTTATGTGATATACTTTATCAAGAAGACCCGATCGGAGAGTGAAAGGATCAAACAGAAAAGGATTTATTGTAGAGAAACACAGGGATGTTCAGGGTTTCCTGGAAGTCCGGGAGTCGAAGGAGATTCTAGGAATGTGGCGGAGAAAAGGTGAGTGACTGAGTCAGAGGAGATAAGACGAGACGGGGGGAAGGAAAACAGATCACAACAACTTAAAATACACGTTAAAGCGCTATTCGTTATATCACGAAAACAAAAGACCATTTTATATGATGCATCCCTGAGGTTAGCGCCTTCAGTTCGATGGCATGTCTATATTTTATCTGCCTCCTCATATCGAGTGTTTTCCCTTAGTTTTACTGGATTTGGATATTAGAATAGCTGTTTTCATCATGTCTTTCCTTACACAACCCTCTAATGTGTGTATGTTTCACATGAAATGACCATAAGATATTAACAAGTGCCGCCACCATGGAAGCAATTTCAATTAGAAACCTTTTAGTTAGATTTAGGAAAAACATCACATTCAAATTAATATGTAAACTAATTTGAAATACACAAAAATGTAACAAACAATTACGGACTAAAACACTGGTTTCCTCATTGAAAGTCCTGTGTCTGTTTGAGCCATCCACCTCAAGTCTTTCTGTTTATATGACTTTCCATCGTCATTTCTGTGAGATTAAGTTGTTTTTTTGTATTAAAATTGAATCAAATGTGTTTAATTTAACATATATTACTTGTAATGATGAGCCGACTCACAAATATCAAACTGCAGCTTTTGGACCAATTTAGCCTCCTTTAGCTCATAGTGCTCATCATTCTGGTTTCACAGCAGTTCAGCTTAAAGAAACACACGATCAGCAAATACCTGGTCATCATAGAGAAGCTATCAGAAACTATACAGCTAAATGGATACGTCGTATCAGTTTACCGGATGTGTGAATAGGCGATTCATGGTGATATTTTAAGATGCTGCCATAGAAATAGGAATGAATGAAACAATGAAGTAATGATGCTGTTTTTATTCCTGCCAACTAACGTTTAAATGAAGCAGGACGCCGGCTCGTGTGGCGTTGACTCTCTGCTCTCCTGTTTGCCCGCCTGTGTTTGTCTTCAGCACTGATAGTTTACATTAGATCCCCATTAGTGTCAGAAACGCTGGCTGATGCTCAGTTACTGAGATAACTAAACCGAAGGGAGGGGTCGAGTGCTGGTGTGTGTGTGTGTTGTGTGTGTGTGTGTGTGTGTGTGTGTGTGTGTGTGTGTGTGCATGTATTGGGATTTTTAATATATGTGATTTTATTCACGTGTGTGTATGTAGTCCTAATAGCCTTATCTGGCCATTTACGTTGCCAGATAATAAAGTCAGTCCAGTTCTGCAGCAGGCCTTATCTTGATTGGTTGTAGGAAGACGGGGGTGGGAGAGGCGATCTCCCACTGACGATCCCCAGGAAATCTCAGACTGATCCCTCTTCACACACGGATCTTCATGGACCTGCAGCGGAGAACTTCTCCAACCAGGATCACCTAACAAATTCAACCCGTCTACAGAAAGAACTGAGATTCTGGAAATTACTGGATAAGATCAAGAAGATTTTAGGAATTACAGGAATTTTAGGAATCCTCCAAATTCATCGAACAACTTCTGAATATTGTGGATCTACTGGATCTCTTATCTACTAACAGGAGGATGAGTGAGAGGAAACTAAGGCTGCTGCTTTTAATGTGAACACAGAGCACCATGACAACCCTGCTGCCAGCCTGGACTACAGCAGGACACTCAGTCCTGCTCCTCTTCATCCTCTTCAACGAGCAGGTAAATGAATATGCAAACAAGAAGCAGGCCTTTTCAATACACTTCAGCTTTATTTAGCTCTCACAGTGAGTCACATGTAAACCTGGTGATGTCTGACACACACAGACGGATCTAAATCTTTATTTTAATCCAATATGTTTCAACAGAACTTGACTCATGAAACACATAGACAAGAAAAGATGATCGATGTATGAAATCATTACCTGAAATCTAATCTAAGGAGAGTTTTTCAAAAAAGAAATAAAGTAAAGAAAATAGTAAAGAAAGAATTAAATCACAGAGCACTGACGTTTTGTGCAAATTCAATTTCATCTTCAACATGAATTCATACATTGATTAATGCAGTGATTTACACAGTTGAAAGTCTAAGGTGTGTCTTAATTTGTCGGTGGTACGACTCTGAATAAGACGAGCCTCGTCTCGCTGGTCGTTCATCTGCTTCCTCACTGCTGGAAACTCTGGGAGCTTTGGGCTTCTGTCTGAAGCGACAGAGATGCTTTTCTTCTCAAATAAAGCAAATGCTGATGAATTAAGGACTATGTATAACTACTGATGGACCATAAATTAAAATAATAGCTGTCAAATAGAACAAGCTTTTGTCAGGAAACCACGTCAGGAGTAAATGGAGCTGCGTTTGAGTAACGTAGAACGCCTTTAATCAACAATAGAATTCAATGCACGCAGGTGAAAATGAAGATATTACTTATTAAATACTCCCACCAAGTGGGTAAATAGAAATACTGCAGCAGACGGTCAGGCTGCAGATGCATCGAGGTGTGTTTTTCTGTTGATTTGATCAACGCAAAAATTATGCTGTTATTAAGTTGTGATCATGAATTCAGTTGTTGTTATTATTACTCATTACCATATTTTCCCAGCATGCTTTGTACTTTGATAGTCGCATCTTTTTTGTATGTGTAAATGAAACCTGTGTGTAAGTGTCTCATCATCTTCCAGGGCACGACTGCCTCTCATTGCAAATAATGTACTATAATAGGATGGTAGGTTAAAATTGGTTGCCAGGCAAGAACAGCAGCGCCATAATAACCAGCTGGCTGGCATGTTGTACAGGAGAATGAAGGGCTGGAAGTCTCTCTTAAATGTAACTTCTTAGATACTAATCTGTTTTCTGAATCCTCTTGCAGGGGAGCGGCTCCGTGCTTGAAAGTCTGATAGCTCAACGAACTGAATACTGGCAGAACTGCAACACGACTCTGGCAACGCTCTCACTGACAGGTGAGCCTCCGGTTCTACTCTTTAATCATCTTCATTCGTTATTACATTTGTGGAAACTTGATTTTTTTAAACTTGTTTTACAGGAATTTACTGTAAAGGAACGTTTGACACGTTTGTGTGTTGGCCTCATTCGTCTCCTGGGAATGTGTCTGTCCCCTGTCCTTCTTACTTACCCTGGATCAGTGAGGACCGCCTTGTGTTTTAATTAAAACATAGAAGTCATTGAAGCTTTGACTATATGACATAAATGACTGTTGCATAATGTGTCTTTGTGCAGACGGCTCCAGGAGGGCTCACCGGGAATGCCTGGGGAATGGGAGATGGAGACAGAGGGAGAATTCCTCTCAGGCCTGGAGGGACGACTCAGAATGTAAGGAGGACCATTATTTCAAAGACAAGGTGAGGACTTAGATCCTGCTCCCTCTAATTGTTGGAGCAGAAAATACGTCTTTTTATCAGAAACATGTAATTCCATAGTGTGTGTGTGTGTGTGTGTGTGTGTGTGTGTGTGTGTGTGTGTGTGTGTGTGTGTGTGTGTGTGTGTGTGTGTGCAGGAGGAAGAAATGCTTCGCCAGACTGCCCTCAGACTCATCTCTGTCATTGGATATTCCCTTTCCCTGTCCTCTCTGGTCCTGGCTACTCTCCTTTTAGGCATGTTGAGGTCAGTGGGTTATGAATATAGTATGAATAAAAACATTTTGTAAGGAGAAAAGTGCAGAAAAATATCATCATGCTGTACCCACAGCTGGACATAAGTCTTTTTTATAATTTACGTTTTATTGAAATTGGTAATTAAACATGTATTTGTCCTTCACTTGTCTTGAATCAGCTTCTATCAGTCATTCAATAAATAACCGACGATGTGAATGGTGTCGCAGCTCTATTTACAAGCCTATGAGAATGACAAATCTTTACAAATGATATTATATCATGATCGTTTTTTCATGTTTGCCCTCAGTAATGCTCTTATCTTATGCACAGGAAGTGTGGATCAATGCCTTCTTCAAATTGCCCCTGTGTCTGCTTACCAGGAAGCTCCACTGTACCAGGAACTACATTCATATAAATCTGTTTGTGTCATTCATCCTGAGAGCCATGTCTGTCATCTCTAAGGAAATCGTTTTGCACATCATGTATTCCAAGTTGCCCAAGGACGACCCGGGGTGGAACGCCTACTCGAGCTCTACGGTATCAACAATCAGAAACCTCTGACGATGTAAAGCACCTGTGATTTTGAATCAGCCAAACTAACGGGACACATTTCTCAACCTCCGCAGATAGCATTGATGTGTAAATTGACCAAAGTGTGTATGGAGTACTTTGTGGCCTGTAACTACTTCTGGCTGTTAGTGGAGGCGATTTTCCTTCACACGCTGCTCTTCACAGCCGTGCTGACCAAGAGACGTCTGCTGAAGAGATACATGCTGTTAGGATGGGGTAAATCATTCTCCCTCTCCTCGGACGCTCGAGATTCCCCTCTCAGTGTTTGACGTGTCATTTCCTGCCTGTTACAAACCAACAAAGTAGTCATAGGTTTACAATTTAGAGATTTGTGTAAACCAGACCTTCCATCAACATAAACATCACAAAAAAAAAAACAATTAATGTCCCTTTACACAAAAACCAATAAACTGCACTTTGTGACTGTTTCACAACCTGCCATGAAATAGAGAAATAAACTATATCTAATGAAATGTAGAGGTTTAGTTAATTACAGGCAACAGTAATTAGTTGTTAAATAAAATAATGTGCGTTTTTAAAGTACGAATGCTGTGTAACAAAAGTGAATTAAGTCAAAATTGAATTGGTTTGACATGGAACATGGACAGCAGTCTCCTGGGTGAAAGTTCTGTGTTTGTCTTCATTATATTTTACTTGGTCGTTTAGTTTTTTTAGTGTGTGTGTGTGTGTGTGTGTGTGTGTGTGTGTGTGTGTGTGTGTGTGTGTGTGTGTGATTAAACGTGTTGCATCTTATCCTTTTATTACTTTTCAGGAACACCCGTTTTGTTCGTAACACCGTGGACAGTGGTCAAGATTGTTTATGAAAACACAGAGTAAGTGTTTCACCATAAATTAACTAAATCAATTAAAGTGTCTCCCATTGCCTGACCTTGTTAAACTCCTTCCATTCCTTAGATGCTGGTCAATCGTGAACAGATGGTTCTGGTGGATAATAAGGGGCCCGATCACTTTGTCAGTGCTGGTAAGTTTCTGAACCAAGCCGGTTATTTAACCTTGTGGTTTATGTTCTATTGGTTTTAACACACAAATTGTCAATTTTATGGCCACAAAGTGATGTTTTTTTTAACTTTTTCTTTAGAGCATCATGTCCTTCTGTCTGGTGCACACATGAACGATGCTTCTATATATTCATTTAAAAGTAATACTTAATGAAAACGTGCAAAATGTGTGTCCATGTCAATCATTTGTATGTGAAGTTTGTGTTAGAGAAATACTTTGATGTTCATGTTCTTTTCAGCCACTGAGTCAGCAGTTTTGTTGGAAACATTTCCTTTAAATCTACCTTCGGTGTTGCAGGTCATTTTCTTTATATTCATCAAGATCCTCATGCTGCTGCTGTCCAAACTGAAAGCAGATCAGGTGAAGTTCACAGACTACAGATACAGGTATTTATGTCTGTTCCTTTTGAATCATGCCTCACGATACATTAAAACAACCTGTCAACAGTCTATAATTAAGCACTGCATGTCTGTTTTCTGTCCTCCAGCTTGGCCAGAGCAACTTTGGTCCTGATTCCTCTTCTAGGAATCCACGAAGTTGTCTTCACCGTGCTCATCGATGAATGTGTGGAGGGCAGCAGTCGCTACGCCAGGAACTTCATCAACCTCACCCTCAGCTCCTTCCAGGTAACGCCTGTTTACACACATGGCAGCTCATGTTTTCAATAAATACACATTAACCATCATCTGTAACGTGTAACCTATTTTCCAGGGGTTCTTGGTTGCTGTGCTGTACTGCTTTGCTAACGGAGAGGTACATTTCTAATGTGATTTTGCAGGAATGTTGTAATCATATTAATTGCAAGCTTAGGCCAGTCATCTCTTCTTTTTTAATGTAATTTGCTGTAATCTTTACAAAAAAGGCCCAACATCCATATTTAATCCATAGAGATTTATTCTGCAGTTCCCCTCAGGAAGGTTTTGAAGCCTCTTTTAGTGCATTGTTTTGGTCTGACCACACCATAGAATTAAATTAGCTTCCAGCAGCAGCAGCAGACAAAAACATGCATTCATCTTTTTGCAGCTAAAGATTCATATATTTCTGATCTGATGGAGACCATACACATTTCTTTATACTGGAGTTTAGGTCCAAGCTGAACTGAAGAAGCGCTGGCAGCTTCTCCTTTTCACCAACCACTTCCAGGTCAGGAGGTGTTTCCGGAGGGTTCCTCTCAAACACCTGTGGAAGAACAGACAAGGACGTCGCCCGCAGAGCTCCCAGCAGAGCGACTCCTACGACGAGGGCGGCGCCTCCTCAACACATCCACACCAGCTTCAGGTGGCTGTGCACGAAGGACGTGGAGGGCACGGACCGAGAGAGGTCAAAGGTCAAGGTTTGAAGGGCTGTAACGCCACGAGACATGACTGTCTTCCCAGGAAGAGCCTGTCTATTAGTGATGGAGAAATGACACTCGGGGAGACCATGGAGGAGATTCTGGAGGAAAGTGAGTTCTAAAGCTCGCTGCTGCTTTTATTCTCTGACATGGAAATGTTGGAAAAGACTGACATTGTTATGAAGAAACACATTCTTCCAAAGATGGTTTACAAACCCCGGGTGAACTTTGTTGTTACTGTGTTCTTGATTCATTGCAAATTAGATTTTTTTTAAAAAACGTATATAAAAAACTGAATATAAGTGCATATTATTATATTATGAGTACAACATTAACTAAGTTGGGTTTCGTTGTTCTGTCCTGTAGTTTGGACCTGTGTTAAAAAAAAATTGTTATTGTTTACATTGTGTATTCCCAAATAAAGCCACCCTTTATAGTAGACACTCATTTGTGGTTGTGTGAGTTGCTGTTGTGGTTTGGCACTTCAGGGCCACCGTACTTCACTGACAGCCTGAATCCTGATTAATAAGCTTCATGCACCGGCTACATGAAGGTTATTTCTAAAGATGATAGTCTTTAGAAAGAAGGTGTGCTGTAGGTTTGGACATCAGGGCTCAGTGGTGATGTTGTTGTAAGGCAGTAGGCCAACCTGAGCCACTAGGTGTCACTGTTGCGCTGTTCCACGGAGAATCCTGCTTTTGTCTTTGGCTAATTTCTCTATATTCCTCCAGCTCTACATGCTATCACATGGAAGCCTCTTCCACCAGTGTATGAATGTGTGTTAATGGGGAAATGCTGACATGGTGTGTACAGCATTTTGAGTGGTTTCAAGATTGGAAAGGTTATAAAAGTGCATACACATATGTAAGCCTTCATGGGGCCCTAAGCAGGATTGGATTCGGGGCCTTCCCCATCTCCTTGGCGCCGCTAAAGTGCTGTTCAGTCCGTGACTGTCGTAGAAAACGTCCGTTGACATGCACATGATGCAGCTTTCATCTTAACAAGTATATTTAACTCAAAAGGACAATACATATGACAAAATATTTAAAAAAAAAACATTTTCAAGTGTTCTTGGGGGCCCCCTAGTGGCCAGAGGGGCCCTAAGCAGCCGCGTAGTTTGCTTATGCCTCGGGCCAGCTCGGCATGTCATTGTTGAATCACTGTTTGTGTTATTGTACAACCAAAATGTTAAAATAACATCACTCATACACAACCACAACATGTGTGAAATGTCACTGTATGCACATATACGTCTAATAACAAGGGCCTCTTTTTTGTGCCAAAGATGTAATCTTTGTGTCAAGATTCAGCTGCCACCTCAAACCTTTAATTAATCAGATTCCATAAACATGTGTCATGCACAGGCATGCGCCGCGGACAAGCAGGAGCAAGACGGAGGGACTCAAGCAGGAGCAAGAGTCGTCTCCTCATAACTCTGACCCCAGATCAGAATCACACCTCTCCTCGTCTCACCGCGGTGAAAGGTTTGGCTGCTCCTAGATCAGCTGTCCGTCTCATAGAGATACCCAACAAATCATGCTCTATAATTACACTCTGATAGAAGGCAGCTGGATTACTGCAATTAACAGGTCGAAGCCGGTTATTATCCTGCTGCTGCATGGAAAAGTATTTTTCACTGGACCTTCAGATCCTCAATTAAAGGTGATTCTATTCAGAAACAATTTGTTATGTTACTTGAAATCCTCGCCAACATACCGATAGCAATGAACATTAAATACTCTGACATACATTCATTTTTAATGGTCATCTGTGGCCGTGGCGGGACCGTACAAACCCTATCCAATCAAAAAAGTCCATTTTACAAGCTGGCTTTGTCGGTGGTTGTCTGGACGACCATGTTGTCAGGGCGACCACCCTCCCTATAACAGGTGACTGTGTGACACATGGCTGCAGAAACAGACTCTACACAGGACTCTACAAGCTGCAACAGCCATTCCTCTTGTGGCCACTCGGGGGCGCTTAGCAAACAGCTGCATATTTACACATTCAGCAGACATGAAGCATCATATATTCATTATAAGACATAGTCATGTTGGACAGGTGTAAACATGCCAACAAACCAGATATATAGAGCATCATTAGCCTCCTACAGGAAGGTTCACTCGCTTTTCATACATGTTTTGGTTGAGTTTTCATTAAAAACAGCTGCTGGTTGTGTTACGAGTCCTCTTTCCTTATACATTGTAAAGTCATCCATTTCTAATATAATAAATGAGAAGTGCAACTTTGAACAGAAGGCTTTGACAAAAGCAGATCTGTCACAGGAAATGCTCAAATATTGCCTAGAGGATTTCTTTTCTGCTGAATTGAAATTGAAATATGATCTCCAGCGGTGCCAGACTGCTTAGTGAGACTCCATACTGTATATTCAGGTAAAGAACTCGATTGACTTTGACATACAGTGGATTTTTTTTTCATGAGCACGAGCCGCGAGGTCAAATTCTTGAGCTCTGAACACACGCTGACATCCACCGGACTCGGCGCTTTACAAAACACAAGCCAGAAGCCGACTGTCATCTGATCCTGTCAGACAATAATCCAAGTTTCCACTGCCAGCGTAATTAAAAAGTCAAATGAACGCTCCCTTCATACCGAGAGATGAAACAAGATAAATTACCCCGCTGTCAATTTTTTTCCACCCTCTGTTGCAAAAGTATAGCTATCATTTTGTGCATGATTTCATTTCTGCCTGCAGCCAGCAGATGCACAGGCTTTTAGTAGGAGATGAGTAACTGACACACTGGCACAAGCAGGCAGACAAGCAGCGAAGTGAAAAGCACCGGGGGGAAGAGATAAAAATGAAGAGCGGCTCATTATTGCATGAATCCTTTCTGAAAGCCGTTAATTCCACATGAATAATTTGATTTCACGGAGGAATAAAAATACCGCCTCGGCAGATTCTGTGTTGTGCAAACCTGCAGCTCGTTGCAACCTCTTTGACTTCACGCCGAGATGCACATAACCAATAAGAACACTATTGTTTTTAGGTTTTCATGGAGGTGTATGATCTTCTCTTCTTACTTTATCTGTACAAATATCTAAACCACAGAGAATAAAAACCACACAGTGAGATTAGTCTGCTGTGATCTGCCTCCCATTACAAGATGCATTCACTAGCTGATTCCCCTTCATCTAGTTGTACTGGAAACAAGATTCCTTCATGAAAATGAAAATGTGACCACAGCCAAATGCACCCATCTATGCAGCAAAGCTTCAGGATCACTTGATACTGTTTCGATCGCTGCCCACCACACACACACACACACACACTTCAGCAGCCTCCCTCCATCCCTCCCTTCCTCCCTTCCTCCCGCGGAGTGAATCCTCTCAGGCTTTCTAGCCGGGCACCTTGATTGGAGATGGTCTTCAGCTGGTCCTCCAGGTTTCTTGGCGGCTCGACTCATGACTGACAATTAGTCCCAGCTGGTAGCCCTTTTTCCAGAATCAAGTGCCACGAACAACACTATATTTCTATCACTTGTGTATATTGTTTATAGGATTAGACTATATCTTTTGTGTATATCTATCTGTATTCTTTTAAACTACCTCATGTTTGTCTAAATGTTTATTTATTTAATGTTAAATTGGGGATGAATAAAGTTATCTGTCTATCTATCTAAGTAACATTTTGAGTAACTTGTAATGGAGTATTATCATACATTGCTTGAGAAAATGAATTTTAATTCCTCGGTGCAACATTTTGTTTACATGGCAGTAACATTTATGCACAGAAAGCTTTCATTTCCCTCACTTTAGTAAGAGCAGGTTGTTGTAGGTTTTCACAAACAGCCTGGTGACGTCAGGATAAACGTCTTGTGCTGTTTTGGTTGCAATGAGCCTCCTTGCAGAGTTCTATCTCTGCACAGGAATGTTCCCTCGCTGAGGTGTGTGTTGGTGGTTGTGTATTGTTCTGCAGGAGTGTGTTGCCGTGCTGTCAGACGGTGGTGTGGCTTTAGGCAGGAGAAGTGTGTGTGTGTGTGTGTGTGTGTGTGTGTGTGTGTGTGTGTGTGTGTTTGTGTGTGTGGGATGAGGGGGGATGTTCAAGCTCGTTCCTGTTTTCCTCCCTCCTTCCCTCCCTCCTCTCAGGGTCAGGTAGCAGGCATAACACACTTTCACACACGCGTACACACCCTCTCTCTCTCTCTCTCTCTCACACACACACACACACACACTCCGACAGCCTCAAGAGAACACACACATGCTTCACTTCCTCCCCACCTGGGCGAAGACGACATGGGCGCCGGTGAGCTGTGAGGATGGAGAAGAGAGTGTGTGTGATCCAGACTGACTTCCACCAGTACAGACCCACCGTCAGACCTCATGTAAGCAGCCTGCCTCCTTTCCTCTCCGCTGGTTCCTTCTCTGGGTGACTGTCTCCTTGTCGAGGTCCATCTTTATACCTCTCTGTACCTTCTCCCTGGTTGAGTCGCTCTCCTTCAGTCTGTTTTCTGTCAGTGTCGGACAGCGTGTCGTGGGACTCCTCCTCGCTGAGGCCTCGCCTCTTAGAACGAGGATTCACACACACGCAGCACACACACATGCTGCATCACATTAAAGCTGTGCGGTTTTCTCCTCTGATGATACTGCATGCAGCTCATCATCAGGAGTCAGAGAAAAACCCTTTGAATCTCTGTGTGTTTATCATGTCATGCATTTGAAAGCTGCTAAATTGAAAGGAACGTACAGATAATATTATGTTTGGGTCCGTTTAGTTGAACATAAACACTGTCCGTGTTGTCTATAATTGACCTGCAATGTCAGGTATTTGGTACCTGACGACAATCATGTCACTGTAAGCTGCTTTAATTATATCTGACCTGCAGCCAGTTGACCACATCAGTGCAAGTGAATCATGAGAAGCTTCAGTGATCAAAGGCTGGCCGTGTCTTCCTGTAGACCTGGATCCAGAGTTCAGCCAGAGGCCAGGCTTCACCCTGCAGTCCACTAACCTGAGGCTGTACGGTACAAGTCTGGCAGAAACACCATGCACTACAAAACCAGGTCCGGGCTCATTTCAGACCTCCAACTCTGAACCTCTGGCTGCTTGCCCTAAACAGGCCAGAAAAGTAACAGCAGATGCAGACAAATGAGCAAACAACGCAAGAACAATCGCAGGAAATTGTGCTCTTGAAGCGCCAGGCAGGAGCCTCCCTATGATGTCATCAACCTGCACCTGTTCACTCCAGGCACTACCCATCACCAACCATGTAGTATATTGAGAAAGTATGTGAAGGGAGTTGGTTTTGGTGGATGAAAAGGTCACCCTCAATCTCTTATCATTGTAGTGTTGTTCCAGTACGGTTAGGTTTATGCAACAAAAATCTATTCTATATATCTATTGGCAGAAATGGAATATTTTCATGTGAATAATCACCTGAAACCTTCTACAGAAGCCCAGAACGGACAAACCTCACATTTGCTTTAGATAGGGATATCAACATTTTCCTGTTTCCGTGTCAGTTGGTTGCAATCTGCAACCACGCCGTTGGGTAGAGCCAATTCCCACACACACACTAGACCTTTAAATCTATTGTGACTGACGAGCACTACTTTGTTCCTGGGTGGCATCATATTAGGAGGTCAGTCGTTGGAATGGAGATCATGGGATTAATATTGCAGTAACCTCCACTCAGATTAGACATGCCAGGAAAGGGGTGTTCCTTGAGATAATCCTGCATTGTCTCGGAAAAATGTGACACACATCATCATATCGAATACTCATTAAAACGTGTTTTTCCAGAGTTATGAATCTGACAGTTGGAGAGTTTGTTTTTCTGGGAGGAGTGTGAAACATGTGTCTGTTCAAGTGTAAACACGAGAACTTTACAAAAGTGTAACTCGCATTCATCATGCAAGGAGGGATTGTGCTGCAACAAAGAGAGCATTTAATGCGTGGGTTCTCAACAGCAGGGGATGGCTTAAGACGTTGAGCCCTGTGATCACGCTAAAGGTGAACCATTGATGTGTCACATTTATCTTTGCTGCTTTTTTGGACGACATCCTGCACTGACAGCTAAATATATTGTGTGTTTAACCTGACTTCAGCTACACGTCACCTTCAAGTTCAGGTGTGTCAGCAGGTAGATCCTCGCGGCTGTTAAAACACACGTCCTAAATCTTCATTTTGACAAGAGGGCAATTACAGCTTACCACATTTCCCTGTCTGAATTACCCACTGACAAAGGTTGGAGAGGTAACTCTGAGAGCTGAGCTAATCACAGCTCTTTTCCAATGGCACAGATACAGGCGCTCAAGCAGCAACAGGTTTTACTGTGTGTGTTCTGGCTCTTCTTCACATCTCCCTGTGGAAATTCAGCTCAAATCTGTTCTTCCCAAGACGGAAACATCCTGCTTAGTAAATCCACACTTACTTGGAGAGTATTGTTAAGTGTTGACAGACACATTGGTTGCTTTGGTCCGTGCAGGTCTAGGCTGTTCTGTAACATGCAGTTTGAGTGTTTGAGTCTTTAAGTACAATAACTTCCGTCTTATGCGAGTTTAACGTCAGGAAATAACAAGTTGTTAGGTTTTTATATTGTCAATACATGATTGGAGTTAACTGATTGGTTTTTTGAGTGTCTTCTTATGATATTGCCGAAAGGAAAGCATATTTAAGTTGAAAAGAATTGGTCCGAGCACAGAACCCTGTGGAACACCGTATCTAACTTTAGTGTGGATGCCGCTAAATTCCTTTGTTTTATTGTTTTCCTTTTTAGGGGAGTCGAGAGTCGTTTGCAGTAAGCTTCCAGATTCATCTATAGGAGAATCTGGGAGGGACTAAAATTAACATTAAGACATGGCATTGAATAAAGAAAGACGGTGGAATCACTTCCTTAAACTTGTATCTGATTTAAGGACTAAACTTTATAGAAGTTGTAGTGAATGCAACCATAATGATTTTGTCATTGGTATATTTTTATTACAACACTGTATGTTGCATTTTTTTAACAATGGTGCTTACCCGAGACTCCAAACAGAAGGGAACAAAAGTGAGACTCGGTCAGAGAGACATATCAGGCGTTTTCTGTTTGTGTGAGTGTGTCTGCCGTTGCAGCAGCACATTCATACCCAGCAGGCAGGAGGAGGGAGATAGAGGAGCTGAGGAGAGCGATCGAGCAGTGTGACCGATTCCTTTCTAAGGTCCAGGAGCTGGAGGAGCAGAACAGCCAGCTTAGCAAGGAAAAGAATGAGGTCGCCACTAAATACCTAGCTTTAAGTCAGCCGCTCTGCTCTGCTGAATCACTCCTTCACTTTTCAATTTTGTTCCCCTTTCAAAAACTAATTCCTCTTTTGTTTCACTGACTTGATACTTTAGAACGCACATGATTTGTGATTCAGTCTGAATTTATGCCTTATAAGGGATTTTGAACATGGTCATTATACAAGCCGGTTGGATGAAATTAAGTGGATAATGATACACTAGCAGAGGGAGAGAGATGCAGCCACCATGGCAGCCACTGTGTTCCAGCTTGTTCTAATGCTGCTTCTCTCTCTGTGGGTTTTTCTTGCTGTGTTGACCATTTTCCAGCTGATGGTTTTATTGAGAGAGCAAGTACTGTGTGTTTCTTCGACTGCTGTCATAGTTCTGTGAGGCACCATGTTGCCTGCCTGAACTCTCAGCCCATCTTAGACAGACAACTCACGTTTAAAATGTCGATCGATAGCAGCAGAAGTTAGGGTGTTTTCACACTTCAACGCCACCTCAATACATGCTTGGAGTTTAACTTACTAATTGGTTTCTTCAGGCTTGATCGATATAATTGAGTATCATCTGCATAGCAATGGACATTTATTGAGTGTCTTCTAATGATATTGTCTAATGGAAGCATATAAGTTGAAAATAGAACCTTGTGCTCATGGAGGATTTTTCATTAACATAACTGAGATGGATTGGATAAATAGGCTTAAACCAGCTTAATGTGGTAATGTGGCTGCTAGATCTGCTCATAATTGACTGCTTTCTGGTCTGCGGCATCACGTTTGAGATGGATCCATCTCGGGGTGGCTTTGCCTGCCACCATGGACTACTACTGTTAATACTGGCTGTTCTGACATCTCCTCTACAGCCCCTCACAAACCTGTTTCATGGAGATGTCCTTAAGGATTTAGATGCTATCTTTGTTCAGGAATGCCACAAGCATGTACTGATCAGACCGTGATAGCTATCAGAGATGCAGGGTGGTGTTGATTTAGCCTCTGCAAATGTACACAATGATCTGGGTAATTATGTTAAAATGTCTTTATTTGAGATTCAAAAAGTTTGTCTTGCAGCAAACTAGAAAACTAGCTAATCGTCAGACCCTCCGGGGTGTTGTTTGGGGGATTGTTGTGAATTAGAAACATGTTCCAGTGAGTTTGGGTTTTGTTTTGCAATACAATTGCAGGAGCAATGAAGATGGCAAAAAATAGGTGCGATTTTTGTTGTGTATGAAGATGTTGTAAATGAAATGGGGTCTGACACTAAATCAATGGTTCTAAAAGACATGCTGTAGCATTACTCCAGCTGTCTGTTTAGCGGTGAGAAGCTTAGGGACGGGAATGAGGACCATCTTGGAGAATCTGTCAATTCCAAGGAAGGCCACCAAAACTGCTGTTTGACCACGGATCCTCAGAGTCCCTGACTTCATGGTGGTGTAGTGGATAGCACTGTTACCTCACAGCGAGAGGGTCCAGTGGTGTTTGCATGTTCTCCCCGTATTAGCGTGGGTTCTCTCCGGGTTGATCAATGCACTAGAGGCCCGTCCACTATGTACGGCCAGGGTGCGTATCACTATGGCATAGTCTGACGCCTGCCGCTGACCTTGCTGCAGGGAGATGATGGAACATACGGCATCTTCGCCGATGGTACTTGTGTTGAATATCCGCTGGAGGGCGCCGGAGAACTTGCCAACTGCCGAGCACAGTGGTAACTATTGATGCTAATCTGCTGTGGCTCAGGCTTCGGCACTGCTGGATAGGTGAGAGATAATAAAAGCCACATTGGCTCTCTCCAAGTGAAAGAGGAAGCCTGCAGTTTGAGACTGATGCATGACAGCTATCCTTATATCCAGAAAGCAGTCTGGACAGGACAGGGAAGCAGGGCTGAGGAGAGTGGAGTGAGGAAAACAGAGGAAGTATAGGCGGCGTAACCTCAGGGAGAGTGGTTGCTGGAGCCGGTCAATCAGTTGACCAACGTGGCTGTTGACGGTGACCTGGAATGACTCCTGGCCGTCAGCTAGCTCCCTTCCTGCAGCGGTACTCAGCGGATATCTCCACCTCCTGGTGGTGGATCTTTGGCTCTGTGCCTGGATTGCCGCACCGACAGTGTCTGTGTTGGCTAAGGTCCATTACTGGCCAGATTGTACTGTAACACTCAGTACAAGGCACAAAACCCAAGACGCCTGATACAAGTCAAGACAAGTCAAGATAAATGATACAAGAGGAGAGGTTTGGACGGGGAACCAGAAACTACATACAACCAAAAAAGGAAAAACTCAGTAGATTAGACATAAATCTTGTGTATACAGAAATACTTTTTTGTGATTGGTCTGCTGATGAGAATATGTGACATGACGTCACAGGAAATATTTTTCTTTAAAGTGTATCTGACCTCTCTCTCTCTCTCTCTCTAGTCCTCAGACAGTGAGGTGAGGAGGCTGATGGAGCAGCTCCTTCAGAAGGACGAGGCTCTGCAGAAGCTCCAGAAGGAGAAAGACCATCTGTGGAAGCAGGTGAGTGGTTAGTGCTCAGTGTTGTTGAGGTTCAGGGCAGGACACGGCTGTGCAATAAGCATTCATACAGTATTAAAAGGGCCATTGCAACATTTTGCTATTCCACAAATGAGAAATCTCAACGTCTTTCAGCCTCCGATCCTTAAGATAGATGAAGTTTTCATCTCCAAAGCCCAAGCCGAGGCCCTGATGACATCGCAAGAGTTATTTATAAGTTTCCAAGATGACAGGAAATGAGGGAGAGCGTGGGTAGAGCCGAAACATTGTTTCACAAACTGACTTGCTGAGCTGATATATACAACATTAGAGACGTCCTGTAGAGATCCAATATAATCTACCAAAATCTATTGTTACATTCAGTGTTTTTACCACATACTGTTTGTGTCCTTGATCTAAGAAGTCTTTTGAATGCATTTTGTTCTCATGAAACGTCTGCAAAGCAGAATTAAAACATATTTTAATCATTTAGCACAATTAGTTCCATACTTAGATATCAACAGAACAAACTCCATTTGCTGATGAAGACTGATTGAAAGTTCTTCAAACATCTGTGAGGACAATGTAGCATCAGGCCTCTTCCCTTTGTATTCTTTTAGTCCTTTTTAGAGAATACTTCATATTTGAGCTGTTTCAGTGAGTTTAGAGTCCTGTTTTTTATCCCCAGTTGATGTAAAGACAGAGTGAAAACCTCTGATCCATCACATCAACCAAACGACTCCTATCTTCTCGAGTACCAATGTGGCAGACAGACGGACGTTTGGATGCTCTGGTCATTAGTGATGAAGGGACACATGTGCAGCGCAGACTCACATCCGTCCCCGCATCCGTCCCCGCATCCATGTGTTCACAAACATCTTGATACAAGCTGAAGATGAGAGTTCATGTTATGTACCATTCAGCATTTTTAGATGTTGTTAATCAGTGAACAAGTTTAGTTTAATGGTAGGGGGACCAGAAGAAAAGGGTCAGGCGTTGAATGTTACCAATCAAGGGAGTCATGGAGTCACAAGAATCTTTTAGATAAAACTCAGGTATGCTTTCTATAGTCAATAACAATGAGAAGGGGAAGGTAAAGAGTAACATTAAATATAAAAGATCAGATGCTCTTTTTTTGTCCCTAGTGATTACATTGCAGCATGTTTAGCAGCTGCTGTTCAGTAATGGACCAGTTTTAAAAAATGTTTGTCCCTTGTCCATCACTTAGACACAAAAACATAAGAAAAATGCCGAAGTTGCCCTTTAATTATTCCCTGCCTGACATCATAGTTGGGAAAGTTCCTGCAGAGCAGGAGAAGACATCGTGCAAACTGTCTGGAATTGTACTTGTAAGTGAGTTTTCCCTACCACACATTATAAACATTCATTTTTGGTGTGAGCAGTGGAAAATCACAGCAATGACTGCCTGGCACCAAAGATGTCGCCATTTAAAACACCATCGTCATGATTAGACTTTTTTTAAACGTTTTTTTGCAGCACATAATGACTGCATGATTGAGATTTGGACAGCATTATTTCTTTGGATCGTATTGGTTTCGGTGCACGAGTTAATTGAGTGTTTAGTCTGCCTGTGTGGAGCCCTGAAAGACGTGTACTGAGGCTCTCCTTGTGTTGTCTTGATACAATCAATCCCGTCTGAGAGCTTTTATGTGCGCTGGAGATAATATGTTTTGTCTGGAGCGTTTGAGATGAGACATAGGGAAATTTGAAGTTCAGGTGGGGCTTCTTCACTCTGGGATGTTTCCTCCAAAGGGTTGGAAGAAGAAAAAAGAAAGAGCGCCTTTGTCTCCGATTGGAGGGCGAAAGGTGAGCCGTGTGTCTTTGAGGGCCAGCATGTTTTCACATTTACCGTTGCTTTGGCATTCTCCCTATCTCACAATGAAGCCTTTATACGTGACCTCTGTGTGACTGCATGTTACGCACGTTTCTGCAGGTGGACACGGCAGCCTCAGCTCTGCCGTCACATATAAAAAGGTCACGTGAATTTGTCCAGAAACGTCAGAGGAATCAAAGAGACACCTTTGTCGGTCTTCAGCGGTGAAGCCGCCTCCGCCTCCGCAGCGAGCGGTGATTTAAAGCGGTTGTCTTGAAGGGATTGTGATGTATGTGGCCTGCAGGCCTGCAGATCTTCGTGGTTTTACTACGGCGGTTGTAAAGCAGGTCCATAGTGCTGTAAAGATTCACATCACAGAGAAGATAAAGCACAGGGTTTTCCAGCTGCCTGTTTGCTTTATGCCAGATGTTTTACTGGAGATAATATGCTTTTATGTATTTTTTTATTTGGATGAATAATTGATAAAGTCACTTTTCGTTTCTATTTGGGATTAGCACAACAAAGCTGTGATCACAACACAAGTGTTCTTGATTTATACACAAAGATTCAGTGTTTCTTTTTTGCAATTTATGCACAATTATTATAGTTTGAGTGCAGCAGGGAAAAAGAAAGCTGAAACTTTAAGCACATGCAAAATCTCCCAGATAGAGCAACTAATATACATTTAATTTAAAAAAGCCCTTTCTGCTACAGAGTAGTCCAAATTGAGTTTATCCATGCAGTCTGGCTCAGACATCTTAACAATGTAAGTACACTATGTTTTCGACAATTGTATTAGAGCCACAGTATTTATTTTGGGGCTGTGGAAAGTAGGAATTTAACAAGAAACAGATACTAGTGAGTGGGGAACTGGGAGGCAGAAAAAGGCTGTGCATGCATGAGGGGGTGTGGACAGTAAAATGCCGAAGGGGATCAACAAGGAAGCTGTGTGTGTGTGTGTGTGTGTGTGTGTGTGTGTGTGTGTGTGTGTGTGTGTGTGGGGTACAGTCAGTCAGTCAGTTGGGCTGCTGCTGCCTCACCATGGCTGTTCTCTCTGCAGACGTCCTGCGCTGGCATGTGAGTTTTAATTCATCACTTTGTTTGTGTTTAACTTTTAAAAATACTGTTTAGAAAAGTATGAAGTTGTGTGTTATTTGTAGTGTTAAGCTACGATATGCCCAACCTCACTTTTGGGACATTAAAGAGACGTTTTGACTCTACTACTCTACGCATTGATAAGACATCTAAAAGGCTGTATAACTCCAGGATGCGTGTTGATTTTGTCTGGTTTTGGGGTTTTGGGAGCCGTGAAGCGAGTGTGGTGTTGGTGCTGTGATGGATCTGGGCTAACTGCCGTGTCAGACACATTTCCTGACACGGAGACATAGATGGTAGTTGGTGATAGAGCGGAACATGACACAACTTGGAAGGATGTGCTGCCTGGTTGGGAAACTAGAGATAATTTATCATTCGTGGAACGGAAATGTACTTTGGGTTCATTATTAATGTTGGATTATTGTCATTGTTTTGTTTGATGCAGGAGAATCTGGTTTAGTCACACTTTAAGTGCACACAAATGGCTAAAGATATATAGATATAAGAATGTATTCTTGATTTGCAAGGCTGAATTAATGTATTGTCATTTGCTTTATAAAAATATAGATGACATATAAGTCCATTATTTGCTGTTTTAAAGCAGTTAAATGAAGTTTATAACTTTCTAAAGGGCAGATAAAATAATAATAACATCTTAATAGCTCATTATGACACAATCTTATGTGGAACAATGTGTTTTTTTTAATGTATTTAGTACTTTTAACATGTTTATAAACTGTTTGAAGACGTGTGTATGAATGTGTGTGTATGTTGTGTGTGTGTGTGTGTGTGTGTGTGTGTGTGTGTATATATTTTAGGGCTGTCAAACGATTCAAAATGTTCATCAGATTAATCAATAAAAATATAAATTAATATTAATGAAGAAGAATTCCCATTTTTACAGTGTATAGTAGTGTACTGCGATCATTTTAACAGCTCTAATATATATGTTTGTGTGTGTGTGTGTGTGTGTGTGTGTGTGTGTGTGTGTCTGTGTGTATGTTGTGTGTGTGTGTGTATGTTGTGTGTGTGTGTGTGTGTGTGTGTGTGTGTCTGTGTGTATGTTGTGTGTGTGTGTGTGTGTGTGTGTGTGTGTGTGTGTGTGTGTGTGTGTAAGAAGGATACATGGTGTAAACTGTTGTGAGATAACATGTATATTCAGCTGCTTTGGGAAAAAGCATGGCTTCAAGTCAGGACTGTGAAACCAAAAGAAAGCAAAAACATAACACAAATTCCTAGAATGTCATGAAAATGGCACGGATGCGTTTTGGTCTCCGGGCAGACCCAGCCCTGGGTCCGAATACAGATAATGATGGTGGCTACGGGACATTCTTGCTCTAAATTGCTACCTGGGGAAAAAGCCAGGGGCGTGCCAAATCCCCAGAGAAAGCCGAGTGCATGAAACGGCCTCACAACCACACGAGTGCTGCCCTGAAATAGCAGATCTGTGGAGGTGACGCCCCATTTGTTTCTCTGTCAGAATGATAGAGGCGCTATGTGAAACCAGGGGGGGTGGCAGTTCAACTCCAGATACGCTGCTCAGGTTTCAGGCTGTTATTCTGTTTTAGAAATGCGTTTTTTCTCTTCTCTCTCTTCAGGCTCGCATTGAGGAGCTGGAGGATGAGCTGGAGGCAGAGCGGGCCATGAGACTGAAGGTATGGACCCCCACCTATAAGGCTGGTGGAACACCTCCCCCCCCCCCCCCTCAATGAAACACAGAGCATAAGAGCTGATTTAGCTCAGCTGTAACATTCAGGCCGATGGTGTGGAGAACTGTTTGTGGTTTGGAGAGAAGGAAAAAAGAAAAGATTGCTGTTCTTTTGGCAGCCGGTGGGGTACATGTGTCAGTGCTGCACCTCCGGCCCCCCCAAACCATCTGCACCTGTGATAATAAAGTAAAGGGGGGGGGCTTGTGTTTGTAGTTAACATACAGGGCAACCCCGGAGGCGTAGAGGGACCCCGAACATCCTACTTCCTCCTTCTATTCCCCAATCTTTCTCCATCTCACACACACACACACACACACACACACACACACACACACACACACACACACACACACACACACACACACACACACACACACACACACACACTCTATTAAGACCTCACCTGCAGTTTTCATGTCACAGGTAAAAATAAAGGCAGAAATGTAAAAAAAAGCCACATATTTAATTCTGAGTGTTAACTAGAGTGACAGCAGGGGGCCCGAGGGTGTGTTTTGCACACTTCTCCCAACTCTGGGTGGCATTCCTAATGGTGCTAGCGGGGTCTCCCCCCTCCCCCCTCCCCTCCCCAAGCCAAAACGTGATGAAAGAGGCAGGCAGAGACACGCAGGTCTTTATCTGCTCGGCAAACCTGCGTCTTCAGACGAGCTCAAATATAGCATACCTCCGAGCAGACAGGCTCGCCATTGTTTGACTCCTCAGGTCAGAGAGGAGATATCATCAGCAGATAGAGGCTGACAGACGGAGCGCTTTTCCAGCGGATCTTTCCCTGACTGGAATGTCTCTCTCACGCACTGTATATACTGTATACACACACACACACACACACACACACACACACAGATGACATTAATACCTGAGCATTGGACTCCATATCAGGATACATTAAGGTGAAGCCAACATGAGAGAAAAGGGAACTTAATATTCTGATATAAACGCTGTATCCACTGAATAATATTCAAGGTGAAGTGAATGTATAGCGAGCTGCTGTTTAGCTTCTTTGCACATTGTTTTCCTCCTAAAGCGGTCCATATTTTCATCAACACCCGTCAGCATCTGTTTCAGCCGCGGCAGACAGCTGTTTCCAGCCAAACAGCCTAGTGGTTAGCGCCGTGGCCTCACAGCTAAGAAGGGGGGCCCGGGTTCCTCCTGTGTGGAGTTTGCATGTTTTACCCGTGTTAGCGCGGGTTCCTCTCCGGGTTCTCCGACTTCCTCCCACATTCCGATCACGCAGTGTCAGCGGGGGATCAGCTCCAGCCCTCCCGTGACCCTTAACAGGATAAGTGGTGACAGATGATGGATGGAGGGTCTCGTTTGCTAAAAAAAAAAAAAAAGAGGAGGGGGACAAAAAACAGAGGATGTTTGACATTCATCACCAAAGGAAATACATAGACAACTGATAACATGTTTTTTGTATTGGAATCATTAAAAAAATTTGAAAAAGGTTGTAACAAATTATTAAAAGAACATTTTCTGTCACTTTCCTCTGGCTTGCATGCGGACGGTTTGGCTTTTTATGAGTGTGACTAAGATTCCCTCTCCCACTACAATGGCATCGTATTTGCTTTGAAGTCGTGTTTGTTGGGCCACCATGGTCTGGTTAGTGGAGAGAATCAGCACGCTATGAACAAACTATCTGCACGACTACATGGAGCGCTAATGGAAATTGAGCTTATAGTCAAAACCAGCCACACTTATAAGCTCCGCCCTTCCTTGCTTCAATTGAGGATCGTCATCTATTTATAGCTTTTATGAATACACTCTTTTTTATTTTAGAACCGCCACACTTCTATATTCTTTCTATATTTAAATAAAAGCTGGATAAGCTGTGATCTATATACAGCTTAATAAGACATAGCTAGTCATTCATGGTAAATAAACGTGGGTGTTTCCATGCAGCTGAGGTCAGGGGAGAAGCCTCCATCGTGTTGGAGGTTTGAAGACACGGACGGATACTTGAGAGCACATAAACACACATCGGCATGTATGCACAGAATGAACAGGGACTCCCTCCTACGCCTCCACACACCCAGATGAATGTCCCTGACGTTCTGTTAGCATGGACGGGGCCGAGTGCTCATCCAGAGAAGCTGTTAGCGTGGAGGAGATGAGTGATGCGAGTGCTCGGTGTCGACCCTGCACAGAGGGAGGGGCTGGCTTTTTGTGAGAATGAGTCCTGACCTCTGACCTCAGGAAAGATCATTTCACAATCATTTGACCTTATCTATATTTAAATGCAATGTTTTCACCCACATTTCACTGAAGGACTCGAGTAAAATCAGTCCACTCATGAATTGTGATGGTTTAGTCCAATTTAATATTGAATTATACTTTCTATATTATCTAGAATTAGTATAAATGTTTAGATTAAATGTGTATTACCATCCTTGAACTGCTCTGTTTTTTTTTTACCAGGTTGAGAAGCAGAGAGCAGATCTAACCAGAGATCTGGATGATCTCACGGACCGACTGGAGGAAGTAGGAGGGGTCTCCGCCTCACAAGTAAACTCAACCCGTCATCTCTTTACATCACGCTAAGCTAAGCTAAGCTAACTGTCTCCTCTTCTGTCTCTTCCAGCGTTAATATGTGTAAATGTGTATTTCCTTAAGAGTATCCTGATTGACCCCCTGAACTCCAACATGGACCATTCCATATGAGTCATAACAGACAAAATGGGTTCAATTTGAGTGTACCATCATGTTTTAACAGCTGAGATACCAGCTAACAATACTCTGTTCAATTTAGAAATCCAAAGAAAACAAAGATTTCCAAAGAACACATTACACAAAATACAAAAACAAATATACTAAAATATAAAACCTGATCTGCAGATGGAGGTGAACAAGAAGCGAGAGGCTGAGATGCAGCGTCTGAGGCGAGAGCTGGAGGAGACGTCCGCCCAGTCAGAGGTCCTGGCTGCGTCTCTGAGGAAACGGCACAGCGATGCCGTGGCGGAGCTGAGCGAACAGTGCGAGGCTCTGCAGAGGACCAGGGCCAAGCTGGAGAAGGAGAAGCAGAACCTGAGGATAGAGGTGGACGAGCTGGCCGCTTCTCTGGACAGTGTGCAGAAATCCAAGGTCAGGCAGTTAGGTGGCATGCATTCATTTGGTTTAGTTTTAACTGGTGAATGTAACGTGTGTGTTTGTGTCGGGCTGCAGACGTCCTCAGAAAGCCACATAAAGAAGCTGGAAGAGCAGCTGTCAGAAGCCAACAGGAGAGGAGACGACCTGCAGAGAGCTCAGACGGAGCTCAGCATGGCCAGGAACAGACTCACAGGTACATGTACATCAGGAAAACACTCATTACTGTATTAATATCATATCAGGAACAGACTCACAGGTACATGTACATCAGGAAAACACTCATTACTGTAGTAATATCATACCAGGAACAGACTCACAGGTACATGTACATCAGGAAAACACTCATTACTGTATTCATATCATATCAGGAACAGACTCACAGGTACATGTACATCAGGAAAACACTCATTACTGTATTAATATCATATCAGGAACAGACTCACAGGTACATGTACATCAGGAAAACACTCATTACTGTATTAATATATCAGGAACAGACTCACAGGTACATGTACATCAGGAAAACACTCATTACTGTATTAATATATCAGGAACAGACTCACAGGTACAAGTACACCAGGAAAACACTCATTACTGTATTAATATTATACCAGGAACAGACTCACAGGTACATGTACATCAGGAAAACACTCATTACTGTATTAATATCATACCAGGAACAGACTCACAGGTACATGTACATCAGGAAAACACTCATTACTGTATTAATATTCTCATATTATCTCATATTATATCTCATTACTGTATTAATATCATATCAGGAACAGACTGACTACTGTGCACATGTGATTTGAACCACCGACCCTCCGATTTCCCGATTACTCGCTCTAAAAAATTATATTTTCATAGATTGATTTTCTGTCTGTCATCTTTTCTTCCGAGCAATGCATGATGGTATATTATTAATGATATTATTATTATCATTGAGATGTGTTGAGGTTCCCACAACACAATCACTACATAATAACAGAGAAATTACAGAAACAAATAAACAATAATAAACTTGAAAAAAGAAAAGAATACAACGTTCATATACAGGCAAAAAAAAGAGAAAGAAAACAAACAAACCATATACATTATACACTTTATAACCACTAGGTGGCCCAATGGTCAAAAATAAATGAGAACATTGAGTGAATATAATACTGTTATTGACCATCAGTCAGTTAAACACCACTTTTTTAGCTGAATTGTGGGATCATTATATAGCATACTAATTTTTATTATACATTCAGACAGCAGTATATCATAGTGAGTGATTTCCAGATGCAGACGCAACGTTTCCTCGTGTATTTGGCTACAGAAGCTGGCACATGAACACCACTGTCTTCTGCGTGATAATCAAAGTGTCCTCTTGTGTCCCGTCAGCTGATAATGCAGACGTGAGCCGACAGATGGAGGAGGCCGAGAGCAGAGCCGGCCAGCTGGGCCGCTCCAAGGCTCTGCTCCAGTCCCAACTGGACGACCTGAAGAAACACTTGGACGAGGAGGTCAAGGTCAGTGCGACGCATCAAACATCCAGGAATGCAAACGCTCCGGGCATATATTCACACTGTGTCTCTGCCAGTGTAAGCAGGCGGTCAGCAGCAGCCTGAGCTCAGTGCGGCAGGAGTGCGAGGTGCTGAAGGAGCAGCTGGAGGAGGAGCAGGAGAGCAAGCAGGAGATGCAGCGTCTCGTCTCCAAACTCAACAGCGAGGTGACGCACTGGAGGACCAAACAGGAGGCCGACGCCATCCAGCACACGGACGAGCTGGAGGACACCAAGTACGTTGGGTTTATGCTGGGCCGTCGTACCGTCACATGTGACCCCCGAACGTATCTAAATGGTCAACTCCTTGTGTGTGTCACAGGAAGAAGCTGGCAACCAGGCTTCAGGAGGCCGAGGAGGAGGTGGAAGCCACCCAAGCCAAATGTTCCTCGCTGGAGAAAGCCAAACAGAGGTTGCAGGGAGAGGTGGAGGAGCTCTGCATGGACCTGGAGAAGGTAGGAACAGGGAGGCATGTATTAAAGTCGCAGTGTGGTGCATTTCCTGTTATCTTCATGCATATGCTCCCCGGTCCCAGGCCAGCAGCTGTGGTCAGGCTCTGGATAAGAAGCAGCGCGTCCTGGAGAAGCAGCTCGGAGACTGGAAGCAGAAGAGCGAGGAGCTGGTGGCTGAGGTGGAAGGCTGCCAGAAGGAGAGCAGGCAACACGCCAGCGAGCTCTTCAAACTCAAGACGACTCACGAAGAGTCTCTGGAGCAGCTGGAGGCGCTGCGCCGGGAGAACAAGGCCTACCAGGGTACGAGAGTGAAACGTCTGGCAGGTGAAGGAGCAGCGGAATAGTTACCACGGTTTAATTTCCATTGCGTTTATCCGACAGAGGAGGTCGCTGACCTTACAGACCAGCTCTCAGACGGAGGGAAAAGCGTCCACGAGCTCCAGAAAGCAAAGAAGAAAATTGAGATGGAGAAAGAGGAGTTACAGGCCTCACTGGAAGAGTCTGAGGCAGCTTTGGAGGTAAATACCTCCAACAAATCTGCCTGCCAGCTGTCATGTCTGGAGCCCACAAAAAAATCTCCCGGTCTGCTGTGTGTCCTTCCTCCTCCCAGGTCGAGGAGACCAAGGTGCTGAGGCTGCAGCTGGAGTTGTCTCAGGCTAAAGGAGACCTGGAGCGCAGACTTCAGGAGAAGGAGGAAGAGATGGAAGCGGCTCGGTACCTTTCAATCTCCTCTCAATCGTTTATTTGCTTCCTTGCCAAGAGTTATATGAGAAGTATAAAACTTCAATGTGAATCTACAGCCAGCAGATTGCGTTTCCAACACCCCTTAAGCTCTCTAATCAACGAGTTAGTGCTCGTTTGCTTCATCTGTATAAAGAAAACATAAATTGTGATTTAATGCATGGGACTATTTCTTGGCCAGGCGGAGGTACTTTCTATGATCTGTTGGCTGCACCCAAACTGACTAATCCTGCAGATGAAACAAACGAGATGCAACATGTCAATTAGTGAGCTTTAGAGGGAGATCATGTCATTTAGGATGGATTTCCCCCCCGTTTCAAAACTCTATGCTAAGCTAAGCTAACCAGCTGCAGGCTGTAACTTAATATTTAACGGACAGTTCATGAGACTCTCAGCAAAAAAGCAAATACACGTATTACTTCATACTTTTTAAAAATGTTTTACCACATATACCTGTTTTGCCTGCTTTCCTCCTGCTCTTTATCTCCCTTTATCCCCTCGACACATTCACAATACATTATGGCTCACTAAACTGTTTGTACTGTACCAGGAAAAGCCACCAGAGGGCGCTGGAGTCCCTGCAGGCCAGCCTGGACGTGGAGGTGAAAGGCAAAGCAGAGGGGCTGAAGCTGAAGAAGAAGCTGGAGGCCGACATCAATGAGCTGGAGCTGCAGGTGGACCTGCTCACCAAGGGCAACGCGGAGCTCAGCAAGAGCAGCAAGAGGATGCAGCAGCAGATCAAGGTGTGACGACGAGAAGGCCGACCATGTGCTTTCTGTTTAATACTCCTACTCACGGCTCGAGTGTCCCTGTCCCAGGAGCTGCAGGCCCAGCTGGAGGAGGAGGTGCGGAGCCACGAGGAGTGCCGGGAGGAGCAGGCGGGCGTGGAACGACGCTGCACTCTGCTGGTCAGTGAGGGGGCAGAAACCCGTGCGGCCCTGGAGAGTGCCGAGAGGGCCCGCAAGGCCCTGGAGGTCGAGCTGCAGGACGCCAACGAGAAACACAGCGACCTCAACAACCAGGTGATGCTCTTAAAAAATCAAACATGTGGTCGCAGAACTTTGCTGTAGATTGATGACCAGCTCAATGTTCTCGCTTGTGTGTTCAGTTCCAGATGGCTCTGAGTGGCAGGAGGAAGCTGGAGGCGGACCTCCAGACTCTGCAGCAGGAGCACGAGGAGCTGCAAGGAGAGCTGAGAGACTCCACAGACAAGTCCAAGAAGGCCAGCTGTGAGGTAAAGATACCTACATCCGACTGGTGTTGACATATAGCAATGGAGTGCATCAGTTTTGGAATGGCTGGTGTAATTGTTTCAGCTGGCCCGAGTGGGGGAGGAGCTGCGTCTGGAGCAGGAGCACACGCTCCACCTGGAGAGGGTGAAGAAAGGTCTGGAGGCTCAGATCAAAGACATGGGCAGCAGGCTGGACGAGGCGGAGCAGATCGCTCTGAAAGGAGGCAAGAAGATCATCCAGAAGTTGGAGGCGAAGGTATGAAGTGGTTTTACATTTTAACACCTGAAGGTTGACTGAAGGTCCTGAATCAATACGCTGCTGGACTTCCCTGATGTCCGCCTGCAGGTGAAGGAGATGGAGCTGGAGTTGGACTCGGAGCAGAAGCGGCACGCCGAGACGGTGAAGATGCTGAGGAAGAACGAGCGCCGGCTGAAGGAGCTGCTGTTCCAGTCGGAGGAGGACCAGAAGAACCAGCAGAGGATGCAGGAGCTGGTGGAGAGGCTGCAGAACAAGATGAAGGCCTACAAGAGACAAGTGGAGGAGGCCGTACGTCCTCACGACTTAGTCCAGACGTATATCTGACAACACCGCCCGCGTCACATGACGATGATCTTGTCCGGTTGTCATTTGCAGGAGGAACAAGCCAACATGAACTTGGCGAAGTACAGAAAGACCGTCCACGAGCTGGATGACGCTGAGGAGCGAGCTGACATTGCTGAGTCAGCACTCACCAAGATCAGGACCAAGAACAGAGGCAGCTTCGGGAAGGGGTGCTCCTCCGTAAGTTCTGACTGTCCTATGCTTCCTGTAATGTTGTGTTGCTGTGGTTAATGACTCTGAGGTCTGTCTGGTCTCCAGGGTTACAGTACTCCCTACCCGGGCCTGGTCAGATCGGCCAGCTCTGTGGGGTCAGAGGGCAGAGGGGAGAAGATCCTCAACGACGACAACGAGTCCGTCAGCTCCCTGATCCCAGCGTATCTCAACTCCCTCAAGAAGCTCATGGTCGATTAGGGAAACCGGCTCACCGCGTCACGAGTCCGAGTCCGGGTCCCGGAGCAGATCTCCAGGTCCTGATGTCTTTGGAAGAAGCCAAACGTTGGACATCAGACAACATCATGTCAAACACCATGTTGGGACTTTTCTACAATGTACTCTTCATCATGACTGCAGTCTGTAAGATCACATCCTAAAGTGTTGCCAAGTAAGCAACAAGTTGCCATCAACACACGGCTTATTATAGGTCAACAATAAACAATGCAATGTCAATATATTTTTCTAATCTATCCAAACTTTTGGACTTTATCAGATATCTGAACTTTTAACCACTTCTTTGTTTTATCGCTTTATAACGTGGCTTAATGATCCATTTTATTGTTCAATGTGAAAATGTGTTTTTTTTTAGGAAATAAAATACTTTTTTCATGTATGTATTGTATATATATATATATGGCTTTTTCAGGATCACACAAAAAACCGACCCAGGACGGAGGATGTTATCACATAAGCTACATATTTTCATTTTATTAATGAAAAATGCCAACCGTTAGCTGTTCTACAGAAGCGTCTCAACAGTCAAGTAAAACGAAACAGAAACTGTGGAAAAGACAGCGTTTTCTCTCCACTGACACTGAATCCAACTGAAGCAACTTATATTTCCACAACTAGGATATTTATGAGGGCCGTTATCTGGATTGCATATAAAACACTTTTTATATTCCATTTATTATCAGTACCAAATTTCTGTATATCACTATTACTATTTACTGTATTTGACATCTTTCATTGCAAATCACGAATCCCACATATTTCCTCCAGGCTCCCTGTGGACAGAACTTCCATTAGTAATAAACATGTGTAACATTAAATTCTCTTTGGGATCCTTTTCATTCACAAACAGAATACTTACTAAAAAAAATCCTTTGGGTATAAAGTGCAAATCTTAATTCTTATCAGGAATGAAAACACATTTAGGAACTTTTTCTGACTTTCAGAGATTTGATCATTTTACAGGTGACATCATAAAAATACCTGTTCAGGACTGGAATGCAGTGGATGAGATCAGAGTAACGTGTCCTGCTCTTTATATGTTGTGAGAATTAGTCAGTGTCACGTTTCCCAAACGTATTATTCATAATGTTATTTCTCATTTGTGAACCCTCTTCTCTCGTGGAAGTGAAGCATACTGTTGACATTTTGATTTTTAACATCACGTATGAAGCCATTATGTGCATATTTAACACCCTTTTACAGGCTTCTCATATTAACTTATAAAAGTATGGTGGAGATGGAGATTTACTGTCTTTTGTTGATTTCTTCACGAAGACTAATTGTTTCTAAAAGATAGAATTGTGTTTGCTGTAAACCTAATATGTGCCATGCGAGACAGGCGTAGGTAGTCACGAGGGTGGGCGTGGCTTAGCTAACAGCCGATACCTGCACAAGCCGGATATTAGTATTACTTTAGTCTGGTACACAGTAATATCACTCCCAGGTCACAGATGCATTCTGCTTAGCAGCATCTGTGAAATCGTTTTTTCAGAGTCACGTGTGAGAGTCGGAGAATTACCTCACGGAGCAAAAGCACAAACAGCATCACACTGCTGCAAGACACAAAGCTGGTCAACATTTACACGAGTTTAAACTTCATCCTTGGTGCTTCTTGGTCTTTTTTTCACTTCACAATTCACACTCAGAGTCCCCACTTTTCCTTGCGCTCGTCTCAGCCGGGAGGTCACGACCTGGCATCACCGGATGTCTTCATCCTCAGCAGAGCCACTGAACATCTCCCCCCCTCCCAGTCTGTTAGGGGTCACACTGGATCAGCTGGGAGGGGTGTGAGTGTGTCTGAGTGTGAGTGTGCGTATGCAGAGTCGTCACACAGCACTGAGGTCAGATCTCTATGTCCACCGGTCTGATCTCCCCAGTCTTATTCTCCTGAACCCACAGCTCTCTGTCTCTGGCCGGGTCCACGCACTGCAGCAGCTGGTCCACCGGCTCCATCGTCTGCACACACACAGAACAGCGTCCACTCAGGTCAGACCTCGCGTTAACGCCGGCGGGTGGAGTTCTCGGCCCTAAACGCCTGTCTGTTCATGTAGTGGGGTTTTGTGTTTGTACTCACACTTTGGTTGAACATGTCCGTCTCGTGCCGGAGGGTGGTGTACTGACACAGATGCTGTCGGATCATCTCCACCCGCTCCACCTCCAGCCGCTCCAGCTCCTGCAGAGAGGAGCAAGGGTTCAATAGTCCTAGAGACGTCTACTACGACCGCCATCCGTCCACACTGAGCAGAAAGGACCGGCTACCATGACAACGGGGGACTAACATTGCCAATTCCCTTACCATAATATATGGTATATTATGTAGATGATTGTTATAGTTAATTTTTTTTATATATTTCATTGTTTCCTCTTCTCCTTTTTCATTTTTACAATACTTTCTTCCTCTTTATTTCATTTTATTGATCATGTGTATTATTGGATACTTGTAATTTCATGATTTAAGAGTCATAAAAGGTAGCAGAGCATTTTATTACAGCGTCGATGAGCAAAAGGCAGCGTTAGTGAGTCCGTCTGGTCACATGATGAGTTTCGCACATTAAAATGGTTGTTAAAATCGAGCTGATGTAACTGTAAAAACCCGCAGAGCTTCCTCTCACAAACAAATCTGGAGCGAACTCCTTACCAGACTGGTGGTGACCATCTCCTCGAACCATTTGGACTGAGACTGGTTATAAAGGTCCACACAGCGCATCAGATCGTCTCCTGTAAGACAGAATAATAACAATACAATGAGCCCTAAAACAATGTAATAAATACCAATCAGACTATATTATTATCTATCTTATATATCTTTTAAAGCCCACTGCACATTGAAATGTGTAGTACATCATTCCTCCAGCAGGTGGTGCCACTGCCTGACTATTCAGTCCCAGCTGATGTTCTACTTCAACACTCATGAGGAGTATTTGTTCCACCTCAGCCAGCTGATGTGATCATCCCAAACAGGCGGACTGTCTGGACTGATTATAGATTCCATGAAGCTAAACAAACACTCATCATCTGTGAGATCAAATCAGGGAGGAAATGATGCTGATCGTTCTGCAGATCTTCTGCTGATGCATATTTATTTATATAGCGTTAAATCAAGAAGTAAGCTTGAGACATATTTCCTATAGAGTAGGTTGAGACTGTACCAATTGATCACCTCATTATAATTCACAGACATAATTTGCATTTTTTGGAAGCTTTGGGTTTCCCCGTTAAAATAAAAAATCTTTTGTCGGTTTGAACAATGTGCCTTCATAATGACAGACTAACTGGCGGCTGTGTGGGATTTACGAGGTGACAAGGAACAGATGTATTTTAATTGATTTTTATGGCGACTGTGAGTTCCTGCTCATCAAAACGGTCAAACGGGATCTGGTCAGCTTTGAATAGAAAGTGACGGAAAAAAAACAAGCAGAAAGTGTAAAAGAGCTGCTGTTTATGCTGCAAATGAGTCGATCACATCAAGCTCTAAACAAACATGAACACAAATAAAATCCCTTCTTTTAAAAGTAAACCAAAAGTACTTCATTAAAAGTGGGGGATCATGGCCTGAGGGGTTTGACATGATAATGGTAGGACATCCCCGGTATAAGGACACGTGAATGTGGAAAATAAGTCTTTGTTATGAGCGGACGGATGCTGTGCTTTACTTGTTTTGGCATCAGTCTCGTCTCAGCGTCCTCCTCACAATGCAGTGATCATCGCTGGCAGGCAGACGCCACGAGCACCGTCACCAACTGCTGCTGTTTTTCTCCACGATTGCATAAGCAGCATGGAGGAGGGATGACTCTGTGTGTGTGTGTGTGTGTGTGTGTGTGTGTGTGTGTGTGTGAGACAGCATGTGGTCGCGCCTGTTCTTGACATCACACTTAGAGTCCACATGTTTACTCTTAGCGCGTCACTTTTCCTCAGGTTGCACACCGATTAAAACTTTGACAAACCAGCGGCTGCTAACGCTACTTTTGCACCCCGCCCCTTTCCCCCCCCGGCTCCCCTCTAACAGGCACACTGTTACAGAAGCATGTGTGTGTGAATGGAGCCTGACAGTTACACTGGACTGAAATAGCTTGTTAGCCATGTTCTGTTGGTGGGGAGCTGTAAAGCATGCATCAGTCGGTGCCAGAGCAGTCTGCGTTAGATACGGAGTTCCACAAGGTTCTGTGCTCGGACCAATTGTTTTCAACTTACATACAGTATGCTTCCTTTAGGCACCTGATAATCTTTCATTGTCATGCAGATGACACACTTCTATCCGTCGATCAAGCCTGAAGAAACCAACCACTTAGCTTTTCAGACCTGGAGGTTGCTCTCTGTGGCCACACATTTCAAATACAGGATAATATTTACGAGTTTAAGTGTAGTGTGACGGTAGCACTGACGTCATTAACACAACGTTCAGTAAACAAGCCACCAAATTTATGAATCTCTAACTCTGGATTTCCGGGATCATATTTCATGTCCCACTGGCACCTAAACAACACAAACTCTGTTTTTAAGTAAGGGCTGTTTTCAGTTTGAGTGCAGCAGAAACGCCTCTGCGAGTATCAAAGCAGGCTAGTCGAGTAGGGAATGTTCCGGACCCCCCTTCTTCCTCCTCCTCCTCTCCCTCTATTAAAAAAAAAAAACTCCCCAGTCTGGCTGCAAGTGCTGATAAAGCTCATGACTCAGAAAAATATTAAAAAAAACGAGCTTGGTTCACAGACGATCGACAGTGAACGTTTCAACGAAGGAGCTGAATAAACAGTGGAGGATACGAGGTGATGTCCAGGAAGTCAAACATTTACCGGACTGTGTGAAGGGGAGGGACTTTCATAGGTTGAAGGACTATCACCTGGGCTCTCTCCTTCCTTAAACAACAAACCCCTCAGGGAAACCGTGACCCCACAGTTACCCTCCTGTGGGACCCTTTGACCACCGGCTCTGACCTGCTTGTGTGGATTTCCTGCGGGCTTTCTTGATGTCTTCTTCAATCTTGTTGCTGAGTTTGATTTCCAGTTGCTGAGTCTTCAGCTCCAGCTCTTTCTGTCTGTCAACCAGAGCTCTACGGGCCTGAGGGAGACACGGCGAGGGACCCGGGGGTCAACAAGACATCTCACAGCTGCACACAAACAAATATTCTCATCCTGCTTTTACATTAATTCTTCAAATATAACAAAAATAACATCATTGCATTCAACTTGATAAAAGCTTGATAATGTGCATTAATCACCGTTCTAGACGGTCAGCTGCACACTGTCTCAGTATTCATCCATAGACACATCTAATTTCCTCACGTCCCTCAGACTGGATTATCGGAGAGAAACAGTTTGGTCCCAGATTTGACAGATGATGTGAGACAGATTTGCAGACGCCTTCAGCCAATCGCTTCTCATTGTATATGTACAAAAAAAAGCAGGAAACATTCCAAGGCTGAGAAACAGCCATCTGCTTGTGGAAGAGACGTGGAATTTTAATCACCAGCGGGATGATTTGTGAAATCCTGCTGCTGCCGCCGAGTACAAGGGCCGAACTGTGCTACATTAGAGTCGCTGTGCTTCTTCTTATCTCTATATGTGTGTGTTTGTGTACCTTCTCCACCGCTGCGTAGCGACCGACCAGCTGCTTCCGTAGGTCGGCGATGTGATGGTCGAACCTCTTCATGTCCTTCTTGAAGTTCTCCCTGAAGGCCAGCAAAGGCTTCTCCACTTCACTCTGGAGCTGATCAACACAGAAACGACCAATAATTCAACACTGACCAGCAGAAGGTTATGAAAGAGTGTCACATATCATATATATATATATATATATTCTCTCCCTTCTCTCTGTGAAACACAAGCAAGACTAGAGGAGAGAAACTTTCATTGGAATAAATGGGACTGTATCCTGGATAATATCCAGTTCTTTAAATACATCCATGCTTCACTCTGGAGACCCTCTTCCTCCTCCCATTGGCTCGCGGGCCTACTGTCCCCAAGAGTGAGGCCCGAAAGCTCGATATTAAGAGGCCAAAACATAGTCGAGGGAGCTCGTTCTGACTCACACAGATGCTGAAATGAAGTAGGCTGGAGGAGCTGTGTTCAGTCCTGTGAGGACAAATATGTTAAGGAAATAATTGGAAAAAGCCTGTTCCACGCAACTCCATTATATCACGCTGTGGTGGGAGAGAAAAGACAATGATGATGACGAGCATGAGTCACTCGGTGGTGACGTGTTGCGTTCACTGTCCAAAAACATGAACACATTTTGATGACTTTTAGATTCCTGAAAAATGACAAGAATCCGTTGAACCGATCACAGCGTCATCTCCCTTTAAAAGCCTGCATTGCTATTTAGTCTCCATACATATTAAGCTGTCTAAAGTAATATGACTTCTTTCCCTCTATATATGTGATTTAATCTATTTCCTGTAGCGGCTTTCAGCATTACCATCCCCTCAAACCGAGCAACGTTAGAGCAGAACAACCAGAATATGATCAACATTGTTTAGCTCCCCTTTTAGATGTTTCCTAAAAGCAAAGGAAATGTAAATGACACGCTGTGTAAATCTTACTGCTCCGAGAATGTGACAAGATAATATTCCTTTTTTTAAACTTTTTGGTAGCAAGCCCGTCACGGGTTATATGATCCTAATAAGTACGGTGGTGTTCTGTCTGAGCCGTCGGTGATGGATGAGATCTAAAGCTCCCTCCTGCAGCCACTTTGGAAAACAATCATTCAAAGTTCATCTCCACTCGACTCTCTGCTGCACATCTGTGCATCTCTGGAGGATAACATCATTTCCTGCAGCAGTCCAGCTGGAACTCTGGCCTCCATTTGTCGTCTTTTCCTGAAGACTTGGCTCAGTTATTTGACGTACAACGTCTCAAATGAGAAGAAGCTGCAAACACTGAGAGGAAGCCTCAGCGTCACGTGTGTGTGTCTTTACTGTATGTACACTACATGATGTATAATATTACGTTTTGTAGATTTTCTGCAAATCATTTGCCATTGTTGAATGTGTCACACCCTATATATATTTATATATATATATATATATATATATATATAACAGGAAGTGTCTTCAGTGAGGAGAAAACAATTGCCCATTTAGGCAAATATATAAATGATATGAAAGATAAACTGATTGTTTATATATTAAATATGTTCCAGCCCACTACATTCAAATCTGGATGTATACTTTTTTTTTTCTGTATATGAACATTATTTCATTATTTCGTTGGTGGCGGTTCTTTTTTCTTTCTTCTTCTGCAGAAAGAAAATAATCTTGAGTGCTCAAATTAATGTTGAATCCACAGATATGCACTGACAGATTCTATGTGGGCAATCGAGCAGCTGATTAGAGGAGGACAAAAGTGTGATGAATTACTTTGGAGGAGAACTTTAGGTGAACCTCGGCTTCGTCTACCAGGCTCTTCTTCAGCTGGGCCCAGGCCTCCCCCAGAGTCCTGAGAACAGATAACAAGGAGGCTGTTTAATATCTGACACAAGAAAGGACCACACACACGTTAACATAAAGACAGGGAGGACAGAACGTGAACACACGGGTTCAACAGCAGTGTGGGTGCAAAAGTTGAAAGATACACAACCATGAGCAGAAATCCTGCTGAAACTCAAGACTTTCCACCATGAATGTATGCAGAAAATGTCCCCAGAATGATTAAAATCAACTGTTTGATGCTCAAAATGTCCTTGGGGGTTGAAACGAAATGTACGTCCACTCTAAATACTCCTATAAATGTGTTCCTACAGTCTCAGTCCCCAGTGACGGACAACCACAACAAAATGCCGTTTGGAAAATACTACTCGATCTCCTGACAACGACTCACTGCATTCAGCAGAACTGATACAGGGCACGATCGGTGGTCACATCTCTACCAAACAAATGGTAAATTCAGGAACAAATAGACGGCTGGTTCTGGTGTGCGGCAGGTCCGGTGGTAGGAACTGACCAACAAAACAGCGATTGTCCTTGGTGACAACAGAGCTTGGCCTGAGGGAGAGGATAATGAAAGTATTGTGTTGCACTTTTCTGGGTGTGGGCAGACTGAGCAGGATGGCATAATCTGGATCCTATATGGGGCAATTCCATCCCACTCTAGTCCTCTGTTACCATGCTCACATGAAGAAGGGTATTTTTTTATGCATGTAAACAGTGCAGGCAAGTAAAGGCTGCTTTGCACGCTGTCTCACTTGCACCAAACCTTATCTCGATGTTTAGAATGTGAAATAAAGTGTTCAAACGAATTAAAGTGAGCCTATGTAACCAAAATTGTTTGTTTAAGTTTAGTACATATTTAAAAAATGTTCCAGAATGTACCTAAAAAATGTTTGTCAAGTTTAGTTCTCACCTCGTAGTTAAAATCTGTCATCTTTTCAGTTCTTGTGAGGAACTATTTTTCCAGGCGTAATAACATTCAGCCCCAATGGCTGTCTTGGCTCTGTTGGGATTGACAGCTCAGAGGGCGGGACCCTAAGTATAAAGAAGGTCAACGATTGGCTGAAAGTGAGACCTCGGACTTGTGTTTTACCACCTCGCCCTTTGAACATGTTCCATCTGAAAGTCCTGCTGTGACATTTTGTCCCGTTGCTAGGCATCCTCACTGTGTCCTCGTGGAACTTCTCAATGAAGATGAGTTTAATAACAACGCTGAACAAATCACAGCTTCGTCTCCGCTTCCTCTCCATATTCCTGCATCCCCTCGGAGAATCACACAAAACACCTCATCTTCCTCTCCTTTATTCCCTTCCTTCTCTACTCTTTTAGTCTCTCCTAATATGCTGCAGGACAGAGATCAAAGCATGGGGTGATTTATAGGAAGGGCTGTACTGTTCCCCAGCATCACTGACAGGCCTCCAGATGCAGACACACACACACCGGGACATCTCGCCAGACTGGCTCGTTGACTGGTTACCTCACCGAGGAGCTGTCTGTCTGCCTGACTGGCTCGTTGACTGGTTACCTCACCGAGGAGCTGTCTGTCTGCCTGACTAACTGATCGACTAATTTGGCTCCAAAAAAGCGATTAACAGTCATTCAATTTACAGATTCGAGAAGCTGGAACCAGAGAATGTTTGGCAATTTTGCGCAATAAATAAGCAATGTTTCTTTTCAGCCATCAGATAATATAGAGTATTTTCCCAGCATGCAGCTGACCCTGACCTTCCTGGGAAGAAATATGCCCTCTATGGTGCATTAAAGTATCATATTCATCGTCTTACAACATGTATTGAGGAGGTAGATGCCCAGAAACACATGATTTACAGTCTCCTCATCTCCAAACAAAAAGAAGTTTGTTTTGATTCACATCATCCAAACCGACCATGTGTGTGACAAGCTCTAAAGGGGGGGGGGGGGGGGGTTCTCCTTCACTCACCCTTCTTCATGGCTCGCTAGAGGGATCTGGGAGAGCTTGGAGAGATTCTTGGCGTACTCCTCTTCTATCTTTATCCTGAGAGGGAAGCAGAGACTTTCATTACAACACAGCCTTTTTACGCAAGCTGACTCTTTCCATGTGTGTTTCCTGTGTTGTGCAACACGGTTATGTACACGAACAGGCACCCAAAAAAAAAAAAAAGGGGAAATGGTTTTGTTTTAATGACATCTGTATGGTTTTCATGGCAACTAGAGGATGAAAAAAGAAAAAGAAAAAGGGGAGATGGCTGTACCTCTCTCGTATGAACTCTGCCATCTCTTTCTGCATTTGTTTCCCCTTCAGCTGCTTCTGCAGCAAAACCTCAAATCCTGTGATACAGCCGTTGCCCTGGGGATCCTTCTTATCGGCCTACGAGATAAAACACAGCATTCACACGAGAATCAATGACAACACAGACGCTTAGCAACCATCATCACAACATCAACTCTTGACCTGCTGCATGTTTTTTACTGAAAACCCACATTTAAGTTGTTGAAAACATTTAAAACTAAGTCAGCATCAGTCAGCCTTCACATCTACTGTAGGAACCTGATCCAATTACATGCAGCAAGTCAGTCATCAGCAATCTTTCCTGTACTCGTTAAAGCCCCATCAGAAACCTGGTAATGAATACACGTGGCCAGGAAATCAGGTTTCTCCTCAGAATTCAGGTGTCGCTAACCAAATTTCACCAAATCCCAACAATGGCTTCCTTGTGTTTCTAGAGAATTGAATCTAATTGGGAAGCTGAGTCCAGCAGTCCGGTGTACAAGGAGGACCCGGGCAGACGACACATTTATAGCCTCTTAAATGTAGGTGGATTTACCCAGAAGAAGTCACAGTAGCTCCATTCGTTTGGTTTCAGCAGCTGCTGCTCCGGCATGCAGGCGTGAGACGGGAATGTCACACAGTTAATCTGAGAGAGAGAGGGAGAGAGAGAGACAGAGAGAGAGGTTTAATTGGACACATTAAACTACCATGACAAATTAACTTTGATGCCACAGTACAGTACAGCAGCTGCATGTGTTTATACACACACACACACACACACACACACACACACACACACACACACACACACACACACACACACACACACACACACACACACACACACACACACACACACACACACACACACACACACACACACACACACACACACACACACACAGTGATTTTCGTCTGCACACCGTTGCTTTGGCAACACTCTCATCTCGGCAGCTCTAAACACACCAAAGTAAAGAAGACATCTCCGATCCAGTCACCATTGTTGCTCTTCTCTGTCCTTGAGGAACACTTATCAATGCGAGCCTTTGTGGTTCTTGGCTTTTTTTGGGGGGGGGGGGGGATTTCATCGTTCGGCTCTCTCGAACGCAGCAAACTTCTACTTTGGCCCACAGCAATCAGTAAAATGGATTCCTGAAGACTGCCTTTAATTATCTCGGTGCAGTTAATTGTCTGCTCGCTCTGCCGGCAGCGGTGATGTTGAATGGGTCGGCTGCAGGGCTCCCCTGCTGTGAGCTGTGAACTTCTGCTCTGGGGTTACACTCTATATCCACGCTCAACACTCTACTGCTCTGTGTGTTCAGGAGCTTTTTAAATGTTCCTTTCACATCATTGCTTTATGAAATGCATTCTCTCTGAAATCCCAGCTGCTTCGGATAAAAACGTACACAAGCTTAGGGTTTGCATATCTTCTCGGCTCAGCAGAACAAAAACTCTGGTCTGCCATTAAAAATGCAAAAAACTTGCTGTGCAGATTCTTCAGCTGCCAATTCAATTCGCCATGACCAGGAAAGAAGAAAGGAACGGAGAGAAACAAAAGGAAAGAAACCACAAATGTGAAATGTAAAAGCATGTCTCCTCAGCACAGACAACTGGTTTAGCAAAAGACTCCTGGGCAAACAAAGGGAGCTTTATCTTCTCTCACATTCATTTCAATTAACCCCAAGAGGTAAAAAGCCTGCAGCGAGGACGATGCACCGCTTCTATTTAAAAACGTCGGTGGCACCAAAGAGTCTAACGCCAAAGTCTCCCCATTCAGAGCAAATCAACAAATTTGATTCTGCTGATGACATTTCCAGAACCAATACTCATTTAGAAATACAGGAAGACGAAGAAGGAGGAGGAGGAGGAGGACAAGGCCTTTAATTTGACCTTATATTGGCTTACGAGGCTTATAATTAGTTTGAGCCTGGCTTCCGAGTTAATGACTGCTGAGGTCCAGAGGTTGACAACTTGAAGGCTTTTAAAGTGACCCCTGCTTCATCTGGTGAAGACGAGGGCAGGATTACTTGCATCCATCTCCAATGAAGAGCTTGTTTGCATGGACACACACACACACACACACTCTGCTTCCAGCACTTTCTTTTCCTGACCTTCAGTAACCTCCATTAGTTGACCACCCACTAAATCCCTCCTCTGAACAGCGAGTATCCAGTCTGAGCTCAACACTGGTAACGAGCTCGGTGGGCGCGGGTATAAAAAAAAGTGTTCACTCAGACTCTTAACGTGGACGCGGGACACACATATTACTACCAGGTGTAAATGTAATCAGGTAAAATCATGGATCTGGATACGAGTCATATTTTAATACAAGGTGGAAAGTCTATCATCTAATAATCATCATCATCATAAAAAATAAATTCTCCTCTCCTCTCCCCTGTAATATCCGTTTGCTTATCAATAGCATCATCCTGGTTGCTATGGTAGCCGAGATTAAAAAGAGAAACCTCTAAAGTGACGACCTGACAGCAGAGGCAGGATGTCACTGTGTATCAGTAAACTCCTCACAGGACTGAATGAGCAGGACATACAGAGAGAGGAAATCAAACCCACGTACAGCTGTCTGATCACCAAGATGTGTTAAATGTGTGGACTGAACTAAATCTCACAATCTGGAAACGTTATGAGGGGGAAATACTCTCAGCTCTCCTCTGCAGGTATCATTTCTGGTCCTTCAGGGCTACAGTAGAGATCCAGCACGAGTTCGCGGTCAGTTAAGAGTTCACTCACCGTGACGGCGGTCTCCTTGTGGTGTCTGCCAGTGGGCGACGTTGATCCCGGACTCTGCGGAGAGAAGAAGGACGCTCCGTCAAAACCTCCGTCCTCCGCATCGGACATGACTGCTCAACACACACACACTGTCACCTGCACAAACACAGTGGTTTTGCTGGCGAGTGCCGTCAGCGCCTGTGTGATGCCGCTGCCGGTGGTGTGTGTGTGTGTGTGTGTGTTGCTCTGCAGAGTAGGGAGGATAGTTCTGCAGAGTAGAGCATGGTTGGCTTTCTCTCTCTTTGTGTGGGAGTGTGTGTGTGTGTGTGTGTGTGTGTGTGTGTGTGTGTGTGTGTGTGTTTAAGCTTGGAATAGTAATTTCCAGCAACCTCAGTAAACAACCAGAGTGATGTGACAGAGATTATGAGAGAATAAATTAATCTACAGTGAGATTTAAAGATAGAAAAATGACTTTTTGTATGAGAGTGTAATAAGTAGCAAGTGAGGAAACGAGTGGTGGGTGGGCCCTGAATTACTAACTGCCTGCTTCATTAAGATCAAGGCTGCAGATACTGTAGGAGGATTAATCTGCTCTAACTGCCATCAGCCTCCCCGTTAATGAGGAGAGAGATCTGCAACGTGGAGAGACCATCATTATAATCAAACAGACACTGGTTTGTTTTATGACTCTATAAAGACGCTAGGCTAAAACTGCAGTCATGTTTTATATATTTACACTGGATTAAATGACTACATGTAATATGAAAGGGGAAAAGGGCCGACTGTATGAGTCGTTGTGGATTATGGCCCCCCCGTTGAGATTCTACTGTTACTGGTTAGGTCAGAACGCCCATGCATTCTCAATGGTTGAGGCTCGTTGAGTCTGCCAGTGCCGGGGAGTGAGCAGTGTTGCCAGATTGGATGGTTTTCCACCCAATTAAGCTACGTTTGATTCGGTTGGGCCGGGGAAATAACGTGGGCTTGGGCTGCATTTGAAGACATTTGGTAACGTTTCGAAAAATACTGTAAAAGCAATATTTTCAAACAAGCTGTCATTATACAACAATCAGTAATACGGGTTGAACTTTGTGTCCAATCTGTATTGCCAGTATTTTCACTTCATTTGCCTGATTAGACTTCTGTCAATCAAGCTCTCCTCTCTCTCTCCTGTTAGTTTGATGACATCATTGGGATTTTCTAAATTTGTCATGTAAAAAAAAAGGAAATGTGGCCCGAGTTTATGCTGACTCCACATATTTCCGACTGCAGTGTAACATGTTGTTAATGTGATAATAATATAATAGATGATGATAGTAGTCGGACGGCGTTACCTGTGGTTCTGTACTGCTCTTCCTAACCAGACTGATGTGTGAATGTTCCACATGATGCAAGGGACTACCACCCGAGTGAAATCCATTCACTGGAGAGAAATCAGAGAAAGAAATGGTTAGAGTTTGTTGGTGCCAATCGGCTGTAAAACTGCTGACCAGAGAGAAAATTCACTTCTGTCAAACCAAGCCGATTCTGAACTGTCCTTTTGGTTTTTGTAGATGTAAATGTATTTAACGGGGCAAGTAGCCGATCTGGATTTGGTTAGACCAGCTACACATAAATCCATCACTAAGGTCGTGTGCAAAGTCCTTCCTTAGTTCTTCATACCTGCTGGCCAGTTGTGAACTTAAAAAATGATGTTGCACTCAAACTTAATGAATGTCTTAGCTACTATACACCTTAGTATGTGTGTGTGTGTGTGTGTGTGTGTGTGTGTGTTTCCTTTGCAAAACAGTCCAGCCAGGTAGTTCTCCCCTCCCCCATTCCCCTTTAGAGTGAACAGAAGGGAGGCCTCCACTATCTGACACCAATCTGTGAACTTGAGACCCCAATCTTGATTGGTCCGACTGGATTTGAACTAAGAAGTTTTGATTGGCTGAGCCGACACGGTGAAGCTCTCAGGTGTTTGTCCTGACCCCCCCACTCCAAGCAGCCAAGACCACTTCTGGCCGAGACAGGAGAGCTTTTCTGTTCGACGTGTTAAGATGTTGTACCCTTAGTTCAGTTGTTGTCACACACGCTGTGATTTTTGCCGTTTAGTCTGATGTGAAACTGAGTTTCGGACAGAAGTGATACAGCTGAATGAGGGCCGAGTGGAACGCACACCGTCTTCAGAGCAGAACCAAGAGAAAGACATGGGAGGCTTTAGTTCTGCAGTTGAGGTCATTAGGGACAGGAAGTGTGTTTGTATGAGTGGGTGCTTTGTGCCATTGTGGATATTTTCGGAGACTTGACAGCCCTGGACACTCAAACTGGGGAGGGACAGAGAGATAGACATAGTAGTACCTGTCGGCAGGGAGTTCTTGTGTCGGAGGCTGGTCTTGGGGGTCCCAGGTGCACTGGAGGGTCTCTCCCATGTCGTCTCTAAGGGGAGTGATAAGAAACAGGAGGGGAGGAGGACATTATTATAGCTCCACCAGCTGTGTTGGAACTATTTATTCCATTTGGTGCAACAATAAGAAGAAGTGGTTCCATCTGTGGGTGCAAACCTGGTACATGTTGCTGTCAGCAGTTTAACTAGAATTGCTGAAATAAGCTGAAATTCAGACATTGTGTATATTTTTGGAGTCGGGTCTATTATTTTAACATCCTAGGCAATCAGACGCTATTTTCTGTCAACACTAAAGTGTTTTCAGGTGCAGTTTGGTAACATTTGCTACATCAATTAGAAGAATATGTCAATGTAAGAGATGTTCTAAATATAATATAGTAGCAACCAACTATTAACTATGTAAAGATATAGAGAACTGATACCTGAGGAGAGATTCACTCTCCCTCTGTGTGTGTTGTTATCAGAGCTTCTCTCTCCACTGCTCTCCTACGGAGGTTATATCTGTAACATCGTCCATTAAAATGATTTGACCAGAGCAATAACAATATAAATGTCTCTTCTGAACACAGGTCTCCTGGTGGATACCGAAGGTATTGCATCTGTGCTGTAAATCTATAACCTGTGTGCTGGGACTGTTGAGTATTTGGACTGGTGTGCTTACAAAGCCCTCACCCACACACGCTGCCGCTCCGTTACCATGGCAACGCAGAATCACAAACGCACACATAAACACGTAGGGGGGCCGTAGTCTTATCTGGCTGAACTTTACGACAACAAAAAAGGTTTCAGCAAAACATAGCAGACGTGCTATAAATACCAGGAGTTTCAGGAAAATGTTATCAGATGGGGTTTGTTTGGTTGCTGTGGTGGAAAGAAAGAACCACAGTGTGTGTGTGTGTGTGTGTGTGTGTGTGTGAGGGCTGAGCATTCTCCGGGCTTTCATTTAGTCATGATGCAGCGAGACACACAACATAAGTCCTGGAGGCCACAGAGAGACATTATGAGCCAAGACACGAGAGCCAAGATGCTGATGTGTTGTTTTTACATGCACCAAGTTATGACAAATGCATCATTTCCTCACTTAAGGGGGAAATATTGAGCACTGCTTTGTTCCAGCGCGCTCATCTCGTCATTTCTGATCGGTCCCTCTGGAGTCGTTTTACTGCTGAAGATGCGTTTCCAAACTGTGGGACATGAAGACTAAACCGATAACGGGATATTTAAAGCATCTAATAACGTCGTTTCCAACATTAGCACATCTTATTTGATCTGTTCAGAGAAGGAAGAGGAGGAACAGGAGTAGCGTCTCCCTGGTCTCGTGGCTGGGCGGAGCCCTCCTCTAATTCTACATCGTCTCACCGCCGCAATTTCACCACGGCAACCGCCATCAGAGACGTACATGATGTGAACATGCAAAGCTGGTTGTACTCCAGAGTCACTACGAAGCTACAGTCCTAGTCCAGAAAGGTGGACTTCCTAACCAGCACATCACCAGGATGATAGTGTCATCAGTCAGGTTGTACAGAGTGTTGTGTTGCTGTGTCTGCCGAACAGAGGCGGCTAGTAAGCCGTCTCTATGACACTGTGTTGTTTGCAGGGACACACTGAGATGTGATTGTGTTGACAGGAACACTATCAGCAGTATCAGTCCTTCTACGCCCTCCGACTCTCACTGGTACCGTCGCTGCTGTGTGTTCCTTTAAATCCATCTCTGATTAAATCCCTCACGTATCATAATTTCTTATTGCTGGAGCTCTTGACAGAATCCACTCATCGACACGAGTCAAGGAAGTGTGGGGGTTTGGATTTAGAGCGGTGGACCTTGAGGCGATCACCGTCCATAAGCTGCTGGAGGAGGAGGGCTGAGATGGAGGCTAAGCTAACCCTGCTAACACGTAAAGGCTCCTACAATACCCTGCATGCTCCTGGCTGTGTCTGGTAGCGGGAAAATGACATGGAGGAAATAGAAAGTCCTAAGTTATTTCAGAAAAAATATATTCAATTCAAACGGGAACATCTTTCATTGTTGACTACCGTACATATTTATTATAAAATAAGGTCCCATGGGTGACACAGGAAGAATAGCTCTCTATGAAGTCGAGTTAAGTCCTGGAAGTACTTCTTGAAAACATCTGCTGGACATTCCATTGGCTCTTACCGTTGCTTGTGGTGTTGACGTAGTATCGCCGCCCTTGTGGAGACACAAAGCATCGCCACTGAGGAGGCAGGGGGTCTCTGAGGTCCTCAACAGGGAGCTGACTCAGAGACGCTGTCCTCTGTCAAAACAGACAAAGCAACGTTGTGTGAATAACCATAAAACAGGCTCATCAGCACATCGGAGGTGAATTGAAACAACATGTTGGATGTGTGTAGAGACAAAGATTTATTTCTCTGGGGTCAGGACGTAATTGCAATAATTGCCGGGGAGAAAGAGATATAAGAAAACCAAACCAAACCGCGGAATGATGAGGCTGCACAGGAGATAGAGACGAAATGTACAGCACTCAGGTCGGATCCAATGAGATTCTCATTTCCTCAAGTATTTCACAACCAGTGAGCGATGACATCACAGCAGAGCAGGCTGCGCTACCGCCGCCGCCGCCACACAAAGAACAACAAACTGCCTCGGAGTCGGCGAATGAGCGCACAGCTGAGGAGCACAAGAGAAACGGTCACATCTGCTACTGATTAGCAGGAAAACAACAGGCGGAGACCATTGTAACACATTGCTGAGATGCTGTTTTTTTCGAGACTTGGGAGAGCCAAATGAAATCCCGTATAAGCTCAAGTTTGGTTATCAGGATCCAAGCTAAGTCACTGAAGCGTCTAAACAGGTAAGTTGCAGCTGCAGATCAATCCAGTAGGAGAGGGAGGAGGATCTGCATGGACATGACCATTTACTCACCTCAAACCCAATAATATCTAAGCATGAAACGCCTTCTAAAAACATCTTCCACAGCCAAAAACAGAAGAATAAAAGGTACTTCTTCTGCAAACATCCTCCAGTCTTTCTGGTGCTTACATGTTACACTAAACACGCCCAGTTCTCCACTCTGTGGATCAGCCTGCATATTATTTATGTCCTCGGTAAATCATTTCTGTCTTTATTGTTCCTCTATGTGAGCTAAGCAGTCATCAAAAATGAAATAAGGGTCTTTCTTTCCCACCACACTTAACCAAAGGACTGAGTAGCTCTACACTGCAACAACAACATCCTTTGTTTCCACATCTGCTCCACTCGGATCATCGAGTGTTGAGTGTGCTGACTTTCTGCCTGGGACATGTAACTTTAGCATGGATGTGTCAAAAGAGACCGTCAGCAAGCTAAACGACATCCCCTCCACAGATCACCGATGGCTGTAACCCTCACACCTCAAGTTGCTACTGCTGTGTTGGGATCGGCACAAACTGTCCTGGAGGTAAAAAAGAAAAGCTCAGAATGAAGTGATTCTCTGGAAGAAGAGAAAAGGATGAAAGCCGGGAGGTCTCTGGTTTCCTACAGGACTGGAGAAAGCATCCATGTCAACCCGAGGTGACTTATGACTGCATGTAATTACAGTCCTCTGACAGCATCGCCGCCATGTTTTCCCTTTTGATGGTCTCGTGGTCACTGTTATATTTGTCCTTCATTTGCTTTGAGGAATAGATTTGCTTACAGATTCCAGTCGTTTCCAGCAGCAGGGAAAGTAATGAAATGTAATGGATGTAACAATTGATAACAACTCCAACATGCTGTTGAAGAAAGCAATCACACGTTTATGTGGTGAAAAATAAAGAGAAAAAGTCGAAATGGCTGCTAAACCACAGACACAGGACTTTGACCTGGCCTCCTGCGTCAAAGTCCTGTGTTTGACCTGCTTTAAGTAGACGACCAAACACTTTCTACTACATCAGTTGCTGTGAGCGTCTATTAATGACGTGGATGTTTTATTCTAGTTATTTTAGCGTCACATATGGATGATAAAGGGTATTTGGGACTGAAACCAGGTGGCACATTTCCCGTGAAATGATACCTCAGTATTGTTTTTCTCTTAACTAAGCAGAAACGGTTCTCAGCAGCAGGTCACTAATCTTTTGGGATATTCCTTTAATCAAAGCTGACTAGGATTTAAAATGTAGCTGGAGAACAAAATGCCAAATGTTTATGACGGTATTATACTATAAACAGCATTCTTTTCTCAGATTACAGACTTTTCCCACCAAACACAGGCAGCATCTCTTATTATGGAAAAACAAAATACCTCATGCTTTTTCTATTTCAGCCACACTGGCTCCCTGCCTGGAAAACCCAACAATCATTTGTTCAATTCCCAGAGGAAATGCCATGAAATACATAGCCAGCTTTGAGGTCATTCGGAGAATGAGAGTTTCGTAAACCTTCACCTGGATTTCAACGCCCTCGTCTGAGACCTGCAGGAAGGAGTCTGCTTGTTTCCCCTTTTACAGACATTAAGGGAAGTTTATCAGTGGAAACTGTGGCATCATTTAAGTTGTGTACTTGACAATAAGGCAATAGATAAGCTCACTTTAACATATTAATGTCAGTAAAAGGTCAGGAAAGAGAAGAGAAACTTAAAAAGTGAAGTTGTGTGTAACATGTTATTTAAAAAAACCCATGAGATAGTAGAATTAATCACATGCAACACAGAATAAACTCATTTAGTTAATTCTTCCCCTGATGTCACAAAACTAAAAATACTGGAACTAAAGTAAGAACTAAAATGCTGAGTCACAGATCCAGCGTCATCTTTCAGCAGGTGAGCAGCGTTGAAAAGGTGAGTCATCGGATCAAACCAAGAGTGTAACCAGACGGTATAATATCCAAAAAACCATCAGCTTTGTAGGAATCTCACTTTCTCAAATAAGAAAGTTTGAACAAATTCTAATTTGCATGTTTTAATCAATTTGAACGCGACCCACAAAGCCTGATAAAAATCCAAGAACAAAAATATGAGGCGGTCTGATCTCATAAAATGGTTTCAAGATTAGATTTTTTTAATATTAATTCAAGCTGCTCTCTTTTTATTAACAACCTGTAAGTTACCGGTAACTGCTCGATCATATTCAAATGAAACATGTCACACGAGGCCTCGGGGAACACTGAAACTGTTCTTAGTGCAAAACCTAATTATGTCTTCACCTCGCTGCACTATTTAGACAGTTCATTCTGTGTACAGGCACGCATGTCTGGAAGAGGAAAGCAAACAAATCCAGCTGTATACATACTGGAGCGGAGCTGAACACGGCCACAAGCAGGCACACGACATATCTGATGACGGGATGCAGACGGAGAGACTCTGGGGTTCCTAGTGGAACAGTTAGTGGGGACACAGTGGACGTCTTTTATCCCCTGCTGTCTCCTCTACCTCGTCATCAGAGGAGCACAGGAACAGAGGTTTGACAGGGAAGTGTCTGTTTCCTATTATTCCCTAATAAATACCTCCACCTTTCCTTTCTGGGGCGACGTGGTCATACTGAATGTGCCCTCCGCTGCTTACATGGTGGTCACATATGCGTTAAAAAAAAAAAATATGCTGACTAATCGCTCTGAGTTCGTTTGCTGGCCTGAAAGTGTGAAAACACCCTCAGAGCAGAAGTGATAAATCAAATGTGTCCCTTTGACCCATATTGCAGTCCAGTGATTCCAGCCAGTTGAGATTTAGAGCACCGTGGAGGAGTGTTTCACTAGATGCTGGACAGAGTCCATTAGTATGAAGGAGAAAAACTGGGAGAAATGGTTGAAAATAACAAGCTATAACTCAAAAATAGCTCCACTGGTGGAGACAAGGACCAAAGAGATGTTTAAGATAGTCCTCTCTGCCACCACAACCAAGATCTGGTAACAAACTGACCTCATTACATGAATCATACTGACTTTAAAGGACTTAGCGTGGAGATATTTTGGATATTTAAAGTCCAACAAGAAAAGAAACCTTTAATCTTGACAGAAATTCAGAAACATTTTAAGAAAATTCATATTGTAATATATATCGACCAGCCATGCTTTAAAGGTTCCTAAATTGCCACATAATACCCCTTTTAAAGCATTTCTCCTTCCTTTGCCTGTTGCTATGTATTGGGGCATTATTATTTTCGTTTCCACTCTAGCTCTGCTAGATGTGTGAAAACCGCAAACCTATTGAAAACAAGAAGGAGGTTGTGGTTAACAGGGCAGTCATTCAGCGCGTACGTTTCCATGGCTAGAGATGACAGTATTTTGGTATGACATCAGCCCAGGAGGAGGTGCTGTTAGGGGGAAGCACCTGGCTGTGTGCTGGAGGCTACGTTAACTGATGCCTTTTTTTATTTTAACCAATCGTCCTGACGAAAAAAGCAATTGAATGACGTTCTCGTAGTTCTGACTTCACAACAGGGAAGTCGGGTCTTCTGACTAGCACATGAAGGCACCGTATCTTGCCGAACACAAACATGTACGTATCATAAAGAGTTTATTCTCTGCAATTAAACCAAACGGATTAATCCAATAAGCTTTGAGGAGGAAGTAGGGAACTAGGGAACTTCCTGTTGGTCTGTAAGAACATGTCATCCCTGCAGCACCACTTTATCATACCATATTTTGACAAATCAAGCATCACACCATGTCTTCTATGTCAAAAAGTAACTATAAAGAGTTTCAATGTCTTTGATCATTCCAGTATGGATGTCCTACGTCCCGGTTCCTTAGAAAAGTGGACAAATCAGTCTGAAAACGTCTCATATGAGATGACTCATTCAGGCCAATTAGGAGACGATGCTGTGACGTTTCATCATTAATGAGCTTAAATACAGAATACAGGTGAGTTCACTTCTTCACACCAACCAGAGGAAGATCTGAGGTTGAGACATTTATAATCAAGAGAATCCAAGAAAAAGCAGACTGGAGGGAGCTGGGATTCGGACGACCCGCTCTACCTCTGAGCCACAGCCGCCCGCTAAAACGAAGAGTAAATGCTACGACATATGGAAACAGGAAGGTTGTAAAGTTGGAGGATGGACAGAAGTGACTCACACTGCCCCATCATGAGATATCACAAGACTGGAACTTCAAAACCGAAGGATCTACTGAACTCAGCAAAAGGACTCACTGCTCAGAATCCACATTTTAGTGATAAAGAGGGATGTTCACGATAATTTCTTCCTCCATGTGACATTAAGTCAGTCATGACTAGTGTCTGGTGTGATGCAGTAGGCAGCGTGACTCATCCAGCTGAGAAGAGAAAGAAGCTGTTTATAGAACGAAGCCACGACACTGAGGACGACAGCAGAGCTGCATCGATCGCCATGACAACTAACAGACACAATATAGTACCAGTCAGGTGATCAAGTACAATAAGTTAGAATGACGAGGGCGGAGAAGTGGAAGTTTGCCACTCTGCCAACCAGAATGAGGAAAGAGAGGGTGTTTATTAGTTTCACCATCAGTCCTCCTACAGCTTTCATCAACCTACAGATGACACATTCAAAGACACTGGGAAACTTCCACTTTCACCATGTGTACGTGAAGCAGATCTTCCATTAACAGTGATTAATTGATTCCTGTTCCATCTGTACTGGTCTATGTTAACAGAAATACAAGAAAACACCACAGACAGACATCAATTTAATTAATAAGCAGTTTAAAAAAAACTTAACTCAAGTTCCTCTCTTAATAGCTTTCAATTAACTGTTTTAAGACGGTGAGATGCTGCAGAAAGCGTTTTGGGTTACATATTAGTATTATTTTTTAGAATATTTCTGCCATTTACTCTATTAAATGAACAGTAATCCCTTTTGTTATTTCCTGTCATATTTGTTAATAAAGTTTATGCAACTAATCTGGTTGATGTTTTCTGTTAAATGAGGCTGTAACCATCAGCCAATCAGGCCAAAGTGTGGAAACGGAGGGAAACAGCTCGCCCTCGGGACTCAAAACTGGACCAGTTCAACAGACTATTGATGCTGATATCAAGTTTTTAAGATTTAAGATTACAAAAATATCTATTTCTTATTCCAGAAACACTTAACACACAGTATGCAACATATCTTATTTTGACTGAGGATGACTGGAAGTTAACTTCCACCAGACTGGTCAGAGATCAGGCTTTGCAGAACGTCAGCATCTCACTTCTAACACTTCACAGTGGGGCGAACGCTTGACGAAGCCCTCTCTGCTCCACCCTGTTGCCCCACCCGTCAACTTCATTCCTCAAACTGCTCTAAGACAACAGGAGGAACGCCGCTGTGCCTGAACCGCATCTGCATCTGCATCTGCTTCTGCAGGTTTATGGGATGTCACTAATCATGCTACCGTTTATACATCTTCACACGTTCAGAGTGTGAATCACAGATCACAAGTAGATGAATAAAAACAACCGCAGAGTGTTGGACCCGGTAAAGGGAGAGGGGGAGAGGTTGACCGTGAGCAGCGAGAGAGAGAGTAATTCACCCACACAGAGGAGATGTGAGGATTCCACTGGAATGTGTGGAATGGAGGGAATGAGGAAGAGTGCAGCCGCTGAGCCATGAGCTGACTGCTGGGAAGGTGAGAGTGGATCTAATGGGCAGGGAGCACGGGGGAACCATTTCAGCATCATTCAATGTGTGTGTGTGTGTGTGTGTGTGTGTGTGTGTGTGTGTGTGTGTGTGTGTGTGTGTGTGTGAGAGAGAAAGAAGAGAGCATTTAAATAAAAGTTTTTAACAAAGTCTCAAAAGATGAACATCCTCCTCATACTGTGTGTTAATAAGGGTTAATAAGTATTTACCTCCAGGACCTGAACGTAGCTGGAGGGGAACCATCCCGTGGCTCCATCCCTCTCCCCCTCCCACCAGCCTCCGGGCAGCGCCTGGACCACCTTAATAACGTCCCCGGCCTCGAAGCTCAGCCCCTGCTGGTGCTGCTCCCCGCTGAACGGGTACAAACTTTTACAGTACGATCCAGACATCATCGAGCGCGACTCCTCAGCGATGACGGTGATGACGCTCCTCGGGCTCCTCTGGAAGAAAACTCTCAAAAGACTCTCTCAAAAACCAGACTCGTGGAGTCGGAGCTGCTTGCTGGTCTCTCAGCTGGAGTCAAAGTTGTGTGAACAGGTTCTCCTCCTCCTCCTCCTCGCGCTCAGCTCCTCGAGACTGCTGCCAGCCCTGCCCGTGACGTTTCAACACCAGCGTAAAGCCGCACAGAGCGAGCCGGACCAAACCGGAAGTCAGCGAAATCTGACATCAAAATTAAAGCATGTTTTAAAGTTAGTAAACACGTATCCACATTACTATCAGTATTAGTGGCGTCTCAACAGGCCTCGTTTCTTTTTTCCTCTACCTGCTGATAAAAAAAAAGTCGCTGGATAAAACACGTCAGCTAACGAAACGTTACATTAGTGATAGCTACGTTAGCTAGCTAGCAAGACAAGCTAACGGCCGTGTTGGTGACGTACGTTGCGTGAAACCAGAGATGTAGTTTACAGAGCGGATTCACAATAAACTGGATGATACGACGACAAAACCTACGTCACACTGAGACTTTCTCTAAATATATATTTTATTTAAATTGACAAACCGTCGACTGCTCTCCACCGACTGCGAGCCCCGGGGCATGATGGGAACCGCCTGGCTGTCGCTTCATCTTAAAGCTGATTGGCTCTTAAGTTTTAACAAAAAGCGTTAAATTTAAAATTACATTTTTTTGTGTAATTCTAATAATTAATTCTACACTGTAGGCTATTAGTCTCGTGTTGTGCAATAAAGGTTTAAACTGTTAACAAAGATATCCTGTGTGGTTGATAATAATGATCATAATAATAATCATAATAACGACAATAATAAAGGTTATTTATGACAGCGTATTAGGGCCATTATAGGTTAAAAAAAAAGGGGGGGGGGGCAATGAAATGCAGACCCATTTAAATATATTAACTATTATACATATTGTGAAGAAGAACTGACAGCTGCCATCCAATATATGTAAGAATTATATATTTATGTTGATGAATCTTAATCTGTGTTTGGTATTAGGTTTAATGCAACAATCCTTTTAACATTTTATTTTGAAAGATTAAACCGGATTACTAACTCTCTTATTGTATTCTAATTTTCGATCTCTGCAGCTCCCTTCAACTTTTCACAAACTAAGTTTATATGATGATGGTGATATAATCTTGATATATTTGTCCATTTTATTATTCACTTTCATGGTTTCATATATATTAATACAATTGATTTATTTAATCGTTGTTCATTTAATTAGTTTTCCTTGTTATAATATATCTTCTTTTTTTTACCATTTTATAAAGGGCTCTGCAACTGTTTTACTGGAAAGTATATTACAGTAAGAGATGATGACATGATGACTAAAAGGTGGTGAGTTGTATTGCCATCGTCAACCTTAGGTTACTAAGGAAAGTTAGAAAACACACCAAACATGCATCACTTCTCCTTTTTGTTTTGTTTTTCTTGAGAAACAAACATGCTGTATGATATGTATTTTAACCTGAGTCTACTTTACACATAATTGAACATTATTCTGAAATATATAGGGATTGTGGATTATCAAAATGATAAAGTCATATTAACACTATGTCTCCCTAAAACCACCTGAATACACACCCTCCTTCACCCAAACATGCCAACTTCCTCTTTGTATCAGTGATGTAAAGTCTTTATCAGCAATCTTCCTTTTTCCTCTTTTCTTCAACATTTCTTTAAAATGGGGTTGTTTTTCGATGACCAGCTGGTGACTTTTCCACTTGTTCAGGCTGTTATAGAAACGTACTAATATGACTGGTCCTGCCACACACACACTGACAGGGTGGGCAGAATGGTTTTCCATATGATGCATCATCAAACCATCGCTAAAGGCAACAACCACTCGAAGTCAAGTCCCTCTTTCAAACAGCAAAAAAACCCAAAATGTGCATCATTCTGACTCTTTAATTTCCTGTTTTTCTGAAGGAGTTTGACCTCCGTTCAACATGGACACTGACTTCATTCTGAAGCAAGGTCTACGAGACCGGCCTCCTCGTCAGTGAGAGAGCTCAGTATAAAGATGCATTGTTCACGTTGGAGTACTGCTTGCATATGAGTAACATGTCGGCGTCTCTGAGTCAGCTGAGGCAGTTTATGCTCATCAAGCTGCAGTATCAACTTCCCATTTATTTATCTGCTGAAGATATGAAGGACTGGCTGTGAGTCCACTAGAACATATTCAATTAAAAATACACAAATTAGACAACATGGACGACTAAAACCGCTCTTCTTTTTAAAGGTTCCAGGAAATAGCAAAAGACAAGACAGCTCCTTGTGGCCGAACTTGGAAATACATCAAACTGACAGAGAGATACAACATGTAAAAGTACATTTAAGGCAAGCTATGAGGTAATAAACCAGTTACACAAATAGAGAAGAGTCATAAAGTCAGTAAGACAAAGTAATGCTCTTATTTCCTCATGACTCACCAGACCAAGTGAGGCTGCAACAGCTTCCTGTCACTATATGGACCAATATTAGCGGTTCACCAGGGTCAGAGTGTGTGAATGAGGGATATTTGTGCGGTGATATTACTGTGTCTACATCAGATGGAGCAGGAGCTCCAGGAGGAACTTGCTCAGATGAAAGGTGAAGATAAAACGCTGCATGATGGGCTACACTTCACCACCATACAGTCACTCATTCCTTTTCTCTTGCTTCTTGTCCTGTCCAGGGGAGCCATCTAGCTGAAGCTAGAGTAAAGACAGAGATATGAAATCTGGTTTGAACTGATTGGCCACACATTATTTTTAATAGTGTGTAACTCGGAAGAATCTCCTGATCACATCAGCTTTACAACCTAAAATGTATATGACATATACACAGTAAAGCATGATAATACTGTAGATACTCCTCACATCGATCAGCCATGAACATATAGTGAATAAAATACTGAACCCATTTCCTTTTTCTGTTTTTTTTTGCCAGGAAAAAGCCTGATTGGAGTCTTGAGTACTTTTATCATATTAAAATGTGTGTCCATCCATTTATTTCATTGCTCTTCTTAAATGTGAAGATTAAAAGACAACGATGTCATTAGATAGGAAGAAAGAAGACAATGGTTATTGCTGCTTCACACCATTTTATTCTGCAATCACACAGCAAAGCAACACTAGTGAGTCTCTACGTATCGCAAACTTGTCTTCTGTGTCTCACTGCAAGGTCTACTCAGATTCAGCAGCCTGAGAGAGACAGACAGGACAGGACAGACAGGACAGACAGGACATCAAAAAGGAAAGAAATTAAGAAATGAAAGAAGAGGAAAGAAAGATCTTCCACCAGCGTGTTACCTTTCCAAACTCTCTGCTCTTGGTTCTCATCTTGTTGACCTGAGACTCAGCCATGTCCGCCCTCTCCTGGGCCTCTTCCAGCTCATGCTGCACCTTCCTTAGCTTAGCAAGCTGACCGTTAGCCTGCTCCTCCTGCAGTCAGAAAGAAAACAGAGGGATAACTATAATCACAATACAAAACAAAAGGTCTCCTTCTTTGTTTCAGGTAAGAAACGATCTTACAGCTTCTTCGTTCTGCCGTTTGTAGGCTTTGACTTTGAGCTGCAGCTTGTCCACCAGGTCCTGCAGTCTCAGGATGGTCTTCTTGTCCTCTACAGTCTGGTAGGTCAGCTCCTTCGCCCTCCTCTCGTATTTACGGGTTCCCTTGATGGTGTCAGCAGCTTTTCTCTGTTCGCTCTCCACTTCAGCCTCCAGCTCACGCACCTAACCCACAAAAACACAACCGTCAGCCGTCTACCTGCCTTCCAGAACGCTGCGTTACTCTCATCATGTGGGCATTTGTGATACCCGAGCTTCCAGTTTCTGGAGCTGCTTCTTGCCCCCCTTCAAGGCCAGGTTCTCAGCCTCATCCAGACGCTGCTGCAGGTCCTTCACAGACACCTCCAGGTTCTTCTTCATCCTCTCCAGGTGGCTGCTGGTGTCCTGCTCTTTCTTCAGCTCCTCGGCCATCACGGCCGCCTGCAAGAACACAGCAAGTTAAGACTGCTGTTTCATTTCTAAGTTGTCATTACAAATCATACAAAAGACAACGAGATCATCTGTAGAGAGAAACCAGGCTTTCTTTATGTTTCCATGACAACAGCATCTTGTTCACACTATAAACAGCTGTCAGCTCTAGATATACTGCGAGGTACAGTTCATCATACTTACATCAGTGATTGCCTTCTTGGCCTTTTCCTCTGCATTGTGGGCCTCTTGGATCGCATCCTCCACCTCGCTCTGCAGCTGGCTGACGTCTGCATCCAGCTTCTTCTTCGAGTTGAGGAGACTGGTGTTCTGTAGCCAGAGGATCATTTAGACTGGGGTTTGGCAGTGTTGACACCAGCAGGAGGAAGGTACATTTATTCAACTTGAACTTTGCCAATCAGATTAGCTCGCAGCATCAGCTGAATCATGATTTACAGCCCTGCCACAGCTACAGTTTTTTTTTGTTGTTGTCAGAGTCTCATGTTTATACCTTAAAAATGTTCACTCTTATTTGGTCTCCACCAACTGCTGTCCCATTACTCAGATCAGCACAACATACAACATCCCCTGTGTGAGGACCGTTGACCTCCGGCGACCTTCTTTGACCCATCGTAATACCGGCGCTCACCTGAGAGTGCAGCAGCCCGACTCTCTCGCAGGTATCGGCCACTTCCTGTTCGGCAAATTTGCGGCATCTTTCCGCCTGTTCCAGAGCAGCTCTGAGCTCCTCCACCTCCGCCTGCATCAGGCTGCTCCTGCGCTCCACGATGGCCACCTGCTCCTTCAGCTCCTCCTGGCTGTGCAGCGCCTCATCCATGTGGAGGGTTTGTTCCTGCAGAGAAGACAGGCAGGTAGACGTTAATTTACTCAAAATAGCTTTTAGAAAACTAAAGGCAAAGAGCAAAATCTCACTTTGATGTGGGCCTGCATGTTCCTCAGCTGCTTCTGGGCTTCCGCTGCCTGGCGGTTGCTGTGGCTCAGCTGGATCTCCATCTCGTTGAGGTCGGTCTCCATCTTCTTCCTGATCCTCATGGCGTCGTTCCTGCCGCGTGTCTCGGCGTCTAAGGCGGACTGCATCGTTTCCACGATGCGCTGGTGGTTGCGTTTCATGAGCTCCATCTCCTCGTCCTTCTCCACCAGCCGGCGGTCCACCTCTCCTTTCACCTGAGTGAGCTCCAGCTGGAGGCGCAGAATTTTGGATTCCCCATGTTCCAGCAAAGCCTTCAGTAGAGATACAAGAATACATTGATTTGATTGATTGATTTACATGGGCATGTAAATGATTGTGTGTGAATTTACCTCAGCTTCTTCCAAAGCAGTCTGGACCTCCGTCTTCTCAGCCTCACTTTGTTTCTTCGTCTTCTCCAGCTCGTGGATGGCTTTGCCATTCTCTCCGAGTTGTTCGGACAAATCAGCGATTTCCTCTAAAAGTGTAACACATTTGGAAACAAACAAAACACAATTATTCTGAGCACAACTGTCCATTCTTTCCTTCTTGCCTCATGAAACGGTGACATTTATTGACATATAAAATCGATGAACTATCATTTGAAGGTTATTATATGCATACCTTGCAGGTTTTTACTCTCCCTCTTCAGGACCTCGAGTTGCTCCAAACTTTCCTCATAAGAGTTCTTCATTTTGAAGAGCTCCGTGCTGAGAGAGCGAGACTCTTTCTGTGATCCGTCCAGTTCAGCCTGACTCTCCTCGTACTTCTGCTTCCACTCAGACACAATCTAGGGGAGGATATGGATCAAATATGACAACTTTTTGTGCTAGTTTGTGACAGTTTTGGAGAATAGCATCCATGGCTAGTTCTTTTCTTCACCTTATCAAAGCTTCTCTGCTTTTTGTCCAGACCAGCTGCTTGAGCGTTTGCCCTCGCCACGTCGACCATGAGGTCCTCCACCTCTCCTTGCAGCCTCTGCTTCGTCTTCTCCAAAGATGAACACTTGGCATTTACAGCCTCGATGTTCTCCTCGGCCTCCTGCAAACGTTGGGCGAGCTTTTTCCTGAGCCAAACAAAATCAAAGTATGAGCCATTGAAATGTAATTTAATTTCTCCATGTATAAGAACAACTCTCACTTGGCCTCCTCCAGCTCATCGTTCCGCTGGATGGCATCGGTCTCATATTTGGCCCTCCACTGGGACACCTCGCCGTTGGCCTTGGACATCGCTCTCTGGAGCTCATCCTTGGCCTCCTGCTCCTCCTCGAAGTGCTCCCTCAGCAGATCACAGTCATGGCGGGCCGACTGCAGAGCGTGGGCGAGGGCATTCTTAGCCTAAGAGAAAACATGAGAGTTTATACGTAAACTTGATTGAGGTGATTATTGGTTAACAATCCTAAAAGTCTCTGGATAAAGAATGTCACACGTATCGACTTCCAATGGCCGAGATCCAACAAACCTTTGTTTCTTCCTCAACATGCCTCTTCAGTTCTTCGACTTGCTGAGTGAAGGAAAGCTTAGCTCTCAACATCTGAGAGAGGATGGCTTCTTTCTCCTCCAGAAGACGAGAGAATTCCCCTGATTGAACGGTCGAGAGAACAAGGTCAGAGAAGAGAAGGAAAAGGCGTCGGACTCTACTTAAGATCTACTTCGATGGTTTGGCTTGATACCATTTTCATTCTGAAGTCTTGCCCTTTGAGCATTTATTTCAGCGATCAGACGAGTGTTCTCATCATGCTTCATCTTGTATTCACTCAGTTGGTCTTCCAGAGAGTGACACAGCTTCTCATAATTAACCTGTAGGATTGATAACATTAATAATCATGATTTTTCCATGTTATATTGATTACATCTCCTTCCCATTCTGGTCCAGGTTACCTTTGCCTTGACCATGACCTCCGTGTTGCTGGACAGGTCATCGATCTCCATCTTGTACTCACTCTTCTCCTTCTCCAGCTTCTGTTTGACTCTCTGCAGGTTGTCGATCTGCTCTCCCAGCTCAGCCACGCTGTCGCAGTGTTTCTTCCTTAAAATGGCAGCGGTGGCCTCGTGGTGAAGGGTCGCCTCTTCCAGGTCTCGTCTCAGTTTCTGAAACTCCACCTCTCGCTTCTTGTTCGTCTCGATCTGAGCGGCGGTGGCTCCCCCGGCCTCCTCCAGCCTCTCGCTGATCTCCTCCAGCTCCCTGGAGAGATCGCACCTTTGCTTTTCCACCTTGGCCCGGGCGGCTCGCTCCACTTCAATCTCCTCCTCCAGCGCTTCGCTGTGAGCCTGTGGAAAGCCACACGAGCTGTGATCACTCATCGCTTGCGGTATATTTTCAGTTCAACCTTCAAGTCTGCGAGGTACCTGAAGCTCCTTGATCCTCTTCTGAGATTGCACAGCCACACTCAGCTCATCCTCAATTTTGGATAGAAGTTGGCTGAATTCGAAGTCTTTCCTGTCATATGATTAGAGAATATGATATGTACTTATTATTGGGTTTCGACCAAAGAAGTAGAATAGAGTAGAATGGTCATTGAACTGTATCTGGTGGTCATTTGACTGGTACAAAAGAAATTGATGATTCATCTTAGTTGTTGGCAACTTCCCTTCTACCCTATTTTATTTCTATGTCTTTGACGTCGCATACTTTTTAAGACGCCCCTCCAGCTGTTGCTTGTCATTTTCCAAATCCATTATGGATTCTTGAGTTAGCTTCAGATCTCCTTCCAGCTTCCTTCTGGCCCTCTCGGCTTCCATCCGGATCTTCTTCTCTTGTTCCAGAGAGCCCTCGAGCTGTCACACGGACAGTACAATCAGTAAGTTATGCATGCTATGATTTTAAAAGAAGGAATGTCAGGAACATTACATCATCAACGTGTTGCTCCAGCTTCAGCTTGGCTTTGGCCAGACAGTTGGCTTTGTCTTCCTCCGCTTGCAGGTCATCCAGCGTTTGTTGGTGGGCCTCCTGCAGGGCCAGCTTCTCCTTGGATAACTTGCCGATGGCGTCATCACGAGACGACAGTTCTTCAGTCAGATTCTTCACCTGGACGCGTGCAAAAGCAGTAAATGTGTAAGTGGATGCTTAGGTTTGGTGTTCAGCTGAGCACCAAGCGGAGACGCACCTTGTTTTCAACGGCGTGTTTTTCCTTCTCCACTTTAGCCAGGGTGAGCTCCAAGTCATCGATGTCTTTCTTCAGCTCAGAGCACTCGTCCTCCAGCTTCCTCTTCTTGGCTGTCAGCTTGGCGTTCACCTCCTCCTCCTCCTCCAGTCTCTCGCCGAGTTCCTTGGTTTTGGCCTCCAACAAAATCTTGTTCTTAATCAGCCCCTCGCATCTTTCCTCTGCATCCGCCAGACTCTCACTTTCCTTTAAAAACAAAACAAAAATGTATATTACACATAGTTCTACTTACTTATCACTTACATAAAACTGCAAAAAGTGGGTTTTCTCTACTCACAGAGTGAATCTGCAGACACAAGTCGTTCTTCTCCTGAACCAGGGAAACCATTTTGGCTTCCAGCTCCTTCCTCTTAGTCTCAGCTTTGGCTAAATCCTCCTTACACTTGGCAAACTCCACTTTCATGACAGCCATCTCCTTCTCTGTCTCGGCGCTCCTCAAAAGTGGCTTGATCTTGAAGTAGACCTTCATCCATGGCCAGTGTTTTACATTCATGAAAGAGCGAATGTTGTACTGGACGATGTATATAGAGTCTCTGAAAAGACGGAGCTTGTTCTTAGTTCTTCAGGATGGGATTTATTTACACCTACAGTCTATGATGTGCATGTGACTGATGATTACCTCCTCTCCGTCATTTTGAGAAATTCCTTTCTCCGGAGAAAGCCCCGACATAAGGCTTGAGTGATCGTGATGAGTGAGGCCAGTTTCTCATCCCTCATCTCTTCCAGTAGACCCAAGAGTCCTGCTTTAAAGAATACCTACAGGAAATACAAATTGGAGCATATGATGATTTACTCCTACATACTCCAGGAAACTTTCAAGAGTCAAGCTCCACCGAGATTCAGTCAGAGATTCATGTATTAAATGTGGAGAATTATTGTGATTCATCCAGTAACAACCACATGTTGCCTCATCTTGGTTATTGGTTGTTGCCATTTTATTTTTTTGTAATGACCACAGTGTCTGCCCAAATATGGCTTCACACAGGACTAACATAGATGTCATCCGCAATTATTACAAATTACTAGCGGTCCCCAGGTGATGCTGGTCCCGTACCAGTAGGGCTATAGAAACATTTTTTAAAACGGTTCACTGTAGATACTAACACATTCAAAACGTCGCCATGCAAAGCAAGATGATGCAAGGTTAATGACTCACTGTGCTTCCAACACTCGTCCACCGTCTTTCATTAACAGAGCAGAGAAGGCCCCGTGAGAACAGTACATATTTGTATAAAGTGATGTTTAATCTATTAATGTCTCTCAGTGTAATGATGTGATGAATTATTTAAAGCCCGATCACTTTTTGTGACATTAGCACAGTGCTTTGATCACCTCTCAGTGAACCATGAGAAAATGGCAGCTGTGCTTTCACATCACATCTCCAGGAAACTTTGACCAACAAGGAGAATCTCTGAGGATCTGGGGACTCCTAAGTGTGTATGCATGTTCCAACGTCCAACGCTTTTTCAGAGGGACGAGAGAGGAACATTACTTCAGGTAAATAGGTTGCCTATGTGTCATTAAAGTGGTCCCATGGACACCACAGTGCTATGTCTACAATGCATACTAAAGTCTATATAGGCTATGCTTTTTAATGGCCTTGTATTTCATGTTGAGTAAATCAGAAAGTTTCTTTTGAAGTGTGTCATATCATTAACGACTTCTTCTTTTGTCGTCCGCCAGGCTGATTGTTCGTCTCGGCCTGTGATTGCACACCGGAGTGGGGTCAGAAGATTGCCAACCAGGTTACATGAGATATATGTGTATATGGGAACAGCAGTGGGAAGCTACAGAATGTTTAAAGACATGATAATCATAATGGTGGACCCGCCCTTTAAAGTCAAGCTGAAATGAAAAACGTGATTTTAACCGTACGTACTTAAATCAGCGAGTACCAACGAGAGAGAGATCTTTTGAATCATCAAATTCCTCCCGACCTTATGTCCTGCCTGTGTTTCCTTGTTTCCTGTTTCACTGAGAAATAAGATTGTCTGTATGCCAGTCAATCTGAATGAACAAGGAGACAGGTGAATGATGATTCGTGGTTGTGGTTGTACCCAAGAAAAAAGTGGACCGTGTGTATATATACTGTATATACTGCATATACTGTATATATACAGTATATATTAAAAAAATGTGTGAAATGTTAACATAAAACAAATACAATTCTGGTAGACTTACTAAATAGTTGGAAATATTATATTATATCGACACAAGCTGAAGATTCGGCTCCATTCACACCCATTATAACATCTGAAACTTCACCAAACTCAAACTGCGATATCGGGAAAACCGTGTGGACCATCGACATGAATGTTTGACCCAATAAAGTCCACAGTCTTGTGAACGTTTTAAACGTTTAATCGCGTTTGGAAGTTAAAGTATGGCGAACTTTTGGGGTGCTGAAGTCGATGAAAAACCAAAAAAACAATGAAAACATGTTTAAGGGCAGTGGTTACTATGGCAACCTGAAAGTTCTTTTCTTTTTTTTCATTTTGGAATGTACAATGTGCTTTGATGTCTGATGTCTTTGATGACTGGAGACATCACGTGACCCTGGACTGTATAAATACAAGCAGTGACCAGAACTCATCGTGGAGTTTTTGGAGTTTGGAGAGAGAGAGAGCTTTAGAGAGATAGTGATTGAGAGTGAATAGATAGTGATATTTTGAACTTTTTGCAACTTTGTGAGAGGAACGAAATTTAATCTACGTTCAAACAGATAGTGACAGAACTTTTACATCTGGAGCGGGCTGTCTCCACCAGTCTGCTCTTCTAGTCCATCTGTTCATCGGCGAAAGCCAGTTTACATTGTACCGTCTTGTAAACTATCATTCCTGCAGCCAAGATGCAGCAGGGAAACAGCAGGAGGACTCGTGTCCAACTGACCCCTCAGGAGACCATCAACCAGCTGCGTGAGCAACTGCGTGAGCAGAAGCGAACCAACGCTGAAGAGTACGGCATTAGGATGGGGCTCACTGAGGAGCTCAAACGGCAAAAGACCCTGAAAGAAATGCACATCAATCGGGGCAAGGCCATCCGTGGCGAACTGGAGATGCTCAAGAAGGCAAGTGAGCCAGAGACTCTGAATAAAATGGAGATCGCCTCTGCAGTCCATTGCACCGTGAAGATAAAGAAGAAGAAAGATCTTCAGAGGGAGCATGAGGACCTCAAGGTGTCTCATTTAATCCTCCAGGAAAAGTTCGAACAGCAGGAGAAGGCTATCCAGAGCCTCAGGCAGGAGAACTTTGAAAAGGAGGAGGAATTGGAGTACCTGAAGGTACAGGCCTCAATCAACCTGGAGACCACCATTAATCTCCAGGCTGAGGTGAAGGTCGCCCAAGGCCTCAGAGATCAACTAGTTCAACTGCAAGAAGAGCTCGATCAGAGTACTCTGCGCCACGACCTCGCGAAAGAGACCCTGATAAAACAAGCCTCCGCCAACCAGCAGTTGGTAAATGACCTCCAGACCGCCACGGAGGACAACAAGGACCTCCAAGCTGATTTATCTGAAAAGACCCTGGACCAGGAGCTGGCGAAGGAGGCCCTGATAAAACAGGTCTCCACCAACCATCAGCTATCAAATGACCTCCAGACTGCTGAGGAGGACAACAAAGATCTCCGAGCTGAATTCGTTCAGCTAAAGACAGAACTCAAGCAGAGGACCCTGGACCAGGAGCTGGCGAAGGAGGCCCTGATAAAACAGGTCTCAACCAACCAGCAGCTCTCAGATGACCTCCAGACTGCTGAGGAGGACAACAAGGACCTCCGAGCTGAATTATCTCAGCTAAAGGCAGAACTCCAGCAGAGGACCCTGGACCAGGAGCTGGCGAAGGAACCAGAAGACATCGAGGCTGTGAATGGTGCTGATCTTCAGGGAGCTGAGGAGCTGCACCAGACCTTACCCGACCAACTGGTGACTGAGCTCCAGGTCGAAAGCCTCGAGCAGAGTCTTCCTTGTGTGGAGCTGCCAGAGGAGGTGCAGCTCCCCAAGAAGAAGAAATCTCTCTTCAAGAGGTTCCGACACAGCATCGGTCTGCGCAAAAGACGTTGAACTGGTGCTGTGTCCTAATTTGGCCCTAAATTTATAATTCAGAAAATAATATATGCTGTAAAAAAATACAGCTATATATTATTATTAAAAAAAGGGCGGCACAGTGAATTGTACTGTGTCGTGTGGGTTTTCTCCGGGAGCGCCGGTTTCCCCCCACTAGAAAAAAAAACAATTTGGCCCCAAATTAAATATCTCCTCATCCCCTCCCATATTACCCCCTCCCCTGTTGGTGCTCTGGTTTCCCACAACCAAAAAAAAAAAACGTTGCTGCTTGAGCAGATGCGTGAGCAGCTGCGAATCAATGCTGAAGAGAACAGCATTAGGGTGAACCTCACTGAGGAGCTCAAACGTGGAGCAGGCGATGGAGGCCCTGAGAAAACAGGTCTCCACCAACCAGCAGCTCTCAGATGACCTCCAGACTGCCGAGGAGGACAACAAGGACCTCCGAGCTGAATTATCTCAGCTAAAGGCAGAACTCCAGCAGAGGACCCTGGACCAGGAGCTGGCGAAGGAACCAGAAGACATCGAGGTTGTGAATGGTGGTGCTCTTCAGGGAGCTGAGGAGCTGCACCAGACCTCACCCGACCAGCTGGTGACTGAGCTCCAGGTCGAAAGCCTCGAGCAGAGTCTTCCTTGTGTGGAGCTGCCAGAGGAGGTGCAGCCCCCCAAGAAGAAGAAATCGCTCTTCAAGAGGTTCCGACACAGCATCGGTCTGCGCAAAAGACGTTGAACTGGTGCTGTGTCCTAATTTGGCCCTAAATTTATAATTCAGAAAATAATATATGCTGTTAAAAAAATACAGCTATATATTATTATAAAAAAAAGGGCGGCCAAATTAAATATCTCCTCAACCCCTCCCATATTATCCCCTCCCCTGTGGGTTTTACTCCGGGTGCTCCGGTTTCCCACAACCAAAAAAAAAAACCTTTCCGGGAACCATCACCTTAACGCGGTGGAGAGGTTTGCGTGTCCCTATGACCCTGAGGCCTGTGTTGTCTGGAGCTTTGTGCTCCTGGTGGGGTTTCCCATGGCAAATTGGTCTCAGGTGAGGGGCCAGACTAAGAATGGTTCAAAAGACTCCCATGAATAACTTAGGAAGAAGAGGAGTGACCCGGCCTGGAGGAAGCCCGGGGCTCCCGTCTGGAGCCAGGCCCAGAGGGAGGGCCCGTCAGCGAGTGCCTGGTGGCCGTCTTGCCACGGAGCGCGGCCGGGAACAGCAGCAGAAGAAGAAGCAGAAGAAGAAGAAGAAGAAGAAGAAGAAGAAGAAGAAGAAGAAGAAGCGACGTGGCAGTTATAAGAACATTCACTTTATATATAAAAATAAATGAAGTTAAAATATTCCCTTTGATAGAAAAGGAAAAAACACTTGAATGCTCTGTCTGAGTTAATAGTCCTTCGGTTCAGGGAGTATTTACCCCATAAATATATAAAATAAAATAAAAAGAATCACCGATCAGGTGTTTTATAAAAGAGTCTTTCAATTGTCCTTTCAAAATAAAAATAAATGGCCCTTTAAGCACCGTAACGCGGTGCTTAAAGGGCAACGCACCCAAAAACAGACCTGAAGCGATTACATGCAGCAAGTAACTGTAGTTACCTCTGGGTTACACTAGCAGCGCCGGCATTCTTGTCCTCCAGAAAGTTTTGCCGATGCCCTTCCCGTGTGAAAGCTGTGTTACCCCCTCCGTGTTGGTGCAACTCGGGGAGAAGCTGCCTCCCCACAGCCCCATGAAACACTCGCCTCAAAGTCTCCTGGTATCCAGATATAAAACACTCCAACAAGATGCATGGGATGCCGTTACTTCTTCAGTGGATGCTGTATCAGGAGAAGGGCCACGACCGATGAAGGAAAATAAAAAATAGTTTGACGTCAAAACTGAGGGCGGGAAAAAAAACTGAGGAAAGAGATGCCGACCTCTGGAAGTGGAGTTGTCGGTTAAAAACTCTGAGACACTTAAAAGGAACCCCGGCTATGAAGACATGTAGTTCTTGAAAGATAAATGTTAGTATCGGTGATAATAATGTGATATAAAAAACCTTCTTGATGTCTAAATTTGTAAAAATTGTTAAACTCGTAGGTCGCCATTGTTGTTTACGTCGCAATGCACTCTGGGTAGTGACGTCAAATGGTTGCACTAGCCGGCTTCGGGACCCTTTTGTGGCTGTTCAGCGACATAAACATGTCATCGGTTCAGCCTTTTCAATTTGAACCCGAGCGAAACATGAATGAGGAGGACAGAACTGACAATATTTCACAAAACGAGCATCAAAATGAAGAGCAAGAAAGACGGGATGAGGCGAGAGTGGGACAAAACCGGTCGTGTATGTCCAGCAACTGCGTCTCCACAGAGAGGGAGAGTGTTTGTTGTCGAGAGCTCCAATTTTTGTCAGCAGATGTTCACGGTAAGCTATTGTGTGATCAAACTTATTCCAATATCAATAATTTTGGAGATTATTAGCATCCAGAGCTGTCGTGTGCTTTATAGATAATTAGTCTGTTGCGTGGCCACGGGCCGTCCGCGGGCCGTTTTGCACTAGTTTCGCATTCATTCCGTTTAATCGCATATTATTTTCAATGCGTCTGCGTCATATTATTCATCATTTGAAAGCTGAGAATCTCGTGAATTATTTTAGGATCACGGAGACACATCAAAAGCAAACACAGCGATCCCTACCTTTCGAGCTGTGTGGAAGTCCAAAAACAACTGGATTACCTTGGTGTGCCCGAACTTGTACTGCGTGTGATCCACATCGATAGACCCCAACAGCTTCTCCGCAGCTTTTTTGTTGTCAATGAATTGTCCCTCAGGTATAACGCTGGCATTCAGTATTTTGTACCTACAAGAATGGTATTCCATATAAAAATGCAGATTTAAAAAGATATATTTCACATGAATCTAGTCTCGTTCCCCTTACCTTTGCTTGAAATCCCCATACTGGATCCTACTAGGGAAGCCCTTCCTGCAGATCCTGATTCCTTCCAGCACTCCGTTACATCGCAGCTGATGGATGACCAAATGGTGTTGCATAATCCCTAAAAGTCAACCAGTACCATTAGAATTGAGCTACTATTTAAATGCTCTGATTAAAGTGTTTGTATCATCCACTGAAATACCTGGAGTTTTACTTTCATTAGGAATCAGACATCTAACAAAGTGAGGATGGGTGCTCTTGAGATTTGTCATTAGCTTTCCCAGGTTCTCCTGTTCGAGATATTATCAATGTCAGTGCCTTTATAGAACCGCTGTATCACAAATTAGCAAAATATGTGATATTAATGTGAGTATGCAGTTACCCTGAAGAGGGCTGATACAGTCTGGAAGGATGAGCCCTTCTTCTTTGTGGCTTTCTTTACAGTCGCAGCTCCACCAGGGTTCTCTAGAAGCACAACGTTTTCAACATAGCAACAGTACTGACGGAGCTCATAGTGGTGCTATGAGAGGGTGGGTGCTGGAGGCCCCATGAAGGCTTAGGCTGGCCCCCGATTACAAATATATTAATGCTACCTTAAACCAAGGAAATGTTCTTACCATCTGATGCAGAATAGGTAGAATAGAGGAAAGCCAGTAGTTTGAGGCTGGCTTTCTGGTAGAGCTGGACCACGGTGTCATTCAGAGGGTCCTTGTTCTTGTCCAACCAGCCTGTGATGGTGTAGTCCACAGTGGCAGCATAGTGCACCAGAGAGAAGTGAGCCTGGGCCTTGCCTTTGATAGGCTTGGGCTTCTGGAAGTTGTTTGATTTCCCAAGATGTTGGTCATACAGCTTGTTTTTGAAGGTGGTGTCTGACGCCTTGGGGAACATACACTCTTCTTCAAGGATGGAAAAGATGCCCATCGGCTGTTGAGGACAGTCAAAAAAAAAAATACTTTACACAAAAAAAACACTAGGTATTCATTTCCATGTGGTACAATGTGATATTTAAATAGATCAACCTTTTCAATTAGCTCAATACAAGCAGCCAAGTCCATCCCGAAGTCAATGAAGTCCCACTCGATGCCTTCCTTCTTGTACTCCTCTTGCTCCAGCACAAACATGTGGTGGTTGAAAAACTGTTGCAGCTTCTCATTGGTGAAATTTATACACAGCTGTTCCAGACTGTTATACTGCAAAACAAGCCAATCGCTGTTGAGAAGATGATTCATTGTAAAAATGACAGAAGATTCACTGCTTAATGCAAACTCACATCAAATATTTCAAACCCAGCGATGTCCAGGACTCCGATGAAGAACTGCCTGGGTTGTTTGGTGTCCAGCATCTGATTGATGCGGAGAACCATCCACAGAAACATCTTCTCATACACCGATTTGGCCAAAGCACCGATAGAATTGTAGACCTGCAAATTAAAAAAATATAGAAGTCTTAAAGCCTTGCATAGGAGTGTTTCTCAGGACTTCATCATAACAAACATGTACCTGCTGAACAGTCTGGCTTTTGGTCACATACTCATTCCCGACTTTCACTCTGGGGTAACAGAGAGCTTTCAGCAGGTCTGCAGAGTTCAGACCCATCAGGTAAGCTGCTTTGTCAGCCACTGATCAGAGACAAAAGAAGAAAACTTTAAAGCACACTGTGATAGAAGAGAAGAAAAGTTAGATGAGAAGCTATAAAACAGACATTTAAGATGTTTGCATAAGATTTAAGGCAGTATCCTGAGAATAACACTTACCCTCTGTCCCGTCTGGCTCGGCCTGCTCTTCTCTCGGCTTCTGTTTGAATTTCATATTCCCATAATGCATCACAGCTCCTGTTAGCTTGTAGATGCCAATCTTCTCGTCTCCGGTGAAGCCCAAGGTGTCGGTCGCGCTCTAAAAATGCACGATAACAGGACCGACGTCAGTCTCAGTAGATGTTTGTCGGGATAGAACATTTTAAAAAAAGGACTTACATCTGTGGCCATTAGCTCTTCACTGTCATTAATGCTGGCCACGCTGATCTCCCCTTGGCTAACGAATGGGTAGTCAAAGGGGTTGGTGGAGATCAGGAGAGTCTCTGGATGGAAAAATAATGTCCATCAAATTCAAAGGATGTCAATAAACAAGACGTCTACCCAAACTGTACCACTGTCCTCGGATCTGTTACCTATGAGCTCCGGCTTCCTGTTGGACATGACCTGGTAGAAGATATGGTAACTCCTCTCTGCAGACAGCTGAAACGTTACTCGGGATTTTTCCAACAAATCTACCAACAAAAAAACAAAAAACAGGACCGACTTAAACTGAAAACTCATAACTCAGATTTACATTCATGTGGTTTCTGACTCACAAGTCTCAATATCAGCGGAAGCCAGTTTTCCTGTGGTTCCGAAGTGGATTCTTATGAATTTGCCCTGAAAAAAAGGAAGAAAACTAATAAGTTATGTAGGAAGTGAAGAGATACATCAGGAAAGGGAATGAACAAAAAATAACTCACAAAACGTGAGGAATTATCATTTCTGACAGTTTTGGCATTTCCAAAAGCCTCCAGCAGGGGGTTAGCAGAGATGATCTGGTCCTCTAGATTCCCCTACAGCAACAGACAGAACAAAACACAATATTAGATGCACATAAGAAGCCATTTGCAACCATAAAATCAATATGAATATAATTATGTAATGTTACGTGTAATTTTCCAGAGGCAGAAACATCTTTTTTCCTCTCACTGGACCCTGCGATTGTCGCAAAGTACTGGATGACCCGTTTGGTGTTGACAGTCTTTCCTGCACCAGATTCTCCACTACAATAAGAGATAGAAACCACAACGGTGTTTATTTCCTTTTTGACCCAAAAGCTTCAGAAGTAAGGCTGTAATATTTGTGTCAGATATGCATCTTACGTGATAAGGATGGACTGGTTTTCTCTATCTGTAACAAATAACACCACAATCATATTACAACACTAAACCAGGACCCCTAACCTTATAGAAAACTGAATATATATATATTTCCAGTTTACCAGTAAGCATGAACTGATAGGCATTGTCCGAGATGGAGAAGATGTGTGGTGGAGACTCCTGGCGCTTTTTACCCCTGTAGGCCACCACCACCTCCTGCTTGTAGACCGGGAGGGACTTGTAAGGGTTCACAGTGACGCAGAACAGCCCCGAGTAGGTCTGAAACACATCAAATACATCATGGATCATGATCATTGTTTGATTGAGCATGCTGATTTTCAGTCAGGTCCTTGGGGGTCAAGAGGGCCAGTTGATGCCAAGAAGACACCACCTGTATGGAAATGTCAGCATTAATTATCTTCTCTCCTTTATTAATCTGTCAGTCTACATCCATGATGTCAAACATGAAACCACTCTGTAATGAAACATGAATAACTATATTTCGATCTCCTTCTCATTAAAACATATAGTGATTTAAATACAGTAAAGTGATATTGTAGCCTATGTGTGAAATTTGAATTTAAATGTTTAAAAATGTTCACTGTCCAAACACATTTAGTTGGCTGTAATCTCAACATCTACATTATAACACTTTCCAAAGGGTTTTAGTGAAACACCTTTTTTTGGTTGAGTTGAGAAAAAAAAAAAACCCAAAAGAAACAATCTAATGATAAAGAATGAACTAAAAACAAAAAATAAAACATATGTTTGACAGAGGATATGAATTATGGAGAAGGGGTTATCACATAACATCACAATGGAGGAGGAGAGGACTGGTTTTCAAACCGTTTCAGTTGCACAGATACTTTACTCTGTAATTAAATCTTAAAACCGGATCACAAGTCTTGACCTTTGCCCTCGAAGTGCATAAAGTAGCTATTGCTTATAGCCTTAAGCATCATCAACTACAGTTAATTACTCACATAGATCATCCACGCCGCGTAGCGCTCTTTGAGGTTATACAGCACAGCCGCCTCGTTCAGGTGGGTCATCATGGCCATGTCCTCGATCTTGTCAAACTTGGGCGGATTCATGGGGAAGAATTGGTCCTCTTTCACCACCACGACCTGTGACGTAAGGTCGGTATGTAACAGCAGAACGGTATGGTATATAGATTGGTTTTGTCTCATCTACTACTAACCTGTCCTGCATCCGTTTTAATGGTCGCCTTGCTGCCATCTTTGCTTTGCAGGGTGCCTTTAACAAACAGCTCCTTCGGATCCACCACATACACTGCAGTCTTCGCGTCAAACGGCCTGTTTTGGGATTCGATCCGCTCTCTCTCGGGTCTCCTCAGGTACGGGGCCGCCTCGCCGAACACACTCATTTCAGCATCGGAACTCATCTCTGCAACACACCGCAGAGGGGACTGGAAGGTCCAGGGTCAAAGGTTAAAAACTGCTGCTTCTAATAACTGTAGAACAATGGATATTAGTCATCAATTCTTCTCTGTGTGAGTTAGAACAAGCATCTTCCACAGAGACACCTGAGTCAGACATAAGATGAAAATCTAACAGTAAAGTCAGAAACACAGCAATGAAACATGAGCATGACCTCACCAGCAGAGTCCCAGATGAAAATGATGGATGCTTTGACCCGGACTGCTTTTATAAGGTCCCTCTTGGTGTGTTAGGAGATACACAAACACCTATATTTAGGTCAAAGTCTCTAATGAGTGTGGGTGGAGAGAAGTGATCACTCCGGCATGCGATATCATGGGGATGTCGCCGAGCTTTTGTTATAAATCCGTGGCGGGGAGCGACTGCAGCTCAAGGAAAGAATGAATGCCAAAGGAGGGTGACCTCTGCCTGAGATCCAACGCTCACATGGATGCTGAAATGTTCCGTGCTTTGTTTAGCATCTTCACTGCTGTGTTTGGCAGATTAGAACCGAACAGGACGATTAGCAGCTGTTATAGGATTCTGAGCCGATATAGCCAAGTAATTCTTTATAGCCTGGGTTTACGCTGGTCTAAGAGACCGCTTATCAGGCGCAGAACTAACATGAACAAAGTACAAATACTTCATGTAAGTACAATTTTCAGGTTTCTGTACTTTTCTTGCGTATTTATTTTTCTGGCAACTCTGTCTCTTAGAACCTTGGTTTTAATAAAACTAAAATAAGCTGTAAGATACTTGATAAGTAAAAATAAAAATTAGAAAAAAGAGAAAAAAGATCTTGGTTGAGTTTTTAAAAAACAACAAAAAAACAATAATTATAAATAATTAACTAAAAATATAAAATAAAATATATGTATGACAGAGGATATGAATTATGGAGAAGGAGTGGGATTAAATAAGTGTATACTTCTTCTCACTCCTTTTCGGCCAACAACAAAAATATGTTATTCATATATCTCAATGCTTTCCAGTTGTGTAATATTTTATTATTATTTTATTTTATTTTTCTTCTGTATGACACTTTCTGTATTAATTTTGACATGTTCGAAATAAAAAAATCTAAATCTACTAAATAAATAAACTACTCTCTCTATGAAGTTTCAAAGGAATTTTTTTTCGGGACCAAACTTTTATATTTTTAGACGTTTTGAAACACATGGTTAACGAACAAAACAAAACATGCTACAAAACGACAAAAATACTTCACACAGGACACTAACGTCAGTCTCCTGGTGTTTTTATTGTGTGTCCCATAGCTTACTATGATTTAACTCAATATAATACTGTAAATTATAATTTTCTGACATGGTTTACACATTCACTAGTTATTATAGACAGCACCATCGTTTATTAGGCTACAACAGTTACCACGGTTTCATTTGGGAGTCACTCTAAAAGGTAACAGGTCATCACATCTCTACCAGCGTTGAGTGAACTCACTCCCTCCAACTGTCACTCGTTTGTCATTTTGGTGTCATGAAAGGGAGCTTAATGGCTGCAAACTGGCAAGAAGGGTGCTAAATCATGAACAAGCAGACAGTCAACCTGCGGGCCCCCACCTTAGACGTGGGCAACTTGAGGGAATAAATCAGGAAGGGGATATTCTTAGGGACTGCCCTCACTGGGACGGTGATCCTCCGTGTGAGGACAGGCAGTGGATTATCACTGCAGCCACAAACTGCCTTTCATTTGCCATTTTTAACCGGCATGCGTTTCTATTGATTGAATAACTGCTTCAGACATTTTGGATATCGCCTCCTCATGAGTCTCAGAAAGCCAAAGTGAATGCGGCGGATTACAATCAGAGTTCTTTCTAATCTTTAATGCAACAGATGGCAAAATCTCAGGGCTTAAAAGTTAATGTCAAGTCAAGTTCAAGTTGTCTAAATAAAGGCTCTGCTAAATAGAGGTATTATCTGCACTTTGATGATTTGATGGACAGCTGATAGACAATTGCTTCTCGCTCGTATCATCTATTATCATAAATGATATATTAAGTAATACATGATGTTGTATGTAAATATAAATTTGATAGGTTATCCAATCAATAGATTATTCAAGATGTTAATGCATATTGTTGCTTTATGATAAAACTAAAACTACATCTTTAGAGTGGAAATTAGTCAATCAATAAAAGTCGCCATGTTTAAGTCCCTGTGTGACGTGTGAAACCAGGCGGAAACCTGAGAAAACAAGCCAACGCACAAACAGCAGTTTGTCAAATGGCCACTAGGGACTCCGAGAGAAAGTCAGTTCCCATTTATCTGCACGTTAAACAAATACAATCTATGCAGTTGCTTTTACAATCTATTTTTCTGTGTAGTTTGGGTCTTCAAGCATCTTTCTTGTTTACTTTCATTATCAAATACGACAAAACATTTTTATTGCACTTAATTCTTCTACTTACACTTTTTATTTTGGCGGAAATGGGCTTCCGTACAGGTCCGACCGAGTAAACAGCAGCTGAGCGGGTTGGAAGTTTAACTATCTTTCGTTATAAATTAGTTTTTATGTGAGAGAAAAGCCACAAATGCGGTTTCTGTAGGATAACTTCCGGCTACAACCCAAACAAACCACGCGAGACTCTTGGTCACGTGGGATAGACCGTTGTCACGGCAACCGTAGACAAGCGTTCTTTACCGTCTTTGCCGTTTATTCCCTCACTAAAACTTTATCTTACGTCGTCCGAACGGGATACACAACAATGTCGGATGTAGACACGGATGAGTTTAACGATGAACGCAGTACACTCGGGGTGAGAATATATATTAAAAATACTATTATATTACTACTATGTTCGGTTGTAGTAGTGACGTTAGCTAGCTGAAGCTACCGTTAGCATGTAGTTGTGCTGTTTATCAGCTGTTCTCTGTCTTCTGTTTGACTGACAGGAATATGAAGGGGACCGGAATATAGCAGGAGAGAGACACGGGGTCGGTAAAGCTCTTCTACATAACGGAGACGTCTATGAGGGGCAGTACAAGAACGGCACAAGGCACGGGCAGGTATGCTAATGAGTTAGGCTAATGAGTTAGGCTAATGAGTTAGGCTAATGAGTTAGGCTAATGAGGTGCCTTTTGTTGAGTCCAGTTCAGGTCAGGTAGGTCCATCAGTTCCTGTTAGGAGTGAACACATACAGCAAACTCGAGAAGTACCATTAAAACACAACAGGGGGCGCTGTTGGCCTGAATATCGGGTAGATGGAGGAGACTCATAGATAGATGTGCCCTCAACATTCACACCAGTTACTAGAGTAAAGTATGATTTCAACTTTTTATTCCACCACATGAACATGAGACTTTTAAGCCTTCAGATATGGTGAAAGTGGCTTATTTAGAAGTCAGTCTAGACTACAGTGAGCTCAACACTTAATGAATAAAACAAGTGTTCTCTTGTTTTTATTCATTTATTTTTTGTTTTGTCTATAGATCCATATTCAGTCCATGATGAAACTTGCCATGGAGGTTTCCATTATGTTACCTGGGGGAAAAAATGTATCTCTTTGACTACTATTTATTTATCTATTAGGGGACATATCGCTTCAAGAATGGGGCAAGATATGTCGGAGACTATCACCAGAACATGAAACATGGACAGGGCACCTTCTACTATCCAGATGGCTCGAAATATGAAGGTGTGTGTGCAGGGTGTCTATCAATATTCCTGTTTCCAGTCCTGTGAAGGTTTTACCGTGACGGGTCCAACTGAAGACCAGATGCAGAGCTTCACAAATAAACTGACTGCTGCACCTCTTTGTTTGTCAGGGTCCTGGTTGAAGGACCTGAGACAGGGTCATGGTTTCTACACTTACCCCAACGGAGACACGTATGATGGAGAGTGGCAGGCTCATTTGAGGTATGACTACTATTTTAAATCACATGGGAGGCACGCTGGTGTCGTGGTTAGCAGCTGACGTCATCGGTGTTCTCTGATTGACCAGGCACGGAACGGGCATTTACCACTACCACGAAACTGGCTCACAGTACAAAGGCTCATGGGTAAATGGTAAGATGGAGTCAGATGGACAGTACATCCACCTTAACTACAGATACAAGGGGAACTTTCTCGACAATAAAGTAAGTTCTAGTTTGATTAAAATGCTTGGATTAATCAGAAATCATCAGTTCAATCAGTGATGATAACACTGTGATTGCAAATATTCCAGAATGCTGGAACATTGCTGGAAATAGTTTGACAAGAAACATAAGCAGTGTGACGAACAGGCAGGTTGTAAACCATTAGGTGAGAGAAACAATAAAACAATTACCCATCCATCACAGTTTACAGACAAGAATGACCAGCAACATCACAGGTGCACCTCCAAATGAAGTGGCAGCTAATCTGGTTGAACTGCTGTCTTGTTTACAACCTGTCTGAGTGCTTGTGTTCCCTGTCCAACTACAACATAGCTGTAATTAAAATGAATGTTTTTTTTCATTATTGTGATCTGTAACACTGTCATTATCAAACAAGTTGATTTTTCTTATCTTGCAGCCCATTGGCCGGGGGAAGCATGTGTTTGACATTGGGTGTGAGCAGCACGGTGAATACCAGCAAGCAGAGCAGGTAATTCAACAGCAACACTTCCTCGTACTCTGGAATGAAAGCAGAGGAGGTGACGTTTACTCACAACCTTTTATCACTCAGCCACGTCTGTGTCTCGCATGATGGGAACGGGTTTGCATGCACCAGAATGCATTGCAGAGTTATTCTTACTTACTTCCTGATCTCAGTGTATGTTTGACTTCATATGCATGATATAAAAACCTTCAGGTTGCATGTTCACAACTAGAAGTATGATGGAGATGCAAGCTGCAGTGTGTTCCTTGTAACAAATACTGAACACAGCGAGGCCGACATGTCATTTATGGAAACTCCCTGGTTACTTGCAGTACAAACAACAATGTGTTGCAGTCATATATTTCAGAGGACTTCTCCTCACTACACAGAATAAATAGTGTGCTTTCTTTGCAGGACCAAGCGGAGGGTGAGTGGGATGAGTTGACCACCACCCTCAAGTGGATTCCCAAGTGTGTCACCGACGTGACGGCGTGGACTGCAGGCACAGACTCCTCAGGTTATCAAAACTATTGATAAAACATACAATAGACCTGCAGTTAATGTACCATAATCTGCTGAAGTTCAGTTTTTGTTCTTGCTGTTTCTGAGGCATAAATTCAACTTCATGTATGTTTTGTTGTGACTGTAGTATTGCTGTTATATGAGTCAAATGCTTCAAACCGAGAGGTTGTAATGAGTCCTGAAAATGAGAAGAGAAAAAAAGATATTGGATCCAAATCTGCACTTCAGTATCTGTGTTTTCTTTTGTCAGGTGGGTTAAAGGAAACCACCTCAGCGGAGGAAGGAGCAGACAGCTGACCTGTGTGACCAATCCACATCTTTCAACCTATATTTACAAAAAATAACAGATGTATTAATAAATGTGTAAATAAATCTGTTGAGCTTGTGTTTTCAGTGTTTTCGTTTGGAGATGAATGGTTGTAGCAACATTCCCTTGTCTATGCAGAGACCTTCAGCAGGGGGTCCACAGAGTTACAGCAGGGGTCCCCAAAATTATTTGATCTCAAACTTTTTAATATTTGAAATATGTCCAAAAATACACATGAACATTAATACAACATCTAATAAGCACATCCATCCATCCAATGCCAATATAGATTTACAATATGTTCTATAAATGTATGAATCGGTCAACAATTATTATTTTAATGGCTTAGCATTGTATAAATACATCATTACAAAGTACCTTTAGTATTGGCCCGGTTAAATAAGCTAATAACTATAGCTAATAAGCTCAATAAACTATTGAAAACTACTGAAAAACGTTACCTCTGGTCTACTGTAATTCATTAGCGTGGATGAACGAAAGGCTCCTGCCTTTATTTTGAAGGATACCGCCGGAAGTCGTTCATGCTATTGTCCTCTCTCTTCACCTGTCAGTTGGTTTACTGTCACCGACCGAGGAGGACGCTACTCCCCTAGCGTCATGTGCGGAAGTTGATACCGGACTCGCTCGTGTCTCCGGTGTGACTGAACTTCCTCGACAACACGGAGGCGAATTATCCCGGGAGTCGAGAATGGACGACTGTCCTCCACAGACGCCGCTGTTTACATTCGGCGTGGTGGCCGACATTCAGTACGCGGACATCGACGACGGATACAATTTCACCCGGACGAGGAGGCGGTACTACCGGAGTAGCCTCCAGCTGCTCAGGAACGCCCGGGAAAGTTGGTCGGAGTCGGCCATCCAGCCGGCGTTCATCCTCCAGCTGGGAGACATCATCGACGGCTTCAACAAGGGCCGCGGCGCCTCGGACCGAGCCCTGGACACCGTGCTGAGGGAGTTCGCCCGCGGCCCCGTGGAGGTCCACCATGTGTGGGGGAACCACGAGTTCTATAACTTCAGCAGGAGCGCGCTGCTGCGTTCAAAGCTCAACAGCAGCTGCCTCCACGGCGACGGGAGGCTGAGCCGGGTCCAGGACGTCCGGGCTGCCAGCGAGATCTACGCCTACCACTTCAGCCCGGTCCCCGGGTTCACGTTCGTAGTCCTGGACGGCTATGACGTCAGCCTGCTGGGCAGAGAGCAGTCCAGTGAACAGTACACTGATGCTATGAGTTTAATAAAACAGTACAACAACAACGAGGACCTCAACGCTCCCCCAGGTATGTCACAGTTATTTTATGTCATGGTCATAAATAATAGCATTGGCCTACTATTTTACTAAGAAATAGAAATATATGTTATGTACTTTAAATATTCTGCTATTTAATATTCTATTATGTATTTAAACGTTTGAGCAAGATTGTTCACCTATTAAAATAAATATATTTCTTTGTATATTTTATATTTCTATATATGAATCCAATTTTTTTTCTTCCTTTTAAACCCAAAAAATATATAGATGTTTACATCAGCAGAAAAGCTAATATTTTCCACCATCAAATCAATGTTATGTTCCTCCTCCTATCTGGTCAGACTGGTAGCTTAATGATATTTAACATGAGCAAAATTTAGATGGATGGATGTCAGTGAAGACGGTGGAAGTGATGCATTGTGTGACATCACACAATTACCGGAAAAGGGCTCTACCCAGATTTTCCCCAGCGTTTAAATAGACCACCCTACTTTTTTCATTCCCATGTCTTATGACACTTTAACACCAGGGTGACAGTGAAGTAGTAGATTGTGATTTTCCTACGTTGTGTTGTTGTTTCAGTGCCCGAGGGCCTGCAGCAGAGGTTCACTATGTTCAACGGCGGCTTCAGTAAGGAGCAGCTGGACTGGCTGGACGCCGTTCTCTACTTGGCTGATGAGAAACGGGAACGAGTCACAATTATCAGTACGAGAAACCGGTCGCTTTCACAAAGTATCAACTAATCCCATTATTTTTGGATTCCTGGCATCTTTTATGTGGAGTCAGTAAATATGTAATAATGTCACCATTTTTGGATAAAAGCTCAGCTAAATAAAAATGTAATAATAAGTTATCTGCCGTCCTGCAGCTGCGACAGTTGAAGTAAATGTAAACCTGTCTTCCCATCCAGGTCACCTTCCTGTCCACCCGTCCTCCACAGAACCCATCTGCCTGGCCTGGAACTTCGATGAGCTCCTAGCCGTCATACGGTCCCACAGCAGCGTGGTGTGTTTCCTGGCTGGACACGACCACGACGGGGGATACCACCAGGACAAAGACACCGGAGTGCACCACGTGACGTTAGAGGGCGTGATCGAGACTCCGCCTGACAGCAACGCCTTCGGCACAGTCTCCGTGTACGAGGACAGGATGGAGCTGAAGGGGACCGGGAGGATCAAAGATCGAGTCTTTTTGTTTCCAAGCCAAAGTGACGCCGATCACACGGCAATATGACACACGCTGTAACTAAGATTCATCACAGAAGCTGGGATTAAGACAAATATATTCTGTGTGGGACATTTAGAGGATGTTTGGTACATTATCTGGAGAAGTCGTGGATTTTCCAAAATGAAAATCTCCCATCCTAATGCATGAACGTGCTTCAGCCAAGGAAGTAGTCTAACTCTACATGCTTTTAGTTTGAAAGGTAGGAATACTTTCAAATGTTACAGACGGACCCACATCTGTGTTTCTGGAAGTGTGTCACGTTCACTTCCCTCTGCAGAGCAACTACAGTACCTCAGATGAATTATTGCACTTTTAGGTTTTCATTATTTATAATCCTGTTGTATCCTACATACATTCATATACACTGGTTGTGTTTTAATTTGATAGAATTTGTAGACACATTTTAAGAATTTAGATTTGTATTGCTGCCTTTTTGCATTTTGCACACCCAGTAACTTATTTTCTTATTCTGTTATTTGCAGAGCAATGTATTGTGCAATCTAGTGAGATTTGATGGGTTCATGGCGTGGCTAAGTATAACTGATATATTACCCAGCTTTCAGGGGAGATGAATGCAAAGCTGTATGATGAAATATGTCAAACAATATGACTGACAATAAAATCTCTACCATCAGTAGTTCTACTTCTGTGTCTTGCTAAATGTCTCATTGGTATCTTATGCTGCATTCATGTTACCTGGGAAAGTTGTGGCTTCAATGACTTGAGTTTTTCACTTGAATATTACTTGAGGTTGGATTATGAAGCCCAACTTTTGACATCACCCTGGACACAGTGGTGCATTAACACTATGGAGGTTCTGCTAATGTAGTCATTAGTCAGTAATTGCAAATTGTTTTTTTATGTGGGAGAAAAAAGACGACAAAGTGACAGTGGAGACAAATACTAAGATAAGTAGTATGAACGAGTAACTAGAGTAATTGAATAATCTTATCACAATCTCACAGTATTCATCGGCTGATGGCGTTGCCTTGGAATTAGGTTTAAACATGCAGGGAGTTGAATATATCAGGAGGCGTATAGAGATCTCCATGACAACTGAACAAGCTCCACCCATTGACGAAGACCACTAAATGTGGTTAAAAGCTTTGATTTAGCAAGTAAGTGCACTTGAGTCAAAGTTATTTTTCCAACTTGTTACAATATGTGCTCTTTGACAAGATGACTCGATGTAAATAAAAAAAATAAAAAACAAATTTGCTCAGCTGATTTGCTAAAAGATTCAAACAACATAAAAACAATGCGAATCACTTTCAAACTGCTACATACTACAACACTAATAATGGAGATAAAAGTTCCCTATTTTTTAGTGAACCATATGAGGTGTAAAAGGTAGAGAGTGTGTTGTGATGCCTGTATTTCCGACAGGCCGTGAACGCAGCGGCAGCACAGACGTGGCCGTGGAGCAGCTGCCGAGTCCAAGTGGCGCAGTGTCCCGTCTGGAGGCAGAGAGGGCGAAGTTTCACTCTCCGCATCGCAGCCTGAGCGCTGTTGCCCGGAATCCAACACAACAATGGCGACTCCCAGACCTGACAGCAACTCCACAAGCTCCAGCAACCGCAGCAACATTGTAGGATCCGCGTCGCACCATTTTCACCAGCAGACACAGAGTAGCAGCATGCAAGGTAGGCGGCCTTTATTTCACTGTTTCTTTAACTTTCTAGAGCTGGTTTCTTTCTTTCTGGAGCTGGTAGGAAAAGGTAGCTTTCCCAGCAGGAACAGAAAAACCCATAGTCAAGGTAGACGGAATAATGCAAGGTTTCCTGACGGAATTTTCAAAATAAGATCCGCGTGTTTGAGGTTAGACGTGAACACTTTCAATTATTCTTTTTCGAACGATTTGCTTATGTAGATTGAAATGAAGACTTTGTATTGTTCTATGAAGTGTTATACATTGAGCTTACTACTAGTTATTATCAGTCATTACTACTTTCCAAGTAATCTGTGGCATGTTGTTGACAACTGTTGGTTAGAAGTAGTAGTAGTGCTCAGGCAGTAGTGTTAGACGTTTCAGTCATTGTTGACGTGAGACACATAGGAAACCTAACTATTTGAATATTCACACCCTACTGTTTTAATTGAAATACAGTCATGTGATGATCACACAACATAACAGCAATGTTGTGTCGCAACTAGCAGTTTGTCAAACTATACACTTTTATTGTGAAGGCGGGAACGCGCAATTTCCGCTGACGCTGTAGCTGCCGTTGCCCAGTTTTGAGTGTCTCCCTGAAACTACGAGCTATCGGTTAGCACTGATGCTTGGTCTGTTGAACCGACCGTGACGGTGTTTTCATTCCTTCAGACCGACGTGTTTCTTATTAGAAACTAAAACACACGAGTGTGACATCGTACATATGCATTCAAACATGTCTACTCTTCTATATGAGCAGCATCAGGCTGCTAACTAACTAGTAACGTTACCACCAAGGCCTACACTGAAGGGGTTTGTTAGCCAGGCCAGTGTTTGCACCGCTGTCTGTGGCAAATACATCATATACATAATACAGTTAAAGTTAAATGGAGTAATTATATTAATATTTGTTTTAACATTGTTGATTTATTTGCTACAGTTGTCTGACAGCGGGTTTTTCACGTTGACTAAATCGTTAACGTTAGTTCCGTCGATATTTCAGCCCGTCATATAAGTCATACTAAAAATAATAATAATAACCAGCTCAATCTTTAACACTGCTACTTTACAGAAACAACATGTCTGCTGATTAAAAAAAAAAAGTCAGCTCTGTAACGTACATTTCAACCAAACCGTAACACTCTGAATCCATTATCGGACGGAAAGACAGGCAGCTAGCTTAGAATAGTTTTTTTTTTTTTAACTTTCTCAGTCACATCTGTTTAGATGAGATGCTTTAAGCTACATCAATGATTAAAGTCATAAAGCCACGGTAGAGGGAGGGCTGTCAGCTATGTAACGCTAGCGTCAGATAAGAATCCAGTTTTCACGTATCAATGCTTGTGTGTGGTCACAGCTAGCACAACTAGCCTACTTAGCCAGCTAGCACAACTAGCCTACCTAGGACAACTAGCCTACTTAGCACAGCTAGCACAACTAGCCTACTTAGCACAGCGGTGAACATTAGTAGTGTGTTTTGGTGTGATGTGTTGTCAGAGACAGTTGGACCCATTAATTTGTCTCCTAAACCAACAACAATACTGTCATGTATCACATGTGAGTTGTGTTTTTTTCCTCTGTTGCAGAGATTTAGTATCACATGTTTTTTTTATCTGAACCTTACAGAAACCAACGCCTGCTGGAGATGTCAAAATGAAACAGGTACTCGCACTTCCGTTACCAGTACTTTTAACCACAGGCTTGACTGTTTGACTGTCTTTAAAAGTGTTTCCCAGTGAAACATAACCGTGGGAGGAATTTGAATTACTTTACTGAATGAAGTCACGTACAATCACTTAATTCTTCGTTTTCTTTTTTAACACGCACACACAATTTAGTGTTTTTGCTGCATCGATTTAGAGACATTTCAAATTAAAAGTCCCTTAAAGGTACCTTGAAATACCTACATTTCTGAATCACTGCTATAAAAGCCCGAAGAAGGTGTAGTAAAATGTGTTTTCTTTACTTCAGGATTTCAGATAAGCCTGTCTGGAGTGTCCCAAAGTAAGCAATAGACTCACACAAAGCACACCGACCTCTACTCTTTGTGGGTGCACCTCAATAGTCTAAAGTGGTTTCCTCTCCTCACTGACTTCCATTGAGCCGACGACCAGGAGCGCTGCCGACTACTGATTGGTCAGCGATGTTATTGTGTTTATCATGCTCATATTGAAATGGAATACACGGATGAAAGGATCCCACTGTATGCTATTGAAGCAAGCCTGTGTGGTGCTCTGGTAGTTGGGGAGGGGGGGGGGGGGGTCTGTCCACTGTTCACTGCGATTAGCTGTCACAAATGCAGTTTTGGCAAGCAGACATTCATTAGCAGTGGGGCTTGAAAGGTTGAAGAGCTGGTTGAACGGGGTGAATGCAACTCAACACTTAGTTAGCGAAGCCAATGTGTTGCCGTGATTGGTATTTAGGTCTTAAAACAAGTGCTCTCTAAGTGTTGGGTCACCTTGATATCTTGAAGGACTGTTGAGGTTTTGGACTTTCCATCATACGTATCCTGCAGTAATTTCCTAATACAACAAGAAGTGGATTTGAATGAAAACAGCTGAAGGAAGCGGCCCCCTGTACGTCTTTGCTTGTGTTCAAAATGCATTTTGTGCTTCCTCTGATCCCGAGAAGAGCGTGAGATAACCAAAAGTCATGGACTGGATATTAAAATCACGTTGATGCAACAATAGTTGCCTCCTTGCCCTTCTCAACTGACCTGTTAGCCAGATTTAATGGTGCAAAGCAACAACAATGTGCTTGTTCCTGGCATGCATTTAATTAATATTGCTTATTGCACACACGTCGAGTGTTTAGAGACAGGTTACTGTGTGTTCAGCATGTTGGAATCTGGATGGCTTTCTTGATTCTGCAGGTAAACGTAAAGCCCTGAAGCTGAATTTTGCCAACCCTCCAGTGAAACCGGCCTCCCGGCTGCCGCTCCAACCAACGCCTCCCTCTTTCCAGAACCCTCACATGTGAGTAGAGACAGCTCATGATAGAATAACATGATATTAATAGTGAAATGTAATATTTGAAGGCATTGCTGAATGTTCCTCTGGCTCCTCTGGCTCTACCTCCCTGTCTTACACCTCGTCCCGTCCTGTCTCACCCCCGTCCTCTGTGCTCCCGCAGAGAGCGTATGCGGACACACAGCATCGAATCGTCGGGGAAGCTGAAGATCTCTCCGGAGCAGCATTGTGACTTCACGGCGGAGGATCTGAGAGACCTGGGGGAGATTGGTCGCGGGGCATATGGCTCCGTCAACAAGATGGTCCATAAACCCACGGGCCAGATCATGGCTGTCAAGGTGACCCTCATAGAACTCTCACAGAATCTGAATTTATTATCATTTTAGTGTGTTTTTGTTCTCCGTCTTTCTGCTGCAGTACCATTCTCCACCTGAATGGTTACTGATGGGCTGGCAGGGGGGCGCTGTTTTACAAAATCAGCACAGTTTAATGTGATCATACCACCTACATTTAAATACATTTTAACATTTTTAATTAATAGGAAAACTAACTTTCGGTTCTGTTGTCTATTATTCCATGACTTTTGCTGATGTTTTAGATTTTGCCGTGGTATCTTTTCAGTATCTGTATCGAGATATTTAGGCATAGTATCATGTAAAGATGAGCTTTGATCATCCCCTGTAGCTGGTAGGAGGAAGTCTGAACTTTAAATGTGTGTGTTCTCAGAGGATTCGCTCCACGGTGGACGAGAAGGAGCAGAAGCAGCTGCTGATGGATCTGGACGTGGTGATGAGGAGTAGTGACTGTCCCTACATTGTTCAGTTCTACGGCGCTCTCTTCAGAGAGGTCTGGTCTGAGATGGTTGCTATGTAGTAGCATATCTATGAAATCTAATATTTAAATACTATTTTTATAACCTTCCGATCTTTGTTTCAGGGGGACTGTTGGATTTGTATGGAACTTATGGCTACCTCACTAGACAAATTCTACAAATATGTATATTGTGCATTAGAGGCTGTCATTCCAGAGGAAATATTAGGCAAAATAACATTAGCAGTGAGTAAATGATTCACTTTTTCTTACTACATTTTGATTTAATACCGGTCATGTCATGGAAACAAAATGATGTGTTTTATGTTTGTCTTCAACAGACTGTTAAAGCACTGAACCACTTAAAAGAAAACTTGAAAATAATTCACAGAGGTAAGTCTTAGATTCTTTTAATATATATACATTTATTCAAAACATTTCTATTGGTACTTGCATTCATAGCGTGGACCAATTCTGTGTCTCTTTGTATCATTTCAGACATCAAACCTTCCAACATTCTAATGGACCGAACGGGTAATATCAAGCTGTGTGACTTTGGCATCAGCGGTCAGCTGGTGGACTCCATAGCCAAGACCAGGGACGCGGGCTGCAGGCCTTACATGGCGGTAAGCATCAGAAGTGATGAAGCTGAATGTATCGGGCAGACATGCAGGTATCAGGATCCTCCTGAATCTGCAATAAACAAAGATGTGACTGAATCTCTATATGGTAACATTGATGTAAAGAGTGTTTAAAAAGCACATTTTCCCTCGGCGATGGACCGTATGAGTGTAGTCTGATGACATCTTATTAAATACATTGTGGAAGGAGTGTCCCCAGATTAATAGAGTGTGTGTGCGTCGTCTTGCAGCCTGAAAGGATAGACCCCAGTGCTTCCAGGCAGGGCTATGATGTCCGGTCTGACGTGTGGAGCTTGGGAATCACCCTGGTATGTAAATAAAGGTCACCAGCAGCTTTGAAATGGACCGAACTGTTGCTTTAAGGGACCCCGGTCATCAGCGTTTGCCTTTGTTTCAGTATGAGCTGGCCACAGGGAGATTCCCCTACCCCAAGTGGAACAGCGTCTTTGATCAGCTGACACAGGTGGTGAAAGGTGAACCTCCTCACCTCAGCAACTCAGAGGAGAGGCAGTTCTCCCCCAAGTTCATCAACTTCGTCAACCTCTGGTGAGATTCCTCTCCTCTACCACATGTCATGGGTTTCAACAGTGGATCACTAGATTCTGATACTTGCATCCTGCTGATGGAGATGTTTCTTCTTTCTGTGCAGCCTCACAAAGGACGAATCAAAACGGCCAAAGTACAAGGAGCTTCTGGTGAGTTCTCCGACTGTCCTGGTCTCGTTTCTACTCCCCCTTTTTGATCAAAACAATGTCAGACATTAGGCTGATGCTCACCTCGTCTCTCCTCCAGAAACTCCCCTTCATTCTGATGTATGAAGAGCGTTTCGTGGACGTCGCCAGTTATGTTTGTCGCATCCTGGATCAGTTCCCCACCTCTCCCATCTCCCCGATGTACGTGGACTGATGCCGTTAGCCTGGGGAGTGTGTGTGTGTGTGTGTCTGTCTGTGTGTGTGTGTGTGTGTGCTTTATAATGCAACGCTTGCCATCTTAGAGTTATGTAGGATCACCTGTTTATTCACATGTTCCAAAGAACAAAGGAAGTAAGTCCAAATTGCCTGGTGCAACGAGATGAGATGAATATTGTTAAGGAAGCTCCTCCCATCACCTCATTTTAAAGTAAACGTCAAATATTATAACCCATCTTCAGCCAGTATGTATGTGTGTGTATATATACATATATATATATATATATATATATATATATATATATAGATGCAGTACCAGTCAAAAGTTTGTCTTTAATATGAATCTACAATGTAGAAAATAAAGAAGAAACATTGAATGAGAAGAAACTTTTGACTGGTACTGTACACACACACACACACACACACACACACACACACACACACACACACACACACCTACCAAATATGCAATGAGTGACCCTCATGACGTATGAATAAATAGCCACCGATTGGATGATACATTGACTGTATGGCTGCATGTGTGTTCACCTCTGACTTGTTGACAGATGTATTCTGATTGACTGTTGAAGCAAACACACACACACACACATTTTCACACACAGTTTGTTGTGGGCACCTTCACTCATGCTAAATGAACGAGTATGCAAAAGCTCACGGATTCTGTAGCTTTACTTCTGTCTTTTCTTTCAATATGCAATCTGTGAGTTAAACATTTCTCACGTCCCAACGTTGGCCACCTTTCATGTGCAATCATTATGTTTCAGTCACAGAGCTCACATTCTCTGAGAGAAATCTCTAAACCCTGGATCAAGACCCTGGATCAAGACCACGGCGGTCTGGGTTCCAGTCCCTTTTTGAACCTGTGTCTCAAACAGGAATGCCAAACCATCCCCTGTAGAAATCAATAAAACATTGGAACTGGATTTCTCCTTCAGCTCTGTCACTCAAACGTAATAACGTGCTCAAACTCGGGGGTAATTCATTGCTTCATCACCTGATGTAAAGTTCCATTCGGACGTTTTGTCCACGATGTAAATGTGTTGTATATAGTGCATCTGATCTGCTGTTCCCGGCAGGTTTCACAGTGAATGAGTCCCCGATGCTCCTCGGCAGCCTGCCATAGCACTGTACAGTTCCACTACTCATCCACACTGATCACACATCCGCCACGCTGCCGTCTTCAAGGCAAACCATAGTGACTACGTTTTACACAAAATAAAAAATCCTGTCTAGAAATAAAAAACGCTGCTAAATGTCACAATGTCCACTTCAAAGCACACGTCAGTCAGGAGGAGGACTCCTCACACGGTTCCTGTGCTTCCACCTGAAGGTCACCGTGAGGTCGCCATGTTTCTCTGGCTTGCACTGAATGTTTGCTACACGATGATATTACACTAGGGATGCATCTCCATAGCCTCAGACGGGCTTCCTCACCTGTCGGCTACCGTTGGCCGTACCTGGACAGGTGAAGAGGCTCGAGCTTCAGACTGTTAGAGCCGAGTGGAAGCTGGTGGGGTTCGCTACTAAACCAAACTTTGTATGAATGGATGGGGGAGGGTGGGGGTCCTTCACAACCGGGGACACTGTGGAGACTTGTAGTGTAATAAATGACTTTAATGCATAAGGATGGCATTATATTCTTTGTGTCAACACATATTGTCACATACAGTATCGTAAGCCTTCACTTTTCAAACAAAACCAAATGTAAAGTAATTTAGTGTAACATCTATATTTTTGGCTCAATCAGCTCAATTACATGTATTATGTTCATGCTCATTACATTCAAGGAATTGCAGTGATTTTAGAATATTGCTGTGATAAAGTTGGGATCAAAGTTCCAGTGGAGAGAACAACTGCCGATTCTGCAGGTTTTCCCCACTTATAAAGCATGTAGAAGTCTAATTTTATAATAGGTACTCTTCAACTGAGAGTGATGGAATCTAAAAAGAAATCCAGAAAATCACATTGTATGATTTTAAAGTAATTCATTTACATTTTATTGCATGACATAAGTATTTGGTACATTGATAAAACAGAACTATAATAAGTATAAGAATATTTGGTAAAGAAACCTTTGTTTGCAATTACAGAGATCAGACGTTTCCTGTAGTTCTTGACCAGGTTTTCACACTGCAGCAGGGATTTTGGCCCACTCCTCCATACAGATCTAATCCAGATCCTTCAGGTTTCGGGGCTGTCGCTGGGCAATACGGACTTTCAGCTCCCTCTAAAGATTTTCTCTTGGGTTCAGGTCTGTAGACTGACTCGGCCCCTCCAGGACCTTGACATGCTTCTTAAGGAGACACTCCTTAGTTGCCCTGCTGTGTGTTTCGGGTCGTCATGCTGGAAGATCCAGCCTCGACCCACCTTCAATGCTCTTACTGAGGGAAGGAGGTTGTTGGACAAGATCTCGTGATACATGGCCCCATCCATCTCCCCTCAAAACGCCCAAAAAAACAGACCACATGACATTCTCCCATTCCTCTGGTACATCCAGATGGTCATTGGCAAACTTCTGAACTGATCTCTGATCCCTCACTTTCCTCATGATCATTGATGCCCCACAAGGTGAGATCTTGCATGGAGCCCCAGAGGGAGATCGACCGTCATCTTGAACTTCTTCCATTTCCTAATAATTGCACCAACATGTTGTTGCCTTCTCACTAAGCTGTCATGCAGCCCCCATCCCAGCCCATCTGTCCCTGATGCCCTCACACAGCTCTCTGGTCTTGGCCATTGTGGAGGTTTGAGTGTGTGGACAGGTGTCTTATATACTGGTAACGAGTTCCAACAGGTGCAGTTAATACAGGTAATGAGTGGAGAACAGGAGGGCTTCTTAAAGAAACACTAACAGGTCTGTGAGAGCCGGAATACTTACTGGTTGGTATCAAATACTTATGTCATGCAATACAAAAAATAAAACAATAAAAATATCATACAATGTGATTTTCTGGGTTTTTAGATTCCGTCTCTCACAGTTGAAGTGTACCTGAATGATAAAAACGACAGACTTCAACATGCTTTGGGAAATAAAGAAACCTGTATTGTGTGCTTCATGAATAAAAAAAGTAACTGCAGCAATGATGCTGTGACAAGTTTATTGCTCTTCTTTCTAGTATACAGGGATGCAGGCAAGTACCGTTGATTTTTCTTTTTTACAATAGTAAAGCAAGTCAGTGGCCAAGCAACATGGAAGCTTCTGTCAGATGTGATTTTGTTTTTTTCCTGATTGGGGAATCAAAATGAACCAGACATAGATATTCTTATAACAGAAGACAGGAAGTGAAGGATCTCAGCTTTGTCATATTCAAGACGGGCACTACATGGAACCATAGAACCCATTTAACAAGTGCAACACTTCATAAGAAACAGGGGGGATCCATGTTTACAGAAGACATGTATAAGCAAAGGTTTGACATTTTGGAAAGTGTATATATTTGCTTTCTTGCGGATAAATTAGATGAGAAGATAAATACCGAGAGTGGGATCAATCTTGTCATCTACCTCCTCCCTTTAAGTCTTTACATGTGTCAAAAAAAAAGACAATTTCTGACCAAAATCTTAAAACTTCAGAGTCTGACATCGTCTAATTAGCAGAACTACGGTGTGTGTATAGGCTTAATATGCAGTATTCACAGTAAGGATCTGAATATATTACATCTTCCTATTCACAAGTGCTTAGAGAGTGATTTAAGAAAGCATGGCTTTTTGAAGTGGTTTCTTCACTTTGTGTCACATTTTAAGAGAATTGATTTACTAAGAAATGTCCGCGGTCAAAATGGAAGCACTGGAGTTTTCCTGTTAAATCAAAGCGCCCCAATCTATCAGAAAGGAATGTCAGTATAAATACAGGATAAAGTATAAATATTTAAAAAAAAAACACAAAATAAATAACTGTGGCCTGGGAATAGAAATGGTGAAATTTGTAATGACAAAAATAATATTTGGTAAGAAAAAAAAAAATAGAGATGAAGTTGTATTTTTCATTAACATTTGTCTGAAAAGCTGATGTTGGAGCGTTGTTTATTCATATTCGCGACCAGGGAATAGAAGTCATTCTTTGTCAAGGGGAAACTGCTATAAAAAATGAATAATAATAATAAAAAGCTGTTGCAAATAAGGCACAGTTTGTCTGCCAATTTAAACCGATAAGACCAACAGACATTCTATTCTCTCCATAATGTCATTCTGTGCATAAATACGCCAAATAGTGAAAAAAGGCACTTGTATAACAAAAAAACTTAAAAAAGCATTGCCATTTCTACACACATATTCCAAGCAAACTGTGACAAAATGTGTATTCAGCTAGAGGTGCACTGTGAGATAATTCTGTCATATTTACATCATTTGATGATTACATAATACACTTGATGGTGTGGTTTGGTTTCTTCTCCCACATCGCTGACAAAAAAAATATGCACTCGTCTCCGTCGGCACTGATGGGTTTCACATATTTACAAAAATGGCCGTGCTAAGCAATCCAAATTCACCTTGTCGTTTCCTTTTTTTTTTTTTTCCAGTAATACAAACAGAAAATGATACAATAAAGAAGAATTCAAAAATGTGTCTTCAAGTCTAGGTGGTGTAACACTGATACTGCATAAAGTGTTGGTCTAAAGTCATCATGTCATCTGGGAATCCTTCATTTTCACTCTCATACTTATTTGGCAGTTGTGCGCGTCGTTGTCCAAAAAACAAAAGGACAAAGATCATGTCAAAGAGCACCTAGTCTTTGGATTCTGGTTGTGATTCAAACACGAGAGCCTCGTGTTCTGGTAGATTTAAGTCATCATTCTGTGGTTCTACTTCCTGTCCCGCTGTGTTTATAACGAAGGCACATTGTGGCACCGAAGGCTCGTGGTGGACATCGCCGTGTCGTTCACCAGTGCTCCAGGTGAAGGTCCATGGCAGAGTTCAGGTTAATGTCCGTCACATCCAGGAACTCCGTGTTGAAGATGCTGGGCCCGCTGGGCGGCGCCATGTTGAAGGCGGTGGCCGAGCTGGGCGGCGTCAGGTCCAGCCACTCCATCGTCTCCCACGGCGTCTCGCAGAACGTCATGCTGACCATCCCCTGCACCTCGGAGACGGCCGCCGCCGCCGCCTTGGCGCTGACGGGCGACAGAGGGGGGCCGTCCATCAGAAGCTTGTCCTGCTGGGGGTGGTGAGGCTGTCGGTGGTGGTGGTGGTGGTGCTGCTGCTGGTGGTGGTGGTCGTACCCCTCGGCGTCTCCTTCCTCTTCCTGTCCCCCGTCCTCCGCGGCCATTTTGAGAAGGGCCGCCTCCCCTCCGCGGCCGATGGGACTCCCCAGCAGGTTCTCCAGGTGGCTCTCGGTCATGGGGGCGGCCGAGTGGCTGTAAGGGAGCTGGCTGGGGGACAGGTGCTCGTAGTGTCTGTGGAACCTCGGGATGAGGAGGCCGGGACACCCTGGGGACACAGTAATGTGAGGCACAACTTTGGTTACAGAGGCCCTCTCCCTCTCTTCTCTGGCGTTAGCTGGCATCTCTTGAAGAGAAAGAGGAGAGGAGGAGGAGGGTCACGGCAGGTACTGGACCCCAAACCAAAGTCACACTGCCAAACCAAACCATGTGGACCTGAAACCATTCTGAGACCATAGAGGAAGTTCAACTCACCTCCACTCTCTATGAGCACGTCCAGGAGTTCGTCCATCTGCTGACTTCTGGTCAGTTGCTGCAACAGAATTAATAAAGTGATGCTTTTTTTTTAAATCATTGAACAATTTTTTAACAATTTAAATGTAATAATGTTGAAGGATTTTTAATGAAAGTATTGAAGCAGTCTACAAAGACTTAGAGAAGGCAATACAAACGTTTTTTTAGAGACAGACAGAAGTTTATTTGTTAGGATTGCTGAATCAGTGACCTTTCTGTCTCCAGCATTAAGCTCATTTATGTGTTCCAGTAGTAACTCAACCATTTAGTTATTATTATATCTGCCTTGAAAAAAATGTTTGTACGAATAAAACAGCAATCTTCAGACTTGAGAATGGGTGGAAAGTTAGTGCAGTGAAGAAAAGCGAATGAACTAATAAATACAGGTGAGACAAACAAAAAAAAAGGAGAGAATTGGAATTAGAGCAACGCCGATAGGTCAAATAAAATGTTTGGCCAGCCATAATCTACTGAATTTTTAGCATTGAGTTTCAGTTTACCTGCTTGACTGCATCCTCATAGCATGGGGGCTGTCTTAAGTCTGATGCATCTGAATCTGAGCTACTGAAGGCTGGGGGAGAGACCTGGCACTTTTGGCCAACATGCCGAGGAGAGGACACTACTGACATCTATATGAGACATAGGTGAAAAGTGACCAATTAGGAGGGAAGCTTACCAAATGTGAGTGTAATGCAGATTTAAAAATAAAAGAGCAAAAAAAACTATAAATCAGGCCCTTGTGATGGAATTATCTCGTCACATTAAACATCTGTTTGAAGAATATGGTTGGCGTTGTGTGTCAGGAAAAAAAAAGTCACCAACATGTGAAGGGATGTGTGATGAAAACAGTGACAACTCAGACAGATCACAAATGAATAGAGGAGAGAACGTCATGTGAATGTGAGATGAAGGACAGCGACGTGGCTCTTCGTGCCGACGACGGGGTGTTTTACCTTCGGTTGTATGTTGTGGTTGTCGGGCTTGGCTGGACCGCTGTGGCCGCAGTCAGCGGAGCTGGGAAAGACTCCCTGAAGGCCTCGCTGGTCGGACGGATAGGAACAGTTCACCACCTGGCCACCGTTCTTCTGCTGCATCTTCAGGAACGAAAAATACAAAAGAGATGGCACCATCAGAGATGAATGGTAAAGACTTGTCTTGATCGACCGACCGACCGACCCACCTACCTACACCTACCTACCTACCTACCTACCTACCTACCTACCTACCTACCTACCTACCTACCTACACCTACCTACCTACCTACCTACCTACACATACCTACCTACCTACCTACCTACCTACCTACCTACACCTACCTACCTACCTACCTACCTACACCTACCTACCTACCTACCTACACATACCTACCTACCTACCTACCTACCTACACACCTACCTACCTACCTACCTACCTACCTACCTACCTACCTACCTACCTACCTACCTACCTACACCTACCTACACCTACCTACACATACCTACCTACCTACACCTACCTACCTACCTACCTATCTACCTACCTACCTACCTACCTACCTACCTACCTACCTACCTACCTACCTACCTACACCTACCTACCTACCTACACCTACCTACCTATCTACCTACCTACCTACCTACCTACCCCTACCTACCCATACCTACCTACCTACACCTACCTACCTACCTACCTACCTACCTACCTACCTACCTACCTACACCTACCTACCTACCTACCTACCTACCTACCTACCTACCTACACCTACCTACCTATCTACCTACCTACCTACACCTACCTACCTACACCTACCTACCTACCTACCTACCTACCTACCTAGACCTACCTACCTACACCTACCTACCTACCTACCTATCTACCTACCTACCTACACCTACCTACCTACCTACACCTACCTACACCTACCTACCTACCTACCTACAACTACCTACATACCTACCTACTATCTATCAATCAATCAATCAATCAATCAATCAATCAATCAATCAATCAATCAATCAATCAATCATACCTGCATGCTGCGTGCTCTGCTATTGGCCGGGGGTTGTGGGTGACCGCAGCCGTCTCTCCCCAGCGGAGGCGGTAGGAGGTAGGGGTTGCCGGGAGACGAGGGCTGGGGGCTACTAGAAGGCTTGGTTGAGTCCTGAGGCGAGCACTGTGGACTGAGGAAGGCGGACATTGCAGCGGGGCTGCCAGAGGAAGTGTCCATACACTGTGGCCCCCCGATGTTGCAGTGTCCCATATCCTCCATGCAGCCGCCAGCGGAGCTCTTCAGCTGCTTCGGGGAGGACAGGGGACAGCTGGATGACAGGGACATGGGCTCCTGCTTGATGGTCACCCCGAAGCAGTGTTGGCCCATCATGGCAGGCGTCGGCTGGTGGTGCATGGAGAGGTGGGACGGAGGAGAGGCGGTGTCCTGCGTAGCGCCGTAGCAGCGTTTCCTCTTGTGGAGCTGCATCCTCAGCTCTTCAACCTAACGAGACGAAGACAGTATTTAGACGTGTGTGGTGAAACACTCACATTGCCTTTCACGTGTTCGTCCATGTATTTTTATGACTCCAACCTCAAATGACTCACCTGTCTCTGCTCCTGGTGCAGCTTCCACGTCAGCTCCTCGATCACCTTCTGCTTCTCCACCAGCATCTTATCTTTCACAGCCTCCTCTCCGCCCATCCCGCCGCCCTCCCCCGCCCTCGGGCCTCCCAGGCCGTCCTCCATGCCGAGCTGTGCGGGAGACGGCTGCAGGGCGAACTGCGTCGGCGAGGACATGGGCACGTCGCTGAAGCTGTCGGGGAGGGATCCGCTGAGGGACAGCTCCGAGGAGGCGGGGGAGATGGGGGGTGTGGAGGAGGTGCTGGGGTAAGGGTAGTAGCCTCCCTGGGACAGGGCGCTGGAGGAGGATGGGGACTGGTAGGAGGACAGGGACCCGGTGGGTGTGACGGGGAAGGTCACCGTGGTGATGTCAGAGGAGCCAGAGGGCGAGGAGCCGGCGTTGGAGTCCTTGAAGGGTTGGAGGCGCTCAATGAGGGCCGTCTTGGTGCCGGAGACGGGCATGCCACGGATACGCAGGTGCTGCCTGAGCTCTGAAACCTTAGAGCAAAAGAAGACCCGTTAAACATCTTGGTTTCTCTCCCGTGTGGAGTTTTCTTCACTGTGACACCTACTTTTAGGTCGTCCAGATTGGCTGGCAGGGGCCCCGGTTTGACCGCTGAGATGCTGCTTTGGTTGGTGTACGAGTTCTTGACCGGGGAGGAGGAGTTACTGTTGGCTTGGCTGGACGGACCGCTGGAACCACAAGCTGACAGCTGATCCATGGATCCTCTAGAATGACAGAATGGAAGGGGCCATCAGTCCATTCAAAAGCTTAAAAACAAGCAACAACATCTGGAAATCAATGCTGAAACAGCCAGTGGAGGGAGGTCATACTGGTCATATGTGAAGGTGAGAAATTCATAACTCATTAATGACTTACTGATAATGGAAAGTTTCTCATTTTCCAATAAGCCATCAAATGTTTAGTAAGGCATTAATAAAGAATAATAAACTAAGTATTAACCATTTATAAACCCTTTATAATGCACCTTAGTGTCGAAGTGGGAAAGCTAAGTTCACTAACTAGCTTTTTCAGGCCTTTTGACCGCATCTCATGAGCTTCGCCAGTGAATGGTGCTGCTCTAGTCAGTCGTTGACTTTACTATGGCCCTTAGCACCTTGTGTTCTGTGATTAAGACGATTGAAAGGTCTGGAAAATGCTCGTAAGTGTACCTTTATGTTCGGAGGATTTCATTTGAATGATTCACCAAAACGAGCGTGACTCACTTGTGTGTTTGGGCCGGCGTGTGAGGCTGGTAGCTGAAGGAGGGCTGCCGCTGCTGGACCGCGGGAGTGTGTGCGTGCGTGTGCTGCTGCGACTGTGGATGAGTGTGGGCGTGTTTCTGCTGGCTGAGGATCTGCAGCTGCAGGAAGAGCTGCTGCTGCTGGAGGAGGCGGGCGTAGGCCGAGTCCATGGGCGGAGGGGACTTCTCCGCCTTCTGGTCCGGAGGAATGTACTGGTGGTACTTGAGCTTCTTCACCTTCGGCTTCACATCTTTGGGCTTCTTGTGTCGGTTCTTGTCTGAGGTCTTGGACTGTTCGGGGGGAGACGGGGAGACAGTGAGACTGGCGCTGATGCTCTTAGCTCAGGTAAGTCAAAGAGAGGAGGTAAAGAAAAAGAAAAGAGAAGCTGGCTGACCTTGACTATAGCAGGAACAGGTATTGGGGGGGTAGCCTGGCTGTTGTTGGCTCCAGACAGCCCTTCATCCTGGCCTTGATCAGGTGGGTCTCTGGTTGCAACTCCCTGTCCACACATCAAAACACCACTCAGTCATTTGTAATCCAATTGGCATAATTATATCCACTAATGCACGTGCATTTAACAGTTTTTCCAGTTGTGATTCAGAGCTGATGATTCAGTTGGAGCATTTCAGAGACAGAAGTCTGGAAAGTATAGACAATCCTTTACTGGCATGGATTTCAATGGAGTGACCGTTGGAGTGAGGTCATCGTGAGTGAAAGGTAAACAGTCAGGAAGTAAAAGCAGCTGTGGCTCAGGAATGTGACACCTGTCTAGTTCACCTCAGCCCAACAGTCAGTGGAAATCAAATGCCGACGACGTTGGTGCAAGTTCACTACGCCACCACTAGAGGGCAGAAGATGCAAAGCAGTGGCAAAGACTGCCAGAGGAGCAGTGGTATCCAGAAAGAGGACGGAGGCAGATGGAGGCGTCTTACCTGTCGAGGGCTGGTGAGGGCGGGTGAGGAGGAGGAGGAGGGCGTACTGCGGATCGCCTCCGATGAAGGGCAGGCCGAGCCCTGAGACTCGTCACTGTGGTGCTGCTCTGGAGAAAGACTCTCGCTGCTGCTGTCCTCCTCGAAAGCATAACTGTCCTCCTGCTTGGGGAACTTCCCATGGTTTACTGTAAGAAGAGCAAAAAAAGGGAGGCCGGTGGGTCAGGAGGCAAAACCTTGAGAAAACAGCATGCTTTTATGATTATTACCCTTTCTTACAAGGTATTTGACTTGTTCAGCCATTCAAAACACCATCCATCAATGTCCACGTTATGGAAGTGAAATCTAACAAGGTATTTCACATGAAATTCCAGGGGTTAGTTCAACTAATGGACTGCTACATCTGTTGATTCTCTTCCCTCCTGTCATCATCTACTCGTGAATCGTAAAGGTGAATTTGACAGTAGGATCATTTGTGTTTCTTTGCACCAACAATGTTTCATCCACCATGGCTGGAATCACCACTGTTGCTGATTTGTACACGTTCCCAGAAGTCCCAGATTTCACCAAGCTGGATTCACTGGATCTGGATACACATCGGCTGGTTTACTACAGCTGGAGGAACCCAGAATAAACTGTGATTTACTAACAATAACCATGTGAAAAGGATGCTGAAATATCTCCATAATGATGGGGATTAGTAAAAAGTCTGAAGTCGTGCTTGAAACATTTCAACTTTTGTGAATATGCAAATGTCACGTGCTCACGACTCTGGACGTCCTTGCATTGACTTTGTATGCAAGACTTTCCATTCACAATGAACAGAGAGACTCTAGCAGTTTGTACTGGAGCTGCGTCACATACTTTGTCCCTTCTTAATGGCACCATCATCAGGTGGGAGACCTTCCCAATGACCTGACGGTGGTATGAGCCTGTTTATGAGCCCGTTTATGAGCTGCTTGGACGTTGAAACACAATGTATGCTCGCTGCGGTATTCACACACTGCCTGTCTGTCTGTCACTGACACCTAGTAGGACACTCAGGCCCGGAGGTGTTACGCTGTGTGGGTGAGACACTGACACCGCCACTCTCTACATCCACCACGCTCCTGATTGGCTGGGTTGATAGTGAACACAGCTTTAAGAGCGGCTATCTGAGAGAGAGCCAGGAAGGGAGGTGTGTGTGTGTGTGTGTGTGCAAGGGTATAAGATTCTCTTTTTGTATCCAAACATGTGACAGGCAAGAACAGACCCTGGTTTCAATCACAGCACCAGGCCCATTTTATGCAACTCAGTGACCTCGCAACACACACCAATGCACGCACGCACACACACACACACACACGCACGCACGCACGCACGCACACACACACACACACACACACACACACACACACACACACACACACACACACACACACACAGCTTAACACGCAGCTCAGTGCACGGCATTGTCCTAAATGCCATTTCCTACCACCTGTTCATGTTAAACTCCTTCACTCACGCCAACACACACACACACACACACACACACACACACACTCACACACACACACACTGGTCATGCGTGATTGCTCGTCTTGGTGTGTGTACCGTCTGCAGTACAGGCTGTTTCCATGAGTCTTTAAGTCAATGCGATGTCACCGGGAGATTGAGCTGGCAGAATGGGAGAAATCTGCGAGCCGTGTTCACTTCCGCTTCTCAAGTGGCTGGTTGAGAATTTACAGCGGGTCACATAGTTTCCAAAAAAAAAAAAAAAAAAAATGAGCGGCCAGAGGTTGAAACGATGGTTGGGAGTGTTGTGCAAAGGGATCTGAAGCTGTAAGGTGAAGGGTTAATGCTGCAGGCGAGGCGAAACACGGCAGCCTGGTCCTGTCACAGAGCGTCGTAGGTGGCTGATCGGAGACATCCAGGCCAGTTAAAGCAGAGACAAAAGCAGGGTGGGGGGGTCCAAATATACATACAGGTACGCCCACACAACCATGCACTCAAACTCAAATCGCCACTTCAAGAAGAAAAAGGGTGGACCCAAATACAGCTGCTGTTCATCTCAATAAACGGCGCTCCCCTCCTCTTGCAAAGGTAGTGTAAACCAGCCGCCTGCAAGCCCCCCCCTTCCCTTTGCGCAACATGTTTACTGGAAGCTCAAGGGGGCAAACACAAAACCTCTAAAACACCAGAGCTTCAAAAACCCCTAGTCGCTCTGCCAGAGATGATATAGAGAGAGTGAGCAACGTATTGGGGGGACGGTGTGAGGTCTGAACGGCTCCAGCTAAATCACCCGAGTGGAGACGCACGTTGTGTACTTCCTTAAATCAAACACTGGAAGGAGGTGGAGGAATGCAGATGCCTCCACATACAGTCCATAATATACATCAAGTTTCCCAAGCGGAGATCCACATTGGATCAAGAGATTTTCTGAAATACGCACCACCTTCTAAAAAATGTAAATAACATTCTCTGTGCAAGACAAACAAATAAATAGGTCTTTCCTGCTAAAAAATGTGGATGACTTTAAGGAGGGACAACAGGAAACAGGTAGTTAAAGAGTCCAGCTGAGGAGATCAAGGGTTTGGGGATTTACTTATTAGGATAACAGAACATTATTATTCTGACATTTTTGGCACCACTTTCTATAAAGTCAGCAATTACTTCAAGTTTATACATGAATCAATAGTTAATTTACTAATCTGCTGGTTTGTATCCTTTCTTGTTGGTTAACATGCAGTTATAAATATTCTTGACAGGTTAATAACAAGGTTAATAGGTCATAAAAATGTTCATAATCAATCAAGTCTGCAGCTGTCAGTGTTAATAAGCTGTTAATAAATAGATTTTGCTCCAAGTGGCAAAGTGGTCCGACCTCACAAAGCCCAACCTGGCAACCCAACAGTGGTAATAACATCAATAGTTACAACTTATAAAACCTTTACAAAGACTGAAAGTCTTACCAGCTTCACTTTGAACCTTGTTGAGTTGAGATTTAACATTTTTTTAAACACAGTTTGGAAGGAAGGAAGGACTTTTGGATTTGGGCTCAGATTTAGCCATCTTCAGGCTCATGTTGTCTCAAAAAGATGCAGAAAAACTAGTCCATGCATTTGTTACCTAAAGGCTGGATTATTGTTCCAATAAATCCCTAAATAAACGAACAGAATCATGTTCTACTTTAGTCGGTGCTTGAATGAAAACGCTGTGATCGTGTTGAAGTTCAGTGACGCATGCTCGTGTAAGAAAACTACAACCTCCACTTGTTAAGTAAATCACCTTGTTTCCACGGAAACCAATGATGCCACACACACACACACACACACACACACACACACACGTGGAGTCACACCGGTGGAGATGCAGCAGGCGTTAAGTTCAACACGACTCGGCAGCGTCTCACTGCTGATACCTGTCTCTGTGACGGCAGAGTCGAGGGGAATGATTTTCTTTTGGACCAGCTCCAGGGGTCCCGGCCTGAGAGCCAGCTTCTCATTCAAGTCCCGGGCGAGCCAGGCTCGCTTTAGCCTCATCTGGGCCTCCAGAGAGGAGCGGTCTGAGGCCAGGTCTGCATAACACACAGCGGGACCACAGCGTCAACAACATGGGTCGTCCATCTGGACTCAACTCTTCACATGTAGCTGCATTTCACTGACATCTGTCATTACTACTTACTTTGTATTATTATTATTATATTAAAAACGTGTGTCTCTGCTGCTTCACATTAGACAAACTCACATGATGCAATAAACACTGAATTATAAACGGAGAATTCTGAATTTAAACTCATGATTTAAGATTGAATATTTCACTTTAATACACTCAAATTGTGTCAAATTCCAAATTAATGCATGAAAGATTCACATATATTTTTCTTTTAAATGACAATGAAGCTTCTTTACGAAGTAGACATGCAACCATGTTTTATGTCACGATTATATTTTCCTGATAATCATCAAATAAAAATCTCCAAACTCTTAAAATGGCATTTAATTTATAAGTAGTTTTAGATATTTTTAGGCTTTTTACCAGCTTTGACAGCAACGGTGGCATTGTTTTCACCTCTCCGCCTCTTCCTGACTTTACACCCTTAGTCTAATCTGGTGTGATCATCATCATGGTCTCTAATTTCATCTCATCTCATCTCATCATCTTATTATTATTATTATTATTATTAATATTATTATCTGTGCCGTATTCACCTGTCGTACACACATGACCTCCCTCTCCGTCTAATATCTGCTCCTCCTCGTACATCCAGACACTCCGAGGACTACAACAATAAACGGAGGAGCTCTAATTAAAGGGTGAGATTTTGGACCGTCCAGTATCGTCCAGTACAAATAACCAGTGCTGGAGCTAACCTGGCCTGGTCTCCAGTCTCCCCACAGCACTCAGCGGATTGATTACCAGATCACTGTGATTATCGGAGTGTGAGAACGAGCAGCGGCTCTTATTTGGTCAAATATCATTTCAGTGGGTGATGATGTCACAGGATACGGTGCAAAAATAAAAGGTGTGATATTGAGTTCTGTGATGGACAATTTTAAAGCTTCATAAGAATCTTTAAAAGAAAACAATTCAAAATAAAATGTTGTAAAATATGTTTGGCAGATAATTAAGGAAGGAGAAACAAACTATGAGGAACATCAGATAGAAAATGAGATGAAGGAGGACGAATTTGTTGTTTCCCTGAATGAAATTCTGTATGCATAAGAAGAAAGAAAACTTAAGTTATAATAAAAATGAAGGGATGAAGGAAGAAAATATTCAAATAAAAAATGAAGGGACAAATACATTTAAATCATGAATTGAAAGTTGCATGAAGGTTGAGATGGTTGGAGAACAGAAAGAAAAAGTCATTTATTTTGATGGTAGAAAGGCAGATGAAGAGAAAAGGAAGGAGGAGAGGAAACAAGGGAAGGATGGAGGAAGGAGGCATGAAGGGACGTTATCCAGTATGACAGCCTGGATCCTCAGGAGGACCAGCGAGCCGTCGCCATCTCCCAGGATGACATCATCATCTGCCTCGCTGTCTCACACTCTCCTGCCTCGACCTGTCAGCGTCCGGCCTGATTTAAGACCTGATTTGACATCACAGGGACACACAGAGCTTTAAGTGTGTTTAAACTGTGTAATTAAACTGCCCCGAAAACGCGTCCGACCGGCCGCTGCGTGAGTCCCCCGGGGGGAGCGAGGTAAGACGATCCGGTGAGTCTGACGCTGGCTTACAGAGGGTTTAAACATTCTGCGGCGGTATTAAAACACACGACGCACTCTAAACCTATGCGATACACATACCTGCCGACTGTATCTGTCGAGTGTAAACACGAAACTGAGAGCCAAGACGTATGGTGCATTAGGCAGGAATCATTCCCTTTGTGTTTCCATCCACCGAGGATTAAAAGCACTGCTGCTGCCGGAGTGGAAATGTGTTTTTATGCAGAAAAAAAAAAGCACAGTAAACCTGCAGCTATTATCTTTATGAGGAAATATCAGACTGTATGTGTGTGTGTGTTCAGACCCCGAGGCCGGCAGGCAGACAGTGTGCTCCTATGCAGGCCACACGCCAGTCAGGCCTGAGAGGCTGGGCGGATTCTCCAATAGCCTAATAAACACCAGATGTTCCCTGGGTAATATATACACAGACCCTGTGCCGTGTCCATCTCCCCAGCAGGAATAACACAGCCAGAATCTGAAAGATCACTTCTACAGCAGCACAGAGGACAAGGATACTGTGACGCCCCGGAAAAAAAAAAAAGAAGAAATCTCAGATCTTTTTTTGACACAAAGAGCCCGAGGAACAACCGGAGCTGCTGCTCCAGTGATAAGTAGTGTGAGTGTGATAAAGTGTGCACCGATGAAACACTTTTTTAAACTTTGCAGTCCTCTTCCATGTGCGCCACCGCCTGCAATCAAGAGATAAACAGCCAATTTGATTTTTTTTTTTTAAAAGCGCTTGCAGCCCCGGCCCGGCCAATCACGTTTGTCCTTGCTGCCTTATCTGTGACAGACTCCTAGAAACTGATAGGGCCTTGCTGGGCCTCTGGATTCCGTTCCCCCGCACACTTACCAGCAGTTTATCTGGAGGCTGGAGCCTCTGTGAAATGGCAAAACGGTGCCAGAGATATCATTCAACAAATCCCTGGCCCTGCAGTCCGAGTCCCCCGGCCCCCTTGTTGTTCCCGCCGGCGCTCGCCGCTGCCACGTTTGCCAAGACGACACAGCTATCTCCGATATCTACGATCTTAGTTTACAAGTGTCTGCTGTGGCCCACTCCAAACACACTCTCTGTGTTTCTTATGAATATTTAATTTTGTAAACCGGCAAAAATCTGTGTGTGATATTTGTTGGCAGCGCTGTCATGACCTACAGAATACGAGTGTTAATCAGCGTCAGTAAGGCAGAGATCTTCAAAAGGGGTTCCTCAGGGTTACTATAGGGGGTCCCTGTAGTTTTTTTCTTTTAGAATTAAAATATTTATTCGGAATATGAATCTGACAACAATTATTATTTTAATGATTTAGCATTATACATAGATAATTATAAAGTACTTTTAGGGGGTTTCTGCACCGGGTCACGATCAGCCAAGCCTTGGCCTGAAAAAGGAGACCTCTGCATAAAGACTCAAGAGAACGCTGCGTCCACTTGTTCTCTCCACGCGTCTTTCTGTGACATTAAAGCGTCCGTCTTATGACATCACGCCGGCGTTGTTGTGTTTGGCCATGCCTCGGCTGTAAACAGGTACCGTCTATGTAAATGCTGTTGCTTCGGAGGCTTGAGAGCCTCTTCCAGCACAAGAGCATTCCTCAGCGGTCACTCACTGGCCTGTCTGCCTACCCGCTGGCTGCAGGCACCATCTGCCTGCCTGTCTGTCTGCCTGTCGCCGGTGCAAACATATCCACCTGCTTACTCTACGTCCGCCTTCGTACTTGTCACCACCGCTGGATTTATCCCTCTCCGGAGTCTGGATCCGCCCCTCGCGTTGGAAAATCTGTCATGTGAACTGTTTTCTTTTCCCCCTGCCCGTGTCTCTCCTGTCTCTCCTCAATGCTTTTGTTCAAAGGCAGAGCGTCTGGGTCGACCTCAGCTGGAAGTGCATCACTTACGTACTGCAGTGGGTGGAAAAACTACAAACGCACAATAACCTGCACGACAAACGCTTTCATTCCCAAAATAGCCACTGTTTTATTTCACTGATTGCTTTCCTCTTTCTGGTTGATTCCATCAGTGAAATCATGCTGATTCCTCTGTCTCTCTCCCTTCCTCGTTCTCTCACAAGAACCTGGAACCATCTTCCATTTTAATAGATAATCACAACTCAGAAAACCTGTTTTTCTTTTTACATGTCATGCAATATGTCAGACTCAATGATCTGATTCATGTGAAACGATGTTTTCTCAAAATAATACTGATTGAGCCAAGGAGACCTACGATTACAGGGCAAATTTGGAAAAGGCAATAACAGCTCATGTTTCTCACACTGGGATGGAAGTTTGAACATTTACATCCACTGTACTACATAACTTGAAAAATATGCACTCCATTAGTTCATTTCACAGCTGAATGTGTGTATTTAAAGCACCGGTCATTAAGTTTGACGACTCTACGTGGGTTTTTAGCACCTTTCATGTCTTTGTTCTTGATTTTACGACCCACAACTGTTTTAGTTCACAGAACAAGGTGATTCACTAAGTGGACACTATTTGCTCCGAGCAGCATTATAGCTGATGAACGTAGTAAAAAAGCATTTAGCAGCTAAAGAGTTCTCAGGAGTTGGTGGAGGCCAAAACAGAGCTAAAAGGATTCTGAATATTGACCAGAAAAAAGACTCCTTATGAATACTAATGCTGCTCCGTGTCTGCTTGATGTGTAACTAGGCAACTGTTTGCTAATATGTTAACCATGCCAACTTTATAACGTGATTGTATGTAAATATTTGCTTCACTCAAGTGGTAAAAAAAAAGAAAATCCAGTCACCAGGAAAGATGTTATACAAATCCACGTTTTTGAAGTGACGTAGTATGACAAGCGTTATTATAACGAGTGTTAACAACAAGTTAAGGCCTCTAAGTGTGTTGTATGGGTCAAACAAAGGCCAATCTTTATGTCCAATGTGAAATTAAAAGCAAAGTTTGACCCTAAACTTGTGTTGTTACATCTGACATCTCAACCACACTTCAATGGAGGTGAAATATCATATAAATAAATGTAACGGCCACATCTCGTGACAGAAACAATGTCCCTTTAACTTTGGATAATCCACAAAAAAAGTGTGAACCGTTTCTATAAATGCTGACGGTGCATATTCTGTAACAGTGAATGTATAGTTTACCTTCATTGCATTAGGATTGAGGCTATATACATATACATAGCTAGAAATCACAGCGGGAAAGTGAGAAAATATGTCATTATGTTCTTTTTTATCATTTCTAACTGGACCAACGGCTGATGTGCCCCCCCCTCGCTCCCACCTTTCCCCCCGTCCGTCTGACTCCGTCTAAAAACGTGAGTGTGTGTTTGGCGGCAGCTTGGTGTCGGAAGGCGTTACTCACGAGGCATGATGCCTTGGTCTGCCAGCTGCTCTTGTGTCCTCCTCTGCTGAAGTCTTAACTGGAGGACTGAAGTTGGAGGAGGGAGGTAGATGGAGGAGGGGGAAAAGTAACAAGAAGGGGGGTAAAGGTGAATGTGTGGAAAGACAGGTAAGGGACAGACAAAGTGCAGGAAGAGTCTGAGCATTCAAGCCATTTCAAATGTCATAATTCGAACTTTCACTCAGGGGCGTACATACAGATGATGTTCTCATCCCAACTCTGTCCACATGCTTGGTCAAGACCCTCAGCATCACTGTCTAACACACTTTGTAAAGTGAAAGCTAACATTGTGGACACACAGGACACGAACTGCTGTCTCTGGGGTGAAAGTCCTGTGTTTGTTTAACGCATCCACCTCCCCTCCCTTTCACCACGTATAAAGATATGCAATGATAGACGTTTTTACATAGAGATTCCACCATACTGTCGCCTCACAGCGAGAGGGTCCCGGGTTTGATTCCCGGCTTCTGTGTGGAGTTTGCATGTTCTACCCATGTACACGTGGGTTCTCTCCGGGTTCTCTCCGGGTTCCTTCCACAGTCCAAAGACATGCAGGATGGGGATAGGTTCATTGATGACCCGTAGGTGTGAATGTGAGTGTGAATGGTTGTCTGTCTCTACATGTCGGCCCTGCGATAGACTGGCGTCCTGTCCAGGGTGTACCCTGCCTTCGCCCAATGACAGCTGGGATCGGCTCCAGCCCCCCCGTGACCCTGAATACAGGATAAGTGGTAGACGATGGATGGATGGATGGATTCTACCATAATCACGTAAAGAAGCGCCGTCGATATGCCACAATCGCACCGTGTATATAGAGAGTGTGCGACGATCTGAGCTTTTCAAATCCCCTGGTGGCGGGTCGAACACATAACACGTCTTGGCATTTCTGGTTCTCTCCCCATTCACAAACAGCCTTGTTTCGCCTCTGTGACTACCTTCGTTGCCGACTTGTACCTTTAACAATAATGATGACGCGGCAAAAAAGGAGTGATGCTCCTGCAGCTTAAATGCATATTGATGATCGCTGGGTAATATGTATGTTGATATTGTCCGAATGTTAATCATCTATTTGATCATATGACGATCGCATGTTTACACACATATGCACGTATGTATGAATCCGTTTACACATATGCAATCAGAAAACATGGGAAAAAAACAACGCTGCTTGCTCACAAATATTTCTGTGAGCAGGATGTAGGGAATGATAAACACAGCTCCTGACTTTTAAACAGATCTGCTAGCCAGTGTGTGGTCCACTGTGTGTGCGCAGGTTCCTGCGTGTGCATGCTCTCTGTGTGTGTGTGTGTGTGTGTGTAGTGGTCTAGGTGGGAGTACAGGGTCATAAACATAGAGCCTCCCCCGTGTCTGTTGGTCTTCTTGTGTCTGTGACTCTTTTTTTGTCTTCGTCTGTGTGTGTTTTTCTTCCTCGCTCTTATCTGAAGGTCTCTCCATGAGATCCTGGATCTGACACAAGTATGAGATGTTCCTCCTTTCCTGCAAGGCCCTAATCATTTTCTGCTCCACTATTGTTAATTATCTCCCTCAGGTGGTTCCTATTACAGTGAAAGCATTTTTTTTATGAATATGAACCTTCCAGCTCCGATGTGATGACTTTTAAAAACGGAATATCGACAAGCTCAGGTGCCACATCGCAACGGTATCCCCCCTCCGTTATGTAACAGCAGGCCGCTTCCCTTCATCTGACATCTGCTTTAGTTTACAGTGGAGGGGGGGGGTCGTGACCTGCTGGTCGCAACATCACAGAGAGCAAACGCAGGCATTAGTTGTTCACTGAAATCTGATCAGAAAATGTCACTGATGCAACCATCCATGTGTACAGGCGTGTATGTAAAAAAAAAAAAGCCACAAAGCCTAACCCCCGAGGTATAGCTGTCATAAATCATACAAAGCAGATGCTATTTAATCTGCTCTTTGTCTTTGGTACAACTTTGTTGTCAGGGCTTTTACTTTTAACGTCCTTTTAATTCCAACACACGACGTCTTCTGTTAAACAAACAGGACAAGCAAGCTACAACCCTGTACTTTAAATCCTTTGTTCTGTGTTTACCAAAAGGTTATCAATAATTCTGAGGTCTGGAAAAAGCATAGAAGCCGCCACATAATCTGCTCTTTCTCCTAAAAAGCTTCAGAGCAGAGAGTTGATTGCAGCGCGTACACGTTGTAGAAAGCCCGAGCCCGGCTGTGTAATCACAGATCGCTGAACCATACGATACTCGGCCTCTCTGTTGACTTTGAAGCCGAACACATTTGTTTTAACTTGGACTTTCCTTGACAACAAAGGACATACAAATCCACAGCAACATTTACACGTTTTCAGATTTATAGTGTAAATAAATGATCATTTGGCCTGCTTTGCACCGGTGAAGGGGGCCGGCGTAGTGATATTCTGATTTATCGTCCTCAACACGTCCACATCCACCGCACAAGAAAGAAACTGTCAAATAATAACACCCCACTTTTACACTTAAACTCCATCAACTCAGCTGAGGAGACCGACCGCACGACTTCTCCCCGACGTTCTCTCAGCTCAAGCAGGAATGTGTTCGCGACAGATGTATGAGCGCAACTGTACAACATCTAATAAACAGGTATTCCCGAATGAAGTATTAGGTTTATTTTAGTCTAATACCGTTGCATAAAGTGAAAAAATCCACCTTAAAACAGAACTGGCGTTATTTATCCCTATGGTCTGGAACATTTAGAGGCAGATTCGTGAAGGTGAGCCAACAATCCACCGTGAAGGTACAGGTTCTGGAGCAGATCCAGTGACAGTGACTTATAATCAACAGTGGGATTGTCGGGTGATGCAGATTTGTTTTGAAGAAGAAGAAGAAAAAAAGCCAGTGCTTTTTTATTTTATCTGTTGCCAGATCGTCAGGGGAGGGTGTCTGAAGTTACTGGTCACACATATGAGCAATGAAATCTGCCTGGATCACTGGAGTAACATTCGTTTAGTAGACATGTTAACCATTAAAGTGTCAATTATCATGACAGTGATGATTGGTCAATAAAGTGCAATTCATCCTAATGAAATCATTTAAATCTTTGTAAATTGAAGTTCTGTTCTCCACTTGATTGACGAGCTAACGCGACCTTGGAAGTTCAAGGATCATTTGAAGCATTTTACGTCAAACAGCAGCCTTGATTTGATCCGTGTCCGATCCAAAATGCTTTCTCACGTTACTTCTCGGACAGTTGGTCGTCATGACAACCCACTTAGGACGGCTTGCTACCATTCTCCGTCTTGCGTTAGCTCTAGCTCTCTGATAGGACACGCAGTCGACGAGGCCCTTTAAGCAGCAAAGTGTGCGTATGAATTATGAATTAATGGATAATTGCAGTTTATATGTTTGAATATGTTCCTAATTTGTATAAATAATACCAAAATCATTCTCTTCATTCCTCTCAACATCTTAAACATTCAGCATCACCACATCCAGCAGGTGCAGATTCACTGTTCAACACGTGGGTCGGCGCCTCGTTTTAACGTACGTTCGACGCCGCCGTCACGCTGTGATGTAAACAGCAGTGAGCTCCGGGGCCGCCGCCCCCTTTCTGAGCTGTTAATCATATTGGCATGAGAACAAGTCAGAAACGCACACTCACAAAACAGTTGGCGGTCCGCAGGGAGCACTTAAGTGTGATGGTTATCTTTTCCCCTTTAGCTTCAACCACTGCAGCCTCAGCAGCAGCAGCAGCAGCAGCAGTTCCCATGGCTTTGATAATGTTAAAGAGTGGTGCAAATGGAGCACGGTTGGCTGGTTTTCCACGGGAGCGTTGGATGTAACCGGAGATACCGCAACTTAAAGAAATCCTGTCGTCTCAGACATCAGCAGTTATCTTAAAGAGATTTACGGACACTTTTACCTCTCTTACGCAGAGAGCATTTCACTCACGCGCCCGTAAATATGCCTCCGACTGTATCATGAAGCAGACTTGGAAGGTAGATGTTCGTTTATGGCGGTAAAGACAGTATGTGTGTCTGAGAGGAACACAGAACCGGAGCCACCTTGGTGAAAAGCCTCCTGCTGCTGCTTTGGAAAGCCCGGACCCGGTTCCCTGGAGCACTGGCGGGTCATTTCCCCCCCCGCTGATCTGCTCTAAACAACCCAAGAGGAAAGGCGTAATTTACGCTGCCAATTTCTGGAAGGCAATTACTGCTCCACTGGCAAACCGTGAGTCCACTCACAGCAATGTTGCTTTCAGACAGAGAGAGCTGGATTCCTCAGTTACATTTTCCTCAGGGAGGTGGCAGTGTTGGTCAGACTACACACTGGTGGTAGGACAGCAAACACGCCGTCAGCCTCACAGAAAGTATGCTGGACGTAAAGAAAGTGTGTGTTGAAGGAGATAGATGGATACAAAGCCCCAACAGCTGCTGTGTGTTAAAGGGAGTTTAAATCAGTGCTGTAGTCCGTACCCTTCCTCCCTCTTTGATATGCCCAGGTACACACACACACAAACACAAGCTTCCAATACAGCGGCATTAAGATAACCTCTGACCCCTCTCCAGCGTCTAATCTCCCGTTATCAGCGGCGCGTAGAGCCACAGAGTGGGAAAGTCTCGCTGGCTTCCCTCAGCGGCAGGTTAGCGGCTGGTATGCAACAAGTGCGCTAACCTGCACGAGACGTCGCGTGGGAGAACACGCCCCAGCCGTGAATCCATCACAGCGTGAAGGGGGTTCTCGTCCACGTGAAGGTCTCACGCCCGGCCTCGCGGTATTCCTCACGCCAGCAGTATTACACGCACCTGTCGCTTCGCCCGGCGTCACAGAAGAGCCACATCGTGACTAATGAATGACGAGCTTACACACGATGGCCCTACAAGTGCCGGGTGTTGACGGACAAATTGTTTGCAAGGCTCTGGAGGGTAAACACAGCTGTACACAGCAACTGTCAGTGCAGAGACACACGGATACAAGAGAGGAACCCTCGTTCCACTTACCTGATCTAAACTTGCTTCGTATCAGGATGGAGTGTTCGGAGCCCAGAAGAGTCATAATGCTTACGGTACGGTTCCAATGTTGAAAAGTTTAAAAAAAATAAAATCACACACACTTGGACCCCCGCGGACGCCAGACTGAGACGGAGTGGACCTCATCAACAGCTCTACAGGGAAGGTCGTGTGAGAAGAACACACACATTCACACACACTGGCTTTCCTGTGGTATCTCTCTCAGCCAGCGTGCACACTAGCAGCCTCCTGCTCTACTCTCTGCTCTCCCAGGACGCTGATGTGGAAGTCTGCAAACCAGCAAAGCTTTGGTCCCATCTAGCAGAGAACTGTGAGCCGGGCCAGGGACAGCGCAGAGATATGCCCCGCTCAGGGAGGGGCTTCCCGGTCAGGGTTTCCTCTTAGCCCCGCCCGCCACAGACCCGGAGGCATGGACAGCGCTGGGCTGAAGACTTCTTCCTCCAGTGTAAATATATCTGCCTATCAGCCCCGCTGACTGTCATTAGAGAGGAGAGAGGGAGGGAGGATGAAGATAGAGACAGACGCTGATAGTGGAGCAGCAGTACAGCCAGGAGGGAGAAAGTGGGAAAGGCAAGGATGCAACACGTGTCGTTTCATTGTGACAGCAGATTAAATAACATGCATACATCTAACTGCTTTAAAAGACATAAATAATTATAATCATAATTAGAAGAAGAGAAGTTTGTTATATTCATGTTTACTTTAATTCAATATTTCCTGTTCTAAATCTTGACACTTTCGATGTTTAGACATTATTGTAAGATTTCAGTCTTTTTCTATTTGAGTGAAAACAATGGAATTGTGTGTGTGACTTGCAATTTTTTTTGTATAACAACTGCAATAACCCTAACTAACCCCTATAACACCAAGTCAGTTAAACTTCAGGATGATCAATCTGTCCAATTCGAAAGGACAAGTGATTGTGTATCAATTTCAGGTAAAAGCAAGACGAGCCCCAGCAAGGGAGGTTCTGATGTGGAGGAACACGACTCCTGACTCCTTCTTCTCAGCATGGAGGAGATACCAGGAGACCGTTACACCAGGAGAGCTGGACGTCAACCGAGGAACCAGGACCGGTATCTGCTCCTTTGTGGAGGAGGACCAGGAGGAGCCCTACATCATGACCTCCAGCAGGCTACTGGTGTTCATGTTCCTGACCAAACTGTCAGAAACAGACATCTTAATTACATCTTAAATAAACCCACTACGTGCTGAGCACCAGCATACAGACACGGTTATCAGATATTAGGGATGGGTAAAAATATTGATACGGCAATATATCGCGATACTTTGCTGCCCAATACAATATTGATTTTTCAACTCCAAAGATCGATAAAAAAAAAAAAAAGATTCATGTTTAGACACGTTGTGAATGCAGTACTTTATCCTTTTTTTATTTTATTTTCAATATTTATTCCAGTGAATTTCTAGAAAATGAATAACATGGAGAGGCTGTTTTGAATGAAATAGTTTTGACTCAATTTGTCCTCTGATCAATATCATCTGATGTACATATACAAGTACTTGGGTTTAATCTTTATTTATATCGCAATATCGTGATATCGTGATACGTATCGTATCATGACCAAAGTATCGTGATACGTATCGTATCATGAGTTTCTTGCAAATACTCACCCCTATAAGATATGGTGTAAAATTTGTCTTATGACAAAACCTTGGAAAAGAGTTCACATTATTTCCATATTATCTTTTATAAAGTGGCTCCCTGTAAAATCTAGAATATACTTTAATATCCTCCTCCTCACCTTTATGGTTAGGCACCACATGTGAAGAGGAAAACCATGAAAGTTTGTCAAACTCCGAGCTTTCATCTAAAGTAATGTCTTTAAAGTGAGATTAAATGATGATTGATAAAAGGCTACATCGTGTCAATACGTGTTCTCCCTTTGATGTGGAGTCAGCTGACATAAGGATGACTTTTATGGCCCTTTTTAGCATCAGAAAGTCACACTGTGATTCATCGACGTGCAACAACGAGACGTGATCGGTTGAGTGCAGTCAGTCACCCGGCAGCTGATGAGCAGGAGGTTTATCTTCTTCTCCAGCCTGTTTTCAACAAGCCATCCCTTCCTCCAGCTCCCACATACCGGGGGGACATTTGTCAGAGTTGAACTAAGCTCTACGCCTGCTCTTTTCAGCAGGCCAACTGCAGCTCATATACATCACAGAGCCTCCTAAATATCCGTCAACAGAGGACGTCTGCTGGACGGGACTCTCCGCGGTTATCGATTCTCAGGCTTCATTTGAGAATATTGCATTATGATATAAAATAGACACTTTAGAAACACACCAGAAACATGAGAAAGAATCCCAGCGTGGTAATAAAGTTGGAGTAATGCCATTTATGTGTCAACGCGTGTCAAAGTGTGCGATGGCTGTTGATCCAGGGGGGGCTACTGTCTCACTGAAGCCAGATTAAAGTTACAGCTGAGAATGTGGGGAGGCTTAATGCTGAAACGCACTACGTATCCATGTACCAGCCAGGCTTCCTGTCCTGACATACACTGTGCAAAGGGCAAGTCAACCCAGTCATTACACTTGTTTTAAGGTAACATAATATTTCTAAGTGAGAGAATTCAACATATTTGTCAGGTAGTGATAAGAAACTGGTGTCAAAGTGGATTGCATCGTTGGCACATGAATATCCCCATGAGGAAATAAGTATATTTTCTTATGTATGATGTAGACACCACTAGGAGCTAGCGCTACAATACAATTAGCTTAGCTTAAGTTAGTTCAAAAACACATCCATCAACTGAAGCTTGTTTATTTGTAAGGTTCAGGTCTGACTCCGGAGATCAGGTTTTACAGTTCTGCACTCTGCATTTCCAGAACTGTTTCCATCAATTTATTGGCTAAATTTCAAATCCTTATTCATTTGGAGGTCAGATGATGTTTGAAAGTGATTTTTATGTGAATTAAAATAAGTAATTTTGTTTCACGGACAGACCCGATACTGTCTATTTAGCTTGTTAAAGGATGGATGTTTTTGCAGTGCTCCCTCTCCGTCTTCACTTCATTCTCCACTCCATTTATTCTGAATCCCTTCTTCTTTCCCCTCCTTTTTAATGTCTTTTTTACTATTTCTATCCCTATTGTTTATCCCCACGAGCCCATCTCCGGCTTGACTTTGTCCCAACGTTTTTATTCCCTTAAAATATCCACCATGCTCCTACACTGCAACTATAGAGTTTGCTACCGTAAATAAGACACCAAAAAAAGAAATGTGTGTGATTCCTACCGGCCTTTTCTCCACATTGTGTAAAAGCTGCAGTGACACAGCACTAATCAGTCATTGAGAGCTTTGTCCAGCAACGGCCCACTGCTTCTGCTCCACCGCTATCCATTTTAATCTCTTCACACCATAAACACTGTTTGGCTTCTTCTTCTTCTTTTTTTTTTCTGCAGAGGAGCCTCCACCCGCAGCAGTGTGATGCACACACCAAAACATAAATTTAACGTAATAAATGACGCAGCCTATCTTGTGTGCTGCAGCCCGGGTGCTGACGTTTTCGCTGGTGCGAGTTCCAAAACTCATACAATTCTCAAGTCAAATATTTACATAGAGGCTTCTGGAGCTGCAAGTCTACCGCTGACATTCACGGCTAGATTTATCTTGTATGCGAGGTGAATGAACACACACACACAGATTACACAGATGCACACGCGTACAACAGCCCTGTGTCTTAATTAGCAGGTGAAAGTACTTAAAGGGAAAGTCTGTCAGAGGGTTTGACAGTGTACACACAGCGTCTCAGAGAGATTCCTGAAGAGGTCACCCAGCCCTGGCTTAATCCTCCCCTTTAATTGGGCCCTATGTCAACGGATGTGACAGGTCTCATCTGAACTGTCTGGAGCGTCTCGTGTGTGTGTGTGTGTGTGTGTGTGTGTAAAGGGAAAAAGACAGAAGAAGATCACACTCATATACAGATTAGACAGATTCAAGTGCACATTGTGTACTTTATTTACAAGTGCGCAGCAGGGTGTCACGTTGTGTCTTTTTTCTTTCTTTTTTTTTGTGATATATCGCAAATGTAATAATGAATATGCTTTTGCATAGAGCATGTTAAAATCACACATTCCACGAAGTGAGAACAACCATGTTTATTGGCCAACTGCTCAGACATCTAGATCAAATACATGACTGTTAGTGTTTTCTGTGATTTCTTGTGTTTTAGAAGAAGCAGATGTGGCTGTAGTTGAAATACCCAAAACTGCGCAAATTTAAAAAAAAAGTCAAAATTCATTAGGAGAATTATGACACAAGACGTGACTGGAATTTGTTAATGTCGTGCCATCAGTTCCAATAAAGGATGAGTCAGTGCTATGCAGGTCCCCTAGCTGCTGATAGGAGCAGTCACGTATTTGAAATGCTTTAAATATCTCTGCTCGTTTGCCATGTGTGGAATTCAGCTGTCCACACGAGACAGCGTCAAAGGAGAGAGTGTCCGTCCAATGTATATGGATGGAAAATGTGCTGGACACCATGAAGTACAGCATGTTCTCAGCTGTTACAATGCAGGAAACAAGAGGGTTTATTTCCCTCACCTCCCTGTCTTCCCCTCCTTCCTGTCTGCCTGCCTCATTAGAGGACAGAGACAGTCGTTCACACCGGACTGAACCAAGCAGGGCCAAGGCTGGACCTCCAGGTTAACTGCATGGCAACTGTTAGTTGGTGATTTGGTACAATTATATTTAATCCATAGGGGGGGAATTAGAGGAGAAAATATAGATAGGCTAAGTCCCGCCCCTTCCTGTGCCCCCCATTTGACCTTACTTTGGAAAAAGAATGTATGGTAGTCAACTGCGATGTACAGATAGATTTTGATCCTATTTGAATTGTAAGTTACATATGATGTTAAGTTTAGTGTGAAACCGCTTAGTGGACATCTCTGGTCTCACACAACGTACGTCACCAACACTGCCGTCAGCTTGGCTAGCTAGCTAGCAAGCAAACTCAGCTCATAGCACTGTTAAGGTATACTTGTAGAACCCTTGTTTCTATTTTTTCACTCTTACTTTATCAGCAATGAGATGTTGTGGTTTCTTTCTTTTGACAAATGTACTTATTGTAAGTCGCTTTTGACAAAAGCGTCTGCTAAATGCCCTCAATGTAAATGTAGCTACGTTCCACCACTAATATAACAGCGCTAACGATAGCTTAATTAGCTAGCTAGCTACTACACATCAAATCTGTTATTTCAGGTGGCAAAATCAACAATCGCCACCTAGTCGTAAATTAAGGAATGATTGTTTCACAAATGTATAAGCATTGTGATGATAAATATTCATCATTATTGCTGTAAACTCTGCCAGAATTAGCCTTTCTGTGGTGCCAGAACGGAAAGCTTGACAGGCCTATCAGTGGTAGCTAAGGCGACAGAGCTAACTGAATGGTCAAGTGTCATTAGACTGATTTCTCTGAAAAATGTCTGTTCCTGTTTCCTTTGCATTTCGCAACGGGGTTAAAGTGAACTCAAAGCTATGTTTTTGTAAGATATCATTTATGATTTAGCTCCACTATGAAAAAGATGTAGGAAGTCAACGGGTTGATGCGAGGTTGGAAGTTAGATTAGTCAACAGAGAGACTTGAGAGAGGGATCAGTCCTTTATCAGCACCCAATCAGTCTTATCAGAAAACTCGGGGTTTCTCACGACACGAAGCCGCATTAAACTAAAAACAAAAAAGAAAAGTGGAGTGCATGGAACGCAAACAAACTGAGTGAAATATAAAGAATATAAGGGGACAGAGGGAGGGTGTAGTGTACGGAGAAGGGCGGAGGAGCCAGACATGAAGAGGTGAAGGAGGGTGGGAAAGGAAGACGTGGATGGGGCCAGACGTGGAGTCAGGTTCAGTGTTTTCCCTCCACCTCTGAGCTGTGGCTTAGAACGAAGAAGTTCCAGGGAGAGAACGAGTCGAAATGCAAACCAGAAGTGACAGAAAGACGAACGGAGCCAACAGCCTTCCCTCCTGTCTCTTCGTCTTTATCTACTCTGCGGCCCCTTCCACTTCCACTGCTTTCGCTCTCTCTGTGGGTCCGAATGGCGCACGTCTGCCGCCAGGCTGGAGATGTCAGTGTGTTTGAGAGACAGCAGTGCCGAAGCCTAGATCCCAATGGAAGAGACCCAATGACATGGACTGTCTCCACATCGTGTAAAAAACCCAAAACACAGAGGGAGACACTGTTTTGTGTTATTGTGGTTGTTTAGATTTTGGCAATTGACTTTGACTCCGCTGTAGTCTGCAGGCGCTGGCTGGTGGCCACGGCAGTGTGGGCTGGGGGGTTGAGGGGGTTGGGGGGGGGGGACATCTGTGAGGCTTCAATGCAGAGACGGGCCTGCAGCAGCACAGCTTAACTCTAACTCCTGCCTATTACCAAGGGCTATGGGCTGGCTTTATGTGGTATTCCCGAAACTTCACTATCAGAAATTTAATAACTCAAAGTCTACTTTGTTGTTGTTAATGTGTGTGTCCGTGACTAACGGGCCAGATGAAAGGCACATCCAGAGGAACGGCCAATTTATGCCAGACAAATGTCTTCCATCACGCTTAATGGAGGTATAACGAGAAACCAATTCAGTAAAAAAAAAAAAAAAATTAGAGAAATTGTAATACAGTCAGTCAATATGAGTTGAAATGATTCCAGTAAAAGTTAAAGTGTGGCATGCCTCCAGTCTGGTTTGGGAGATTTATGTCAGAGTCACAATTCAATTTCCCCAATAGCGATATTATCACATGTATTTATTAATATAGGGTGTAATAAAGCTGTAGATAAAGGGAGTGAAGAGTTCAAACAATTACATCGGGACAGTAGGTTTGCATCGCCATCACTTGACATCATCAGGGGGTCACAGTGATGCAGGTTCACCATGCCGTCATTACAGAATTAATAGAGGACAAATAGTGCAAATATTTCGTTATGGATCCCTGAGCTGGTCTAGCGCTTCCAAACGGCCTGGCTGAAACGGCCTGTCAGCCAGCACATTCTTTCTCTCAATGAGGGCCGACCGGAGCCATGTTTTTGTTGGTATGACCCCCCAACCACCCCTCCTTCCTCCGCTGACGTCTGCTTGACAGAGTAAAAATTGCCCCTCCAGACGCTGATACCGGGTCAGATTTTTGATTTTATTTGCTGCGTTCCACTACCGGCGTAATCTGATCTGGGAACAGTGTTGGTCGGACAGAGAGCAGACTCAGGGGGATGCCACGGGTCACAGACTGATCCCCGGGTACAGAGCTGGTATCTGCTGGGCTGGACTCCACTTGACCCGACGGAACCCAGGACTTATTTATAGGACTATGTCTCCTCTGTGTGAATGTGTGTTTATCTGCCCATGTGTGCACGTGTGTCCTATGTGTTTGCACGCTCGCCCAGAGGGGGAGTACGTCTTATCAGCACCGCTGGGCATTCATCAGGGGTGACATTTTCTGCCGTTCGGCGTTCAAACCAAACACATAGCTACATGTGCTATCTCCACACCGCGGGATGTTGAGAGGCCTGACTTATGCGGCTTGTCAGTAAGAACTAACGCTATCATCGCGCTGACCTACTGATTCGGTACGTTGCCTTTTGTATTATTTTTCCTGCGATAGGTAATTTGGTCGGACAAACCTTTCTTTCTTCCTCGCCCCGATTCTGAAAGCTGAAACAACAAAGGGGCACCAACAGCTACATGGTCCTGCTTGCTTTCAGCCCTCCAGGGAGGCTCAGTGGGTCGGGATCTGATGTTGTTCTTCATTCGGAAAGGGGCTGCATCTCTATATGTGTTTCTTTTTTCCTTTCTTTGTGGCCAGTGTGTGTGTGTGTGTTAACCGAAGCACACCTTTCCAGACTCGGTGGGTTTGGAAACGTGTAGAAGTGTCGTGATCGAGAGTAATAGGATGAAGTGAAGTTGATGCTGTTGACTCAGCTAACAGGATTGTGAACTGTGGAAAACTATTGCCTTTACCTCATTGGTTTTCTTGTCCGGGAGACAGCCAGGGTTCAGAGTGGGGAGGGCGGTCTACCCCAAATCAAACAGACCTTGGACAGCAAAACTCACGGTCCACTCGCTGGCTGTTTCCTACAGAATTGACTGTATGACCAACAATGCTACGACCACTTATTATCATGATAACTGATGCTGATTGTGACATCCATCAAAACTGAGCGCTGATTTGAAAATGGAGCAGATGGATGGTTAAAAAGATGAGCTCACGACATTCTTTCGAATTGACGGATGGATGTCTGTAAAGACGTGAAACTAGAGATTGAGACCATAAACTAATTTTTAAAATGTTTACTGAGATAATAAATCAAGTGAGAAGTAGGGTAATCTTCCCCATAGACTTCTATACAATCAGAGAGGAGTCGCCCCCCGATGGCCAGCAGAGAGAATGCAAGTTTAAGGCACTTCAGCTTTGGCTTCACTTTTCAGAACCAGCTGTATTAAACTTCTTAAAATTGGTTTAGCTTCCAAAATGACTAACCACACTGCCAAGTCAAAAAAAACGTCACTTCCTCTGAAAGCACCGCCATTACTTCTGAGGTATTTTGTCAAAGACAAAAGGTGTTTATGCACAGGTTCTATCACAGCAAACACGCCGACACAAGAAAGTTCAGTCCTCCAACGTAGATCAGTTTGTTTGAGCTTTTACACCCATCGGAGCGTTACTTATTGCAGTGCAGACAGTATGATCACCCCGTGTTCGGTCACCGTGTCCACGATGTTTGCTCAGATCACCGTCTATGGATTTAATGGCAGCACTTCTATTACAAATGACTTTAAATGTCACACAGATTAGAGATGAGAGGGTTGGCTTCATACATGTATGTTCTTGTACAGGATTAAATACTCCGAATGACAAGAATCACTTTTTTTAAAAATCTTCAAAGCATCAGGCTTTTAAAAAAAAAAATTGTATAATGTTATACAGTCTGATGTCTTTATATTTGGATATTTGGATAACAGCACAACACACACTGATTAGCACCATTATATCTGACTCAGAGACTGGACTTGGTGGGTGAGACAGACAGTGTGTCAGAGTGACCAGAGGTGTCACTCTCTCTCTCTCTCACACACACACACACACACACACACACACACACACACAGTGAAGTATGATGTCATTGGCTGCCTGTCTGCTGAGTCGTGACCCAGGACCACGATCACAGGCTGAACAACTCACAGGCTCCACGGGAGCCGGGAGGACACGGGGGGGAGACGACGAGGGGGAGGGAGGGGGAAGGAAATGGCACGAAAGACAGCGAGCGGCGTCTCCACGGTGTCCTCGACTGCAAAGGAATGATGCTGAATGAGAGAGACAGTGGTTCTAGTGCCATCATCATCCATCAGATGCTGATGCTGACCAGTTTAATCAAAAAGAAATGTATTTTTCTTTTTTGTGCTTACTATATTTCATGTTTCAGATCTGGGTCTTGGGTTTTTTTCTGGAGCTTTCAAGCACATCTCACAGTCTTCAGCAGGGGTTAGGACCAGCAAGGGTCAATACTCACGTCATGTGAGACAAACAGTAGAGACAACAGTGTGAACTGAGCCTGACACCTCCAAACACACACACACACACACACACACACGGATCCCGTCAGAGCGCCTCTGTATGTGCATGTGATGGGAGACACCTCTGTGCTGACACTTCCACTCTCTGCATACTTCACACCGGCCGGCAAACTGTCCACCCGTCCGTCAGCGTGACGGACAGCTCAGAAATGTTTGGGCTCCTCGACATGTCCGAGGGCGCAATTTGTCAGATAAACAACTCTTGGGAGCGGACTGGCAACTCTCAGACCAGGAGGACAAATTGGAGAAAGTGAACGCAGGTCACTGTTATCACTGTTATCACCCATCAGGTCATTAGTGAAGTAGATAACAGGAATCTTGTTTTCTTTCTCTCTGGGCTTTTCACGTGTTCTTTTGCACGAGAAACTCCTATTCTGGACTCTTTTTTAATAATAATAATAATAATAACCATTATTCCTTTGTGTAGCCATGTTGTAAATTACTGTGTGCGCGATGTCAAAGAGTCTACTGGGGAAAATAAAGAGGCTGAATTTGGTGAGCGAGCCTTTTTCGCAGTGTGACCTTGTACTGCAGGATTTGGCTGCATGGTGATTGGGAACGTGTTGCCTAGCAACTCTTATCATTCCTGTCGGTCGGAGACGGGAACACACGTGGCCCGAGGGGATGGCTGGATGGAATTCTCTGGAGGGGTCTGCTGTTGGCTCAGAGTTCACATCGGCCACAGAGCAGGAAGACGGCTGGTAGAAGTTGTGACGGGACGATTCCTAACAACTGCCTTTTTTTTTTTTACCAACATCTGATATAACTGATTAAAATGTGGAGGAAATTATTGATGTTAAACTAATTAGATATGAACTAGAGGTGATGATTGAGTGATGATCTATTTCACAATTCTGCACCTAACCTCTGTCATTTATATTCATGATATAGACCAATTTGCAACTTGAATTAAAATGCATTTTGCTTGATCAGACTGCAATCATTGACATGTAGGTGGACAGTATGAGTGTGTTCTTTTTTATTATTATATTAGTAGAAACCCCAAATAAAAGAATATGGATCTGAAAAGGAGCATAATACAAGAATTACAAAAATTGGCTACATTTCTTTTTTGTTATGAACCAATTTCATCAAAAAGGTGAAGTTTCATGTACGTCATGTAGGTAAGACAGACATATCTGCACCTGTTGAGTGGAGAATATTATTTAAAGGCTCTATGAAAAGAAAATATTTCCCCTAAAGATTCCACGAATAGATAAAGGAGATATCGTTTTATATAATATGCATATTTATTTTTCATATAAAATATAAAAAGGACTCATTTCACCCCACTCCCCCCTTCTTATTAGATATAAAGTCTCTCGTAGCCCAGTCTTTCCAGTTTGATAATTTCACAGTAAAACCAACGAGCACAATGCTCAGTATCATTCGACAGCCGTCTACATCAAACTAAAGCAAACAGCGGATCCAAAGCCGGAGACCCGATGTAGCTCTTCTTCATTTTAATGAAATTTCCAAGGTGTATTGAAAATGGACAATATACACAAACAGAGAGTAATGGGACGAGATCACTCAACCCCGAGCGTTAATTGAAGAACAACTGTAATGAACACATACTTGACCCCTGATAGGATCTCTATACAATTGGCTGGTGATCTCAATAAAAAAAAAAAGTTGGTATTCTGTTGCTTTTGCTGAATTCCCATAGCTTCTGGTATGTCAGCTGAAACCTTTAAAAAATGGCGTGTTATACTTGGCGTTTTGGGGATGGACAGTATTTAGGGAGACATTGAAGAGCCTGTTGAGAACAAAGTGTCACTCAGCCTTGGGGATATCATGGTGAGCCGGGATGCTCTCTTGGTGTGATGGTTATCTCCGTCTCAACAGTCATATCATTGGCTGATTACATCGTGGTTTGTGGGGTAAACCACTTTCCACATATTGTCACTTTAGCCGTATCACCGAAAAACTACTGGTTAAAATTGGCAGAAGGGTGTAGCATGAAGGAACAACCCGTTACATTTTGGAGCAGATCCAAATCACAACATGGAGACACATTATTTTTTTTCTATGGAAACTGTCTCGGCGGAGGTCTACCCTTCTAGTTCCTACGTTTTTTCCATCACTTTTCAGTGCTGCGTCCACTGACGGATGCACGTTGATGATTTAGGTTTCTTTTCTTCTCATTACTTACAACATAATTCCTTAAATAATCTCTGATAAGGCTTGACTACTTGTGAACTTGTTATTTGATGAATCCTACTTTTCTTCCCCATTTTTACCAGCTGTACTTTATATTTCGGCATTGTCTCAACAAGGTTTCCAACACCTGTTCAACAAAAACATGATATTTGAAAGGAATAGCACCTAAACATGCCAAGGAATCTGTCAGACAAGAAAAGACCTGTTCAAACAAGTCCACATACCGAGAGAAATGGAGTAAAAATAAATTACAATTAATAGAAGTTTGAGATTCGGCCCTGTCCATCACTGATCTGCTCAGTAACACACCACATGTGTCCTAAGTGAGCCTATCCATCAACCTATCCATTAAAGTGTAAGCTTTAGATCTTATACATGTTTTATTCCAGTGTTGTCTATTGTGCTCTCCCCGGACTCCACCACAGTGTGTGTTTCCATCATTTCCAACATGGCCCTAATCACAACCAGGTGCCTCCCATTCAAATTAACATATGGTTCTAACTTTTCCCCAATTTTGACAAATGCATACCTCGGTTGCTGACTAGTAAAACCGTAAAATGAATTGAACGCACGAGGATGGTTGAGAGAGCAAGGTGGAGCAGAGCGAGAATGATTTCACCTTGCATGCAGCCCTCCTCTGCCGGTACGTTGATACATGACTGGGGTCACGGTTATTAGAAGCAGGACTTATTGTACTTGGCTGGACGCAATTTCGCTTTTTTTTTTTTTCATTTGTGTGTTATCGGTTGTATTTGAAGAGTGCAATAACACAAGAGGTTTTTAATATGATATGTTCATGATCCGGGCTCGCAGTTAAACAGGTATGTTAAGATAAACAAAGCTACGGGCTGCATTGTTGCACTTCAGCAGCTGCTAATGACTGTTAAATGTGAATGTCGGCACAGATGTGGCATCAGTGCACACAGCGGGCTCTTGTTCCTTTTATGCAAAGGATGGGACGATGTTGTTGTTCAGCAAGTCACAAGTCTCTAGTCTCAAGATATTTACCTACCCAGGTCCAGGTCAAGACAGCTAAATCCTTCACTAGTCCCAAGTTAAATCCTTAGTCTAGTCCCAAGTCAAGGCAGGACAATCCTTTGTCTAGTCCCAAGTGATGCAGTTAAATCCTTAGTCTAGTCCCAAGTCAAGGCAGGACAATCCTTAGTATTATCCAAAGTCAAGGCAGGACAATCCTTAGTCTAGTCCCAAGTCAAAGCAGGACAATCCTTAGTCGAGTCCCAAGTCAAGGCAGGTAAATCCTTAGTCTAGTCCCAAGTCAAGACAGTTAAATCCTTAGTCTAGTCCCAAGTCAAGGCAGGACAATCCTTTGTCTAGTCCCAAGTGATGCAGTTAAATCCTTAGTCTAGTCCCAAGTCAAGGCAGGACAATCCTTAGTATTATCCAAAGTCAAGGCAGGACAATCCTTAGTCTAGTCCCAAGTCAAAGCAGGACAATCCTTAGTCTGGTCCCAAGTCAAGGCAGGTAAATCCTTAGTCTAGTCCCAAGTCAAGGCAGGTAAATCCTTAATCTAGTCCCAAGTCAAGGCAGGTAAATCCTTAGTCTAGTCCAAAGTCAAGGCAGGTAAATCCTTAGTCTAGTCCCAAGTCAAGGCAGGTAAATCCTTAATCTAGTCCCAAGTCAAGGCAGGTAAATCCTTAGTCTAGTCCAAAGTCAAGGCAGGACAATCCTTAGTCTAGTCCCAAGTCAAGGCAGGTAAATCCTTAGTCTAGTCCCAAGTCAAGGCAGGTAAATCCTTAGTCTAGTCCCAAATCAAGGCAGGTAAATCCTTAGTCTAGTCCAAAGTTAAGACAGTTAAATCCTTAGTCTAGTCCCAAGTAAAGACATTAACATCCACAGTCTAGTCCCAAGTCAAGGCAGGTAAATGTTTAGTCTCCTGTCAAAACAGTAACATCATCAGTCAGATCAACACATTTATGTTAAAAATCAAGTTCCAGTCCTTAGTGATTAACTGCATGGTAGCGTGGTAGTGACCTGTCAACAACCATGTAGCCCCACCCCTACAGCACCCCTTGCTTTCTGGTCTATTTGACTCTAAATGGACCATCATTTACTAAATGAACATCATGCTGGATTGAAGAAGACTTGAAACTAGAGCTTGAGACCATAAACGCATGTTTACAATGTTTACTGAAATAATAAATCAAGGGAGAAGTAGGACCATTTTCTCATAGACTTCTATGCAATCAGAGAGCAGTCTCCCCCTGGTGGCCAGTAGAGATAATGCAAGCTTGCCTGCTTTTTCTAGATTAGCAAACTAGGTCCAGCTTGTTTGGATGCAGCACTAGCCAACTCATCTAGCCAACTGTTACGGCTCCACCATAAAACATGAAAGTGCTTGTGGCAGCTCTAATGAAAGCAACAGTAGATGACTAGCAGCCCGGGTTCGATGATGACAAATAAATGAGAGGGCAGGCTCAGGTGTCTGTTGCATTTATTGTTCGTGTCAGATGGTGTTATTTAAAGGTTTGAGGGATTGTGAAAAGCAGTAAAACATCTCTACAGCGTGGTGAAGAATGCCTGAAGCCGCCAATCACGTGAAAGCTATAGATGTGATCGATATCAGGGAATCATAAGAGCCGTCTTTTCTCGCTCCTTTTCCTCCCGGGTCTGGAATGCCCTCGTTCTCGTATCTGAGCCGTGAGCCGGATCAGACCTCTATATTGTGTTACTGTTTTCATTTCTACCGTGAGGATTTCACCCCTTGGTAGAAAAAATTCACCAGCTCAAAGCTCTTGTATCCACAATACAACACCTGGAAAAAGAAACTCTTCGTTAATCTCCGCAGCCCCGAAGAATCTGTGGTTTGAAGCACTCCTGTTTCCAAACCACATGTGAGGCGGCACAGCGGCTGGCCGGCAGAGCCTTTGTTTTAGAATAACTCTGGGTTATTTTCAGGTCATTGTGGGCGAGTGGTTTCTTAATTGAATTTCTAAACGTTTTGTTTTAATATGCCACCGTTAAAGGGCTCTAAAAATAGCCCGCTGGATGGAATGACCTAATCTTTTCCGGAGTATTCGAGAGACGGTCTTTATCTCTCTCCGACGAACAGCTGATGAATGAATAATTGCAGAGGACCACAGATTAGATCACTGTCAGTGTTGCTCTTAAGAGAGCTAAATCATGCGGTAGTGCAGTGATTACAGATACCACTGAATATATATGTGCACATGATAAATAGTGTGACTGTGTCCACATTAACTCCATGGAAGCTTTTAAAGCTTTTATAATAATTATGGCTGCAATCCGTGTTGACAGACCAAAGAGGCACTCCTTTAATTGCCTGCCTTTGCGAAGACTCTTAACGAATAATGAAAACTTTGAATTGAAGCTTCCGAAGTAAGGCCTTTAATTCCCTCTATATTACATTTGTCCTCGCTCATATCCACCGCGCATATTAGCGACAATCACGGAAACTTTAATAGCTGCCCAGCTGAGTTTTTGTTTCCAGTGGACAGTAGCTTCAAATCTGAAAATCCCTTTCATAATCCTAAAAGCCATGGAATCATAATAAAATCTCCTTCCCCTCCTCAAAATCTGTCCAAATGTGAGTCAACCAATGAGATTGTGCGATGCCGTCTCTCCCGCTGCCTAATATGGAGCCCCGATGTGTTCGACAAGCCGCCTGCAATCATACAACTGCTGCAGTTTGTGAAAAAAGTCAAATCACTGTCGTTTCTGTGAAGAGTTATTTCATCATCGAGTTTGATGTTAGTTTGGGGGAGAGCTGAGTCACCAGACAAGCTTCTATGACTCCACTATTGAACAGTAATAGAGATCATTTCTCCTCCCTGAAATCTCAATTCATAAAGTTTTTTAAAAGCCCAACAATTGGGACTCTGGACTAAAAGAAAAGTTGAAAAGAATTGCAGTAAAAATTTGAAAACTTTACATTTTCAATGTCACTTGTTCACATATTTCCTTTAAAGGAGTCATAACCTGGTTTTATACGTATCCAGCCCCCCTTGGATCGCTTTGGATCAATTCGTAAAACTTATTAGAAAAAAAAAAAAAAAATTTAATCAAACATTGAGCTTGTTCTGACCCTTTTTCGTACCGCGATTTTATCACGCGAGATTACGCGCGAGGTTTTGACTGGTCCGGATGTGCATTGTATAATATGTAATGAGGCGCGCGTTGATTCGCCGCAGGAAGGACAGAGCCGGGGGGGCTTGCCTGCATGCAGACTCCAAAACATAATGGCGGCGCTTCGGCGATTTCAGGTAGCGGACGGGGCGGGGTTGGGTGGTGAAAGAGGGGTGGGCTTATGCAAGTAGCCGCCACGGTGACGTCACCGAAGGCGCAGAATCAAAATCTCGTGCTTTAGGAATGCACACCCTTGTGTGCTTTTCCTGTTCGGAAAAAGAGCAGAAGCGAAAAAACGGCGCCACTTTCAAACTCCAGCCTTTCAGGCAAGTTTCAACTGAGGTCAAACACAGATATGCATGTTTTAACAAGAGAAATTGCGATTTCCTGGTGATGACTCCTTTAAGAACATTTAAAAATATATATATTATTATTAATGATTATTTTCATAAATGACTGAGAACAAAAAGTTTTCTGACCGGCTGCCTCTGAAGCATTTTTCAGCTTTTCAGAGGAAACCAACAACAACAGAAACATTTGTCTGTCGTGAAGCTGCAGAGAGCAAGTGACTGCTTTCACATACAAAGGTCATGTGACCCAACGTTAATATAAAGATACTGTTTGCAGCTGCTTCAAGTGTCTATAACAACACGGCAGTTAGAAAATGTAAGTTCATCTGGGAAAAATTATAAAATAAAACAGGAGTATTTCTAAATAAAAAATCAGAAATTATAATGAACTCCAGGTAAGCTCTAATTAAAATAAGAATCATTACATTTACATTTATTGTAATGATATCTTAAAAGCATACATAGATATATAAAAAAACATTATGTATTCATATGATTATTGACTTGATGATGACTTTGGTCATTTTTAAATAGAAATGCTCTCAGCTCTCTGCGAGAGTCCAACAGACAGATCGATGACCACGGTGTTGTGTTTTCAACGGTGACCTCATCTTCCTAATTACTTGTCAGTGATGGAGGGAGGCAGCAGAACACACACACACACACACACACACACACACTGATCATCATTAAAAGCTAACACGGCCACCTTTTACTTCCCTGGAAGAGTCCATGACTAAGAGTTGCTTGCACTCCACACAAGGGCCTGCGATCTCTCTGCACTACAACAGCCGCAGCCTGTATTTATATTAGCTGCAAAGCAAATTTAACTGTACATTCCAGATAGGTGAACAGCACTTGGCCCGGGCAGGCGAATATTTCAAAGCTTACAACCGACAAAAAAAAAAGAAATCAGCCATCAACGTCCAGTCAACAGAGCACTTGGCATGAGGACGTGCGTAGCGTTTTGCAACAAAGGTAACAGATTTATTTATGTGTGTGAGCTCACAGAACCCTGGTATACCTGTCAATACGTTTTACTGTAGTCTCACTAAACGTGAAACCAATTACAAACTTGGGTCGGCACTACAAACAGTCCCTGGCTTTCTTTTGCTTTTCAAACTTCCTATCGAACACGAGTGTATATATTTCATGCGCTCCCATTCTGGGTTTTTTTTTTCATCACGTCACACGGATCGGTTTGGATAAATAATAAATCTGTTTACTGCCCATGTGGACTGAGGTAATATTTGCCCTCAGAAATGTTCTATCCATCAACTGATTCTGGTTTTCGGGGGCCTGTTGCTCTCGGCCTCGCTCCGATGATGAATGAACATGTGAGTAATTACACGGATGAATTAGGAGCTAAAAACAACAGCAGGAGAGGCCGGCACACATTCCACCTGCTGCTAAAATGCTTCTTTTTTCGTTACGGCGTTGAGGTTTTGATGCCGATCGTGGCTAAGATAGAACACCTGGCAGGTTGATAATGAGGAAGGTAAACATCTCTGTGTATTTACAGAACAGGGCATCCTTACGACGACTACACTAACATCTCATTGTGCAACACATGATTGTCGATAATCAGATGAGTTAATTTCCTCTGATGGAAATCAGTCGGGCACAGAGCTGCATGAAGCTGTGCAGAGCCCACGTTAAACTGCACGAAACGTGTTGGTCTGATCATGTCTATCAGCATCACTGACTAATCTCCTCCAGATGAGAGTAATCTCCACAACTCCGGGGCCGCCATCAAATCAGTGTGGAATCCGCGAGGTGATGCACGGAAAGCCAGAGCGAAAGCAATAAGACTTGTTTTTACTGCAGGTGTTGGAGAGCCCCGAGCTGCCAAACAGCGTTCTTACCCACTTGGACGTCTCCAACGCTCTGACTCGCCTTAAATGAAAAGACCGCTGCACACATTTGTAGCATGTTAAACCCAGCGAAGCTGCTGGGCTACCTTCAGATGACTAATCCTGTTCATTACTGGATCTTTAGAGTTCAGATCAATTAGAGAATTATTTTAAATTAGGGTGTTTCATTTCTCCCGGCCTCTTTCATCTTGCCTGTTCCCAGAATGGGAAATAAATCACATTTAAATCAGATTTTCATTGACATGATCATGAAAAAATGAAATGCTCTATAATCTTACATGTTTCATGTTTTCTCCGGGTTCTCTCCGGTTCTCCAGCTTCCTCTCAGAGTCCAAAGTTAGTTGATGACTCTAAATGACCCGTCGTTGTGAATGTGAGCGTGAATAGTCCGTCTCCTTGTCTCTCTATATATTAATAAAATGGGAGTGTGACGCTCTGATGTGAAAGACTTTTCGTCTTTACGCCGATACGACATATGAAGTGCTCACGGAGCAGCTACGGTGTTAGCATAGCCGAGCTACGATCTGAACCAGAACCAGAACAAACCATGACTACAGACCTTTAACAAATTGTTGTCATCATGTTACTCCGCCATCATTTTTATATCTCAATTAAATTACAACGAAGGCTGACGTGTGTCTCGCCGATTCCAGCTCGATGAAATCCGCCGAGCGCCTCTGGATGATGTCACGGACTCCCGACAGGACGGCGTTTGATTAGCGGGTGTAACTGTGAGTGGTGTCTGCTGTACTTAAACGATGTCTGGGCTCATCTCTTCTGAAGGCGATTGAATGAGCGGCTGAATCGGAGGAGATCCCAGTTTGTGTTCATCTGCCTCTCCAGTTCCTCTCACTCCCGCCGCCACACATGACATCATGGAAAACTTTGCAGGGTCTACGAGTGCAGAGGGAAAACGCTGTGTTGCTGAGAGTCGGCGGGAACGCGTCGGTCTAAAAATATCGATTTAAATCACAGGATTCCTCGGATGCTTTCACCTTCAGCCCTGTGATGCGAGTGGCATTTAAGCCAGCTTGATTTGAGCCGCGAAGCTGAGAAGCAGAGATATTTCACAAAGGATTAATCATCAGATGGATTCAATAAAATGTTCAAACAAGCTTGTTTTATCTGGCCCGGAGACTTTCTTGGCAGAGCTGCACGACTCGCATACTTACCTGTTTACCTGCTCCGTGTACGTTGAGTGAAATCAGACTTTGAGCCCTTTTTAAACAAAACAAAACGATGATGCTCGTAGAAAATTGTGATGAGTTTGTTAATTAATGACTAAGACAACGTCATCAATCATTTGGAGCTACCATCGTTGTCCCTGAAAGTGAACGTCCCACACAACAACAGTCCTCCTGCCTAAACCTACAAACGTGCAGCTTATTCACAGTTAGCTGGATAATGACTTTTTCAGGTCAACAGCAAACTTGAACTCTTTTTCGCGTCCAAATGATTGCTTTTCCTTCGAGGCAACAATGGAACAACATGGAAAACATACAAATGACTGAGACTAGAGTTAAACCTTTAAACATAATCAATCAAGTTATTTCATACAAAGCTGGTCATTATTTGTTCTTATATCCTTTTCTTTATGATCTTATTGTCGCTTGAATTTTCTCAACAGTGTTTCTTCAGTATGTGAACCAATGGGATTAATAAAATCTATATTTATTCTGAGGAATCCATTCAGATCTCCAAATCCAAATGTTATACGAGATACTACAAGTAGAAACAATATGTGGTGATTGACGTTAAAAACTCAAAGATATGAAAAGTCTGATGAAAAAAAAAGAAGCTTTCTAAACAGTTTTATAATGTTGGGTTGAAAAATAGCTTTAGTTATATTTGAATTTTGACAACACAACACAATATTGTTCAGCAAAATGATGTTGCTGATGTCAAAGCTTGCATTGACTGGATGCAGGTTCAAAATATTAACGTGGTCGCATGTAAAATAGTGTGCAAAGGCCTTAAGAAGTGACCTTTAAATGAACTACTGTAGCTGACATGGCAGTGAGAACGATCGTATGATCAGCCAATCATATCAGACCTCCTGGTGGATTTGTCGCTCTATAATCATTCCCCCTTTTATTGTAAAAACTGTGCATTTGACCCCGCTAACATCACAGCTTCCCGTGTGCTTGGATTTCAAAACAAAAGCTTACCGGCCCGACTCTCCGCCGGCTGCAGCTGTTTCTTCACTACGTGCTTCCGACTCTCCGTCAGCTGGGCGGCATCTCCGTGACCCCGTGCAAACCCCTGCAGGTGTCCAGGATCCCGTCCGTCCTCCGGACCACTGACCGGGACCTCCGAGCATTTCCCCGAGCTCATGACTCACGCTTGGCTCCACGCGGTGGACGACATCAGGTCACCTCAGCTCCCCTTTAGAAAGAACAAGACCCAGTGAGAGGGGCATCCTCTACGCAGAGTGAGAGCACTTGACTCCGACTTGCTACCTCATTCAGCTGTAACAGTCCGAGGGCCAACATTAATTGAGTTTGAACGAGCATGAAAGACACAGCAAACAGCCGTTTGAATGTTTGCATTTGGAAAAAAAAATCCTCGACGGTGCCGGGAGCTGGAGGGAGGCCATGTTAGTGTTTGCAGAACACAAGGCAAGTTCCAGATTTTGTATTGTTTCTGTTCAGAGGTCCATCTCGGCGGAGGCAGGCGGCCGAGCGCGTGCCTGTTTGTTTACAGAGCTCTAAGCCCGCTTTCAACCTCACGGATGCATCACTCCGTCAGCTGCCACTATCCCGCCGCCGCTGCCAACTTATCAATTTACACAATTAACAAAGAGCAGACCTTCCTACCTCCTGAGCAAATATTAAACACATCTAGTCCGTGGATTCAGTAGCTTAGAGAGCCCCCACAAGGTGTCCGTGTGAAAAATGAGCCTCTTACTGGGATCCCAGACAAGCCAAGTCCTCTGTGCAGCCTGTCGCGTCTCCATACACTACATCATCTCCTGAGGCCTGCACCATAGGGCACCACACACATACATGACTGTTTTCTTTAATAAGCTCTGTTTGAATAACTGCTCATACGCTAACGGGACAATAAAACTCTCATAAATGTAATGGCTTAAAAAAGTAGTGCACGTTGGGGTTGTTGGCCTCCAGCGTTACTGCTGAATCTCTGCCACAAGACAAATAGCTTTTCATGATGTCAATTCATACGGTAGTATTTAAAATATAAAACATGTCGTGGGACAGTTCGGTAGTATTTCAAATATAAAACATGTCGTGGGACAGTTCGGATCCCAGGAGGGCTTCCGATGCAAAGCAAGCGTGATTGATTTATTACACTGTGGAGCATTAGATCTGGTATATGATGAAGGCCGATCACATCACATCCTTTTGGCTTTTGGCCGTCGCCATCTTGGTAGGAATTCCCAGTGAAGGAAGTGACCATATTTGGTCTGTGGAGGAGCAACGGGTGGATCTGATGAACACAAGCAGCAGAGCAGCAACCTTACTGGATCTGGATCCATGTGGATTCTGGTGTGACGCTGCTAACAAAGTTAGCTTCATAATTCAAGGTCAAGTGTTTAAGTCATCTTAGTAGCTAACTAGCATTGGTAGCGTGATAGCGACCTGTCAATCACAAGGTAGCCCCGCCCCTAAATCATCCCCTGTGTTATGGTCTGTTTTATTCTAAATGGACCATAATTTACTAAATGAACAAACTTTTGAAGAAGACCATAAACTCCTTTTTACAACGTTTACTGAGATAATAAATCCATACAATCGGACTTCTTTTTCCTCAGTCGCCCCCTGATGGCCAGTAGAGAGAATGCAAGTTGAATGTACTTTAGCGTTTAGCTTCACTTTTCAGAACCGGAGGTTTCCGCCTGGTCTGGACCAGCAGAGAAGTGGACTATGTCTGTCCAGCTCGGTGTGTTATCACCTGAAAGCCCGGCGCTATCTCAGGTTCATGGATTTGAACTCACTCATTCATGTGACATGCTGTGATGTAAAAACCCTGGGATTGTGGCCTCTTCTAGGAAACAACACCGAAGACACTGCGTCTACTCAGGCCATATCTTGACACACAGATTACAGGAACAAAAAAAGGGGTTTGCACACTATACTGTACATAAACACCAGCCAGGGCAAACAATAACAAAGCCGTGCATTTACCTCAGAAACAAGACAACAGTTACAGTAAACCGCCGTGTGTTTAAGGCTGGAGGAGACTGGGACTCCTCTGCGGAGCATCAGGAGGAACCACTTTAATGAAGCCTTAACTGATTGGCCTGGCTTAAAAGCCCACCCACACACAAAGATAGGACCCTTCTCTGACAATTTATACCACAGCGACGACCCCCACTGGGAAGAGGTGGAGATAGACGGAGGAAAACAGTGCCTCAAAGAGAGGACAACAATAACGTTTCATATTAGCTCATACTCGGATAAGTTATCAGGGGAATCTGGTTTAACGACACCAGAACTGACTGAAGGAAAATATCCATTTACTGAAACGTGTTGATGAAAGAAAGAGAAAAAGGAAAACAGGGACGCCTTCAAAAGAATCAGGTTATAGTCCGATGCTATCCGCCGGCTGAATGATGGCCTGTATCTCTGTGTCAACACAATGAGAGCCAAGACACGTGGCACTCGGGGCTCCATCAAGATGGGCCGATAGCGAGCGTAAAGGTAGACAGCCACTCGTCTCGGCTGGTTACGACCCTCCGCCATCCTCCGCATGCCGGATGTTAATCTTTATGACCTGGCGCCGTTGAACATGTTTTTAATGTAATGTCACAATTATAGACGCCACGTTGGAGGAGTATATGTAACATTTCTAGCGTATCATTAAGTGTTAAAACGGTTCACTTAAGGGCAAATGTATTTCTGGTAAGAAATCAGTCTTTGGGTGTTTGTTTGACTTCTGGATTTATTTGGTCAACGTGATTAAAAGAAGACATGCTAAGTTGTTTATTTTTCTTTTCTTGGATCAACATGAAACTTTCCCAGTCTTGTGTTAAAATATCTGGAATATGATAGAAACAAATACTACACCAGCCAGTGGGGATAAGTGACGAATGTTCACAACTCTCTGTGTATCGTTTGTCTAACAAAACAGGACTTTATGACAGTTTCACAAACTGTGAAACTGGGATTGATTCAGGATTCTCCTACGTGACTCCCTTTGGATGGACCCACATAGTCCAGTTTGTCACTCTAGGGGTCATCTTTGCAAAGCGGCGCATGTAATGCAAACATAACAGCCTCAGAAGCTACACAAATAAATACACAAAGTGGTCTTAAATTATGAATACCAATATGGACTCATTGAAAAATGGGGACAAACTGTTGAAAGCTATAAAGTGATCATTTGAGTTTGGCTGATTTATAGAGATTTCTGGCTCCATAAAGCACTTAGCTTATCTCATACAATGACATACAAAAATACGCAGGAACTACTTTTGCATCGTCCGAGCACTTTTACTGTAATCGTGCGTTTGTTTTATCGAACGTGTATAAATAATACAGATTGTACCGTCTAACAGGTTCTAACAGCTTGAGCCGCCCTTCATTAATAAGTGATTCATTGCGTCTCTCGTCTCCTGTGTTTTCTTTCCTTTCGCCTCGGTCCCTGCTTCTCTCTCTCGCTCCGGGCTTGTTGGCGACCACCAGCCGAGCTGCAGCCCGGGCCAGAGTCACGGGAGGCTTCGTGGTATTTACGTTGGGGTTCGTCCAGGAGTTCCAACTGATGATTGTGAATTTATGTTGCAATCAATACGGGGGATCCTCCAGCTGAGCTCATTATGATCCTTCCTTCTGCTTAATGACATCGGGGTTTTGTACGTTTTGATGCGAGCACCATAATTGGCCGTTTCCCTTCTTCCACTGCTCCTCTTGTTTACGACCGATCCGCCACGCTGACCAACACTCCTTCCTGGAATGCTTTTATCATAAAGGCTTTTCTCCAAGACTCAACTCTTCCTCACACCATTATGAGGCCAAACGCTAATCTCCCGAATAATTTCAGCATCCAACAGCAGCACAGCGCGTCCTCACGTCTCGTAATACGTGCGATGGGGAGACAACGCGGCCCTCCGCGGACCAGAGGTCATCTTTCATACTTCGTTTCCAGTGTTTTTTCACTCTATGGTTTGTGTAACGCTGGGCTCTAACCTGAGCCTCCGCTACACACCGCTGTGCAAACAGGTGGTGTGTCTGGATTTGTTTGAAACGAAATAGACTTGGGAATAATGAAAAGGAATCGGCTCCGCGTACATGTTGCTTCGCCGTGGACAAGTTGTTATTAAATGATTTTTTTAACCGAGGATTTGGCAAGATTTAGAACTTTTGCCATTCTATAATAAACAATGGCATGGCCATAGTGAAAATATTTACTTAATTCTCTAAAGTGACTTATGGCAACTTCGGCCACTAAACAGAGTGTCATGAGTGTTATGGCGTCAGGTGCCACAGCCTGTATAAATACTGCCTGTACACTTGTTTATAGGAAAACCCCCATCTGGCTTCAGCCAACAGTCAGACACACTGGTGACCCCTAGGATTTCTCAAATGGAAAATATAACAGGACTGTTTGCTAAGCTGGGGGATAGTTGTACGGCAGTCAACTGTCAAGTGACAGACAAGACAACGTTGTTAAAGACTGCAGGCTCCACATCCCCGAGGCCCAGCCCTTCCTCAGCCTGTAAACACTGAGCCGGGCCTCTGAAGAACCATCCAGAAAAACACCAGTGGCTGTTTTTTTTTTGTTCATTCCCCATTTACAACATTTATAAACGATGACAGTGTTACAGAGATGTGCAAACTGAAAAAGTTCAAGGAGGTAATAACTGAAGGAATTAGCAGAAATATATACCAGTGACGAGGAAAGGAAAAAATGACAATCAGCAACTCTTCAGAATATAAACGAAACAATAAGACATGAAGATAAAACGCTGAATACAATCACGGCACCTTTTTAGCCTCAGCTCAGCTCTGGGATTTATTATAGGACACGGGATTATTAAGATTATTCATTTGAAACTGCATTAAACAAGAGCAACATTTTTTGTTACTTTTACCGATTTTATGACCAATGTGGTTTAGTCTAGAAGGCCCCTAAAAGCAGTGGGTGACAGTTGATGCATACACAGAGCTGCTGTAACTTATAGCAGATAGAGCGTTGGAGAAAGTTGAAAGGTCACATGTTTCAAATAAACAAGGAACGGCTATAATAACTGTTTCTGCTGCACATTGTGAAAGACAGGCAGCATGGAAAAATGTTGGTAGTAACGAAGAGTTTGGTGTCATAGATGAATTATTGAGAACACTTTGGATTAATCAGTAGAGAAATGTCCATACAGCAGCTTAGTACTGTACTTTTGACTAGTAGGTAGGGCAAATTTTTTAGTGTCACTTGCCGGGGATTCCAGTTATGGAATAACTTGGAGAATGATGTAAAGATGTCTAAATCGTTCTATCTCTTCAAGAAAAAAGTAAAAAGCAATTTCTCAGGTTTCCCCATTGACAAGCAGCTTTTTGCAGCTTTTTGGGGCCTTTTCCTAGTTCATATCCTGATTACATATGAGATGTATATTTATACATGTATGATTGCAAGATATGAATAAAAACACATCGTATCGTATCGTATCAAGGTTTGTCTCTGTATGTTCCATGTTTGTTTATGCAGAAGTACCCTGTCTCTAAACCAAATTTCTCACCAAGGGAGACGAATAAATGAACTTGACTTGACTTGATTATAAATAAAACAGGTACAAATATAAAAAAACAGGTACAAATACAATGATAATTATTAATATTGATATTATTATACCCCAAATATTTGATTCTGAAGAGAAAAAACATGGAAACCAGGACATAAATACAACGCTGATATACAATAAGAAGACTGCAGATGGAAACTCTTGAAATGCACCGTTGTTGATTTCAAATGAAGACAGATTTGTTTCTTGCCTCAGAAACACATTTCTGTGAACGATCGTCGTCATAAAAAAGAACGTTTCTAAAACGAGCCGCCATGTTGGAATCCAGCAGCAGAACAATGAGCTCCACCAATCAGACACATCGATGTTATGCTTACACTCCCACACAGGATTGTGGGTCGTTCGGCACTTCTAGATAGCATGGCGAATATCATTCCTGATATCATACAGACATGTGGTTCTACAGGAGCATCTACCATCGTTAAATGGTCTCATATCTCGTGGTGAGTTGACCTCAAATGACTAATAATCAAACCAAAAATCAGCTAATACAGCAAACGCATTAGTAGACTACACACATGCCTTCCCTCTAACTGGATGCTGTCATTGAAGGAAGTTTTTTCAGACGTTTGTGCAAAGTCTGCCGGGCCTCAGCCGGGTGACGTATACGTCTCTGTTGCAGAGCTACTTCAGAGATTCAGACTGATAATCTGCTTATTTTTAATATAGAAATCTAGCATATTGTGGCTCCGGCTCATCTTCCAAACTTCTGTCAGACGGCTGAGTGTGTGACTCCAGTGATTAGTATGAGAGGGGTAAGTGAGGAGCCGCAGTCAAGCCGACATGTTTCCACTCTTGTCAATGCAGCTGGGCTCCTACTATTCCCCCTCCTTCAAACTGTTTAGCTTGATGGCCTTTATTCCCATCAGTCACACCAGGAATCAAGCCACAGGCATTCCATCAACACGTTCCACAGTGAAAACAGTGGAAGATGTCCCAGATACACTTCCCCTGGGCTGGAAAGGGCGAGCAGCAGCAGCAGCAGCATTAACAGCAGCAGCAGCATTAACAGCAGCAGCAGCAGCATTAACAGCAGCAGCAGCAGCATTAACAGCAGCAGAGCAGCAGCAGGGGCTCGAGTCGCGTCTCTCGTCTGTTCGCACATGCCAAGACAGATTAAGATGTTCCAGAGAAGAGGATCTGTTAGGATTTTACAGTTCACCAGATGTGTTATGAAAAACACACTTTCTACGAATAAATCATCTTCCAAGCGTGCCTGGTCGTCACAACCCCATAGTTCAAAAGGCGGCGGGGCGCGATGGATGAGGATGCGTAACTCCGACGTTGAGAGCCGAGTCGCCTCCGAGTCCCTGGCGGCGCCCAGCGGAGCTGCAGAGGGAGGTCAAAGGTCGACATGGACCAAATGACAATAGTGGAAATCCTCCACAGACCAAGACACAAAGGCAGATGTACAATCAGTGAAAAGGACTGTCAGGCCATATTCTGTATGTTCTCCATCCTGGATTCACTAAACTATGTGCCGTTCCAACATTTTATTGCCTGAAAGAAAAGGAAAAAACAAGGGAGCAATTTAGCACAGTATGATTTAAACGCATCACTTTCTCAAACTAAGAGAGAACACATAGACGAAACCTGGAAACGAGGGGGAGTAGTGACCATGACCCTCATCTGAACAGGAACACGGAGGAACACTTTAATGAGCTTTGTGCTCATTGGCCAAACCGTGCCGGTTCTCAAGGTAACGGAGTGATCTGCAGCCTCAGCCATCAGTTAGGATGGTGGCCTGCTGTCTGAACCCCCCCAAAAGGTTTATTTCATGTTTAATTTTAATTGTGCGTGACATATCATTTCATCAGCACAGCCTGACACCGGTGTAAGTGGGTGTGAGTGACCCGCCGCTCCTGCAATTCATCAGCACTAAAGTTGAGGACCACACCATTACGGAATATAAGGAGCAGTGTGAAGAGAGGCTGGGGGACTCGTCATAGTATGTGTTAAAGAGCTGCAGTCAATCAGCCAATCAAAAGGAAATCAATAATAGTAACTGTTTCCTCAAATGTGTGTTTTTGTTCTTTCTGTCGTGAAATATCTTTGGATTTTATACCTAACTTCTCTTATATAACCGACACCACGGGGAACCTTTACCGTCAGTCATTGACGAGGTGAGGCTGAGAATGTGTTGATACAACAAGGGATATGAAGAGGCCATTTTGGAATAGTGACAGGCACCGTCCCCTTATCTTTTAATGGCTGTATATGTTTATCCCCATCCACTGTGTGTGTTGACTGTCTTAGTGTTTTATTCCACTGTATAAGAAGTCCGTCTCTTTGATTAAAGCAGTGGAACGCTGCGCTCCGGTCCCCGTTAAACAGAAAAAGGTGACGATATATAATTAGGTGCTACTCTGTCGAGTGTTTATGCTGCGAAGAACGCGAGTGGAGAAACGGAGGGGTTCGACCACGACGGCTCGGTGCTGTCCGATGGTCCGTATCACTATTATTGTCGAGTTTGGATCATCAGTGCCCTCCGATGATTTACGTCTTTTTATTTTACCAGTGAACTATCCTTCAATCCCCCTCAGTGACATCAGTGCTGCTGAACAGGCTCCCTGCTGGCATCATGAATAATAGCCTGTGTGTTTAACTTGCTCAATACAAAGAAGCCATGTAATCTAAATACATAAGGCAATATAAATACAAAAGAACCGTGCTGGGAGTGTGTGTGGACGGCGTGTGTGTGTGTGTGTGAGTGTGACATTTTGGCTGTGCCCCCCTCCCTCCGTCTCTGGTTGGGTAGGCTGGCACTCTTTGTGTTTAAAAAGCTCCCGGAAAGTTTACAGAGAGTGTACTTCTGCCGGGCTTTGTGTGACAAGCTTTAACGCACCATACCCATCAGCAGCAAAACAGCCACGGACCTCCCTGGAATCCACTCTGCCACTTTCCATTCAAGCATTTCCATGCATTCCTCGGCTTCCTTTAGTGTCCCGTCTCAAAAATAAAACCCGTCGGGCAGTTAATAGTGGGATTGTTTGTCTGGCTGCAGGCTGAGAGGCTACTGTGTGTTTACCTCGCCAGCGGGTCACCGCGTGTGATCGCTCGGATCCGAGGTGGGAAAAAAAAAAAAAGTTTCCACTGCAAACAGTGAAGTGAGACGGAGACCGAGCTAAAAAGCTGTAATCTCACTCACGTTGTCTGACGGATAGAAAAGTGGTGCAATCGGCCTTTAATCACCCATTGTAATGTTATGACAACTCGACGCAGGTCGAATTAAACTGAAAATCATCAGGAAACACGAAGGAAACATCTTTATTTTTTTAAGGGACCACAGCACTTTATTCTGAAACTTTAAACTTAATTCATCTAAGACCAGGAACTGACACTGACAGGGAAACAAACACTGGACTTTTGTCCAGGAGACCTCTGTTCGTGTCCTGTGCAAACTAAAACATTCATATTTGGGGGTTGTTTTTAACATATAAAGTGGAAATAAAGTTTGTCACATTCAACTCAATGTCTTTTGAGAATTTATCAAGACTTCATGAATTCAAAATTCTGTTTTTTCAATTGAATACTTCCATGTATTATTATTATAGCCTCCATAGTTCCATGTGTATTAACAGCACATTCAAAATATCATGACAGATCCTGTTAAATGATTTTAACGATAAAAAATAAGTCTGAAAATGATGCTTCTAACTTTAATATGTGAGCATTTCAGTCACAGATAGTGAAGGAAAGTTTATATTTTTTAATTTCTGAATGATGTTCACTAAACAACCTTTAGCCTCACAATTCATATAAATATTGTGCAAAACTATTTAAACTCCTGACAGCACTGTGGAATGAGACACTGTGTGTTATTTGTGCGATGACTACGTCCACTTTTTTTTTTTGTATACAGTCTATGATCTCTCATTTATGATTTATTGGATATACAAGCAATAAATCCACAATGAATCTACAGATAGAATACGTTTTCCTGACCCGGAGGTCACGCGCCGCTTCGCTTCACAAACAACCCGTTCAGCGCGGTCAGAGTGACGGCGTGTCAACATACACTCGTTACATGCCTAGAGTCTTTTCAAAATAAACTTCTTCTTCACAGGAAGTCAGGTCTAAACAACAAAGCACTCAGTTCAGCCACTGAAGGAGCGTCGGCGTCGGAGCATCGAGCTAACAAAAACAGCCAGTTTGGATTTACTAACATTACATTTGGACAATTAATTAGAAACAATTCACCTGCATTTTATTGTATATAAGAGAGGAAAACCTGGACCAATATCACCAAAGCTGCCTGCATGACTCGATTCCACTAAAATAAAATAATATAATTTCTCCGTCGAAACATACTATAATCTAGTTCTGTGTTTCCTCTGATGTTCTTTCACTGGAGCCAATGTAAAAAATAAATAAATGAAGGTTTGTGAATTGATTTGGCAGGTAAGGCTTTTTCCTTTCCCATGATGCATCATGACTCTTGCAATAAACTGAACTATGATAAACATTTAAACAGACGAAGCACATACAGGTCCTCGTCGTCGCCGTCGGTTACGACATCGCTCTTTCTAATCTAAAGACTCGGGAGTGTTTACCACTTGAAATACAGCGTCAGCGTCCACCTCTCACCTTGGTTTTTGTCTCTTTCAGCTAATATATTTGAAGAAAGTGCACCACTAGCCAAAACTTGTCAACATTCATATTCAAGAGACGGAGGATATTTCACTTACCGTTTGTATTACTTCAGGAATGATAATAACAAGATTGTGGTATTCAAATAAAGTTGTTTGCGTTCGAGGGAACTTCATTTGAAGTAAAATGTGATCGATGTTTTGTTTGTGTTTGGATGAGAAATAGACCAGAATGCTCCACTCGCACTCCGTGACCGGAGCGAACACACGTAGTAATACTCCGAGCCGGAGGGAAGATAGCATCAGCATCATCGATCTGTTATTTTAGCTCATTGTGAATTTTGCTATTAATACCGCGTCTCCGTGATGTCAGTTCTAGGAAGCCACATCCCTCAGAAGCAGTATTTACTTTACACTCGGTGCTGGAAGTCCAAAAGTATGCTGGGTAATGATTGCAGTAGCTTTGTTGCAGATGGAAAACAGAAAATGAAAACAACCATCTGATCATAAAGATGCGGGAAAATCATCCACAATATGGGGGAATATCAGAAGTTGAGATGATATAATCCAGGAGAGAATCTCTAAACACAGACGGAGTTAAACCTCCAACACGAGAAGCCTGAAGTCGTCCTGCTAGACGCTGCCTGATAGAGGGCTGAAGTATTACATATGCAGCTCATAGACTACCTTTGAGTATGGAAAGAAATGAAATCCCAGACATCTGCTTCATGTCAGCCGTAGTCTGCAATACGGACCCTTCTCCGAAATGTGGATTTCTTAGTGACACCCTTTACGACGACCAGCCCCATGTTTTTATGAGGATGAAGGTTTCTCTCCTTCGGGAGATGTTGGAGATCCATGTATATGAAATGTCACTATGACCAAGGTTACTTTCATTCAATCACGTGGACGACATGAAGCGTGTCTTACAGATTCCTCGAGGCCCAGGGTGATGTAATGCTCCTCTGAAATGCATTTAGTGGAGAAAACAAAGTGAAGTGGTCCAGGAAAACGGCAGCGAGGGGTGGGGGGGTAATTATGAGTGGCAGCGAACACATTTGCTGCCTGCTTATGTCCCCTCATGTTAATATGTGAACTCTCCAATGAGACCTGGCAGCCCGGCAGCTATTACCTCACTGCTTTTAAATGGCTCTCGTTGTTCATTCTAAGGTCGCTCTGCTCAGAAACGACCAATATCCACAAACTGAGATAAAACTGCATCGCAGACTTTTGATGCATTAGTGCAAGAAGATTTAAATCTGCCCGGTGACAGCACAAAGGGGTTTCTAGTTACCGCAATGCTTTATTTCATTCAAAAGTCAGTCCTCATTGCACAACTATGGCAAGTATGAAAGGTCAATGTGGATCCACGTTGTCTGACTGCTCCGATTTCTTGTCACGCCCAACTTATTTTTAGCAATGTTGCAGAGTTCCCAGATCTCTGGTTTTCAGATGATTGACAAGCTATGAAAACAAGTTGTAATTAATTGCAATTATTCGTCCATTGCAAACGCTTTTGTCAGTGATATCTGATACAAACTCAAGTACGAGGAGGTTCACCCTTCAATGCAGAGAGTGAGGAAGTTAAATATGTTCAGAGGTTGATACACTGAAGGCTACAGTAAGGGAACTGGTTCTAAATGTCGTGTACTGATGCCTCTATATAGACGACTAAATACACAACAACATTGGTGAGATTTTCTTATTAATAATAGTTGTTATTAAACGATATAAGACAGGTTAATCAGAAACTGCAGCAGGGCTTCCAGGAGCGACCAGCCACCGTGGTCAGACCCGTGCACGGATCCGTGGTCTGTGGTCAGACCCAGATCCGTGGTCGAACCCAGGTCCGTGGTCAGACCCAGATCCATGGTTCGTGGTCGGACCCAGATCTGTGGTCCATGGTTGGACCCAGATCCGTTGTCAGACCCAGATCCGTGGTCAGATCCGTGGTCGGACTCAGATCCGTGGTCAGACTCAGATCCGTGGTGCATGGTCGGACCCAGATCCCTGGTCGGACCCAGATCCGTGGTCCGTGGTAGGACCTAGATTCCTAGTCGGAGCCGGATCCGTGGTCGGACCCAAATCCGGCTTCACTGCTTCCACTGACTGGCAGGGGAGCTCCTTGCTTGGAAACACTACCACTATTGTCCACAGGGGCCGCCAAAAACTCCAAAAAAGTAGTACCTTTAAAGACAGGCCTTTTTTTTAAGGCTTGTTTGAAGCCGTTTGGTTTCAAACTATTTCGTCATCCTTGATCATCTTCTCAGGCAGCATCCAAAGTTAAAGTCATGTGACCGTTGACAGAATCTAGCATTGAGGCTTTGGTGTCCCCGCGTTAAATTGTGCCATAGAGAAGCATGTCGGACTCTGCTAGCATTCACTGAACATATCCATGTAAATAATTAATATTCAAATCATATCCGATGAATGAATCGCTGATCTGGATGATAAACTGATGCATCTCCACGCAGTAGTAAATCAGCGTGACAACCTGCCCGGTGACTCAGCATTTTATGACAAAGTCCCGTCTGCGACCGAGCTGCAGACACACGAGGACATTCCTCCACCCAAACACAGCGAGGTGACACGCTGCAGGAGCCGACGCTGCTCCCTCCGAGCCGTTTGACGAGGGCCATGTGTGGATTCTTGTCTTTTCTTTTTTCTTTTTTGCTAAGTGTCCTTTTTTTTTTTTTTTGCCGAGGTTATGAATAGATGTATATCTCCGAATGGTGAAAAAAAAGAATTGATGGGTCTGGTTCCCGGAGCGCAGCGTGTCTCTGAGATCTGAGCCTGTGCTGGCCTCATCAGACACGGGGAGCTGAAAGCTAAATGCTGTGCTTGTTTAATAGGTGTCACATCAGCTTCAAGATACTAGAAACAGCCAAGAAGCTTCTTTTTTTTTCATTCCAGAGGCTCCAGATCAATGTAGCCTGTGTACTTTCACTGTTTAATAAAAGCACAGACTGTAAGAGAAACACGGAGACAATGGCTTTTGTCAAAGTGTTTGGTGTGTACGAGTCGCTCTGTATTTAGTGCACGCCTTCACGTATCCAAATAGTTCAAAACGCAAACCTCATAGACGGCATCGCTTTGTTATATTTATTCAAGAGGAAATAATTCTGCATCTCTGAGTGTTTAGAGAGATCTAATGCAGATAAGTGCGGTAGGAATTTCACATGAATGATGTCATCTAAATTGAAGCCTGCTGTCTCAATTGTATATTATAATGAATAGCTGTAGTCTGGACAGAGAGCTTGATAAATATCTATTAGTGATGAGTGCAGACACGTGAGGACTAATATGGTGATTGTGTTGTGTCTAATTGGCAACGCTCAAAGATTCGCAAACTTGTAAAATATGTGCTTCTTTTCCCCTCTTCGGTTTCACGCTGGGTTCCACTATCTCGCCAAAACACCACGAGATAGTCGCGGAGCGGCGATACCATCCCGGGGGAGGACAGCCGTCCCCGGAAAAAACAGAAGAAACATCATCGGGTATTTAAGTTTCAGGGTGTGAAGAAAGGCTCGATTTCATGAAAGAAAGCCATAAAAACAGGCGCTGTCGCACGTTTAACGAGCCCTTCGCTATTTGGAAAATAAATGGGGTTCTGACGCGTGTAACATCTTATCTCCTTTCCCCTTTACTTTCATTTCAGTTGTATCTCCAAGACAAGCAAAGCCAGTGCCAGTGGAATTTGACGCAGCTTGGATGAGCCCTCTTGGGAAGCAGCACCCAAATAAGCCCTCGGAGCCTCGGGGTGGTAGGAGGTTGGCCCGGGATGGAAGGGAGGGATGACCGGATGAAGCTGTTATCTGGTGCCGTGATGAGATGCGGTGATGATATCAGAATCATGCACAAAAGAGGGATGATTCTGAGGTGACAGGGGATTTTATTTGGATTGAGATTCACTAAAGTAACAAACCGCTTGTGCTATTTTAAATTGATTTTCTTCGGTTAGTTAGTTCATGCACGTGTCCAGCCACGTGACACCGAAATACATAACTCCTAACATCTAACAAACACTGTCTCCGCTCTGAATACAACCTCCCGATAGCACGTTAGAATAATAGAAGTCAACCACGATCTCTTTAGTAAAAAGTTGCAGCCCTTAAATCCTCACAACTGACTCTCAATTACTACGATTCATTGAGGATTTTCTCAACCAAACACTGTATGATGTGTTCAACTCACACTGTGACGCACATGAATGGGTATCAACTAGAGAATCACCTTGTTGCCATGGTCACATGCCCTTTAATACTGGTGCACTTTTTGATTCAGTTCAAGTTCAGACGCTTAAAATATATAAAGGTTATTATATTGGGTGATTATATTATAATCTAATTATGTTATAATCTTACTTTTAAATATAACAAAAGACCCAAATAAAGAGACAAACTAATATTCCCTGGAGAGATCATATAACACCAGTCTTATTGGAATAAGTTAAAGCTTTCCTGCTGGATTTCTCTCATTTGAAGCATATTAAGCCACACTAAGCACTCCTCTGTGTGTGTGTGTGTGTGTGTGTGTCATGTGAAGGCCCCTCTGTGTTTACAGGGCCAGTGAGCAGCGATCCGCGGCGTAACCATGGGTTACTGGTACGAGGTCACGTCGGTGCTGCACACTCGCCAGCAGGAAACAAACACTGGGGTGTTACGCTGGAACCTCCGCTTTCTAATTGGCTGCTAATTAGCAAACGAGGGTGACCTGCTGCTTCTCGTTCCGCTGGGAGAGCCTGACATGTTTTCACTGCCGCGCTACTTGTAACCGTCCTTCACTTGGAAATCGAAACGATAAGAAATATCCCCAAAATGTGCGCTGAATTTGTCTGATTGCAGGGAATGCTATTAATAATATTACCTTATATCTTTTTACTGCAATGTAGATGATGTTTAGACGTGCACGTAAGCTGCTTGGAACACAGCGCTTCATTATTGGAGGTAACGCTCGAGTATCTGGCTCCGCAATCCACATCTGAAGCCAGAATTATAAAGAACAACATGCACATGTGGAAGAATGTTGTGTATAACATTCTAGTGTTGAGAGTCCTCCCAGGCAGGCCAGCGACAGAGAGGGCTGCTCGTCTCCATGTGTTCCCATGAGTTCAGAACGCAGACAAGCTATCATGCGTGTGGACTCAGCGAAAATATATCTGCTCATTAAAAAATTGGTTTTATTGGAAAGTCATAAAGTTGTGTTAACGTGTGTTCGCAACAGACGCCGTGTTTTCACATTCCTTCTTTTTATCAAAAATTAAATGTGATTAAACATGTTCTCACAACTATGAGGCTCAACGTTCTTCACAGGAAGTTTGGTTTAGGCAATGTGACCTGTAATGATCACCTTTAGATATCAGCACAAACGTATTTGTTATTTGATGATTTGCATGTATTTCAGAATATATGTTCAGTAACAACTTCCTCGGGATGATATAAATGCGTTCTGCAGCTTTGAATAGGTTCCGTGCAGTTCACCTGTTACATACCTGGTCGATGTGCAATAACATAACATTTTAATATCTTAGCTCTGAAGCATTTTAGCACTCAGCAATAAACTTGTATGGTATTCATTTCTGGCTCGTAGGCACTTTATTTGGTTTTCAACGTATTTATTTTGCATCTGGCTGTCTGCTCTGTGTTTGTGTCCGTCCCTGTTCTCTGCATCTGCAACCTTGACAGACGGGGTTTTAGTAGAATCTAGAATCAGTATTGGAACCTTGCCTACATAGAAACTGTAAATTCAAATAAAAACGACAAAGATTTGCTATTTTACCTTGGGAAAAGGTTGTGACAATGTGAGATTATAGGTCACTCAAACATGTAGCGAGTTAATAAAAGTGAAAAATGTTAAATACGTTTGAGCCTTCCTCTACTGCCCTGTAGGTTCTCAGCTGACCTATCAGCTATTAGAAATGGCACACATTCATATATAACAAAGCTGCCATGTAACAATGTGATCTGTTGCTCCAGGTTCTGGGACAATGGAAGTGAAAAGCAACAGTTCTGTCTTTGATTAATGTGGTGCTCCAACGTTTATTTTCTCTCATTCTGCATAATCAAACAAACAGCATCGCTCCACTTCATGAGTACTCAAAATAAAAGTCCGGCCCCGACAGCGAGGCTTGATTCAATGCACATGTCACTCAGTACTTAGTGAGCGAGACTGCAGCTCTCAAGTTTGTAAATCAGCTGCCTGACGGAAGAACATGCGTAAATAAACAATCCTTGTATTGCTTTACGGCTCCCATACCTGTCAGTCAACTTTTAGAAAACAACTTAAAAATATCGTTTGAGAAAGTAAATTAAAAACATACCTTGATGAACAAGTTGTTCACATTGATACCAACAATAATGTTAATGATTATTGAGCTTCATGGCTGTTTTCTGTGGGACAATCATACGATTATTACTGTCGTAAACTTATTAATTCTGAGATTTAAAAAAATGCTATATGTTGAGTTTTGCTATCACATTTATAAGTTATTACATTTTTTCTTACCTCGCTGTCATCTCATTACAGTCATTTTTATTGCAGAAAAATATTCAACATCCTGTCAATCAGCTAACTTCACAACCAGAAAATAACTCAGCGCCATCTAGTGGACTGGAGAAGCAATTGTTGCCAAAAGGTTGAACTTGTTTTTGCAAAATGAATACATATATATATATATATATATCGAGACTTGCAGGTAACCTCAGGTGATACCTTGTTTTCATGATTCAAGTTCTATATTTGATGGTAATTGATTAGAAATAAAGTCGGCATTGTTATGAATGAAGACATGGAAAAACTGTTCAAAATGTGGGAATTCCAACCGGAGCGTGTTCATCACCGTTTTACAGCCCATAATACTCTGTTGCTGTCCCCCCATTCCTGCGGCTCATCGTGACACTTGTGTTTTGACGGAGTACACCGAAGCCTGCTGCCTGGGTAATCCCAGATTTCCTATGGCACAGCTCGGAGTTTAGCAGAGGGCTTGACTAATAGCTTTCTTTTCAAATGATCGCTTTGCTACACGACTTCAGAAGAACGCAGCGAGCGTGAAATTCAATTATGGCACACACGCTCCGCAGCCCCGTCCAGAGCTGTCCACTTTAATCCCTCGTTTGCCTTCAAGGATTCTCGACCTCTTTCAGCTGGACCTCTTCTCACAATTCTGTCCTGCATGCCTCGACTTGTGTTGGCTTGCTGCGTGGCATGTACATCGTGTATTTTCCACCTTGCCTGCCCTGCTTTGACCTTTAGAGGCTCCTACCCTGCTCTGCTGCATTTTCTACCCTCCCCGAGCTTGTGCTAGTACGCCCCTCTTACCCACATCGCTTTTCAAAACAAAGATAGTGCTTAAAATGTTGGACCAAGATTTAAACAATGCAGAACTGGTGCAAATAAAACAATGTGCTAAAATGTGTAAGGGTAAATCTTGAGAAGCGATTTCCAAAGATGTGTGGATTCTGCAAGCCTCAGACCGGCAGTTCCAGATCTGAGGAGCACAGAAACCTGATCATCCTTTAGTTTTGAGCTGGGACTAAAGTAAGCCCAGACTTTGGTTAGGATCTGACACACAATAATTATAGAAATAAAGCACTTTTCATACAATAAATGCAACACAAAGTGCTTCATAATAAGGGAAAAGTCAACGCTGAAGTGCCTTATAGCTGCATTCTCTCTACTGGCCATCAGGGGGCGACTCCTGTGGTTGCAAAAAGAAGTCTGACTGCATGGAAGTCTCTGAGAAAATGACCCTACTTCTCTCTTGATTTATTACCTCAGTTAACATTGTAAACATGAGTTTATGGTCTCAATCTCTAGTTCCAAGTCTTCTTCAATCCAGTAAATGATGGTCCATTTAGAGTCAAATAGACCATAGTCTTCAACTAGCTGTGGTAGTTAACGCCAGGTAACTATGGAGGATGGAAAGTTTGACGGGCGCTGAAATTCCAAACATTAATGACATCTAATAGGCCTCGCTAGATTCAGGGTCAAAGACTGGACATACTAGGCTCGGGGTCTGCGTGGGAAGGTTTGAGGTGGTCCAACGGCAGACGGACTGAACCGCCAGGACCGCCAAGAAAGGGGAGGTTTCCTGTCCATGATCCTGGTCTGGGAACACATTGTCCCACATCCCTCTCCCATCATAAGACCCCCTAGAGGACAGGAGACTGAGGGGGAATCACACTGTGTTCCTCCACTCAAAATACCTCCACTTCTGGATTCTTCTTCTTCCCTGTTCAAATCTTATCCTCTGGCTCTGTCTCTCGGTCATCGCCTTGGACTTTCACTCTCACTGTCTTTTCCCGTCCTGTGTGTGGGTGTGTATGTGTGAGTCTCAGGGGGGTCCACTGGAAGCAGCGGTTGTGGTCTGGCCTGTGGTCAGAAACTGATTCACTGATTTGCAACGCGTAATGACATAATACTATGATTTGTGCTACAAATTGTTGAATGGCAATTATGTTCCCCGGAGTCATTTTAATTTAGATATATGTAACAAAAGGTTCTGGTGTCTGTAGACCTCAACGGTTAGCTGAAGCCAAGAGCTAAAATGGAACAAGACGTCATTCCAGTCAAGAGCCTATTATTGATCTGATGGAATCACATGAGAGACAACATACATCAGCCATTTCACACGAATCTGGAAAGGCCAGAAAAGCATTGAGACACACTACGGTTGATAAGGGATATCACTATTCCCTTACGAGATCTGCATGTGATGAATGTATGGGAAATCCCATGCATTCTCCCTGTGTCACCAGGGCCGGGGAGCTGGGGACCCACAAATCACTTCTGTGAGTATCAGTATCCTCTAAATCCAATACGGTGTCCAGCGGCTCCGCGTGAACTTTCACACTGTTTACTCGGCTCTGGAAGTCTAGAAGGCTCATCCAATTATCTTGCTTATGCGATGGCCAGTAACGATTTCAAAAAATGCTTTTTGGGCTGACGCCAAAACGAGGGGCTCCCAGTGGCTGCTGGCCTGGGGGTGGAGGCCAGTGGATGGGAATAGCCGCCCAGACCGCGGGGAAAGCCCCTGTTCTGGGACAGAAACCACAGGCCTGCCTGACGGACACGCAGCTGTAGTAGTGGCGCTTGTTGTAGGGCTGACGTTAACTGATGGGACATTTGGCAGCACTGTGCAACATATTTTGTTTGGTCCTGTTTGTGGCCCAGCAGATGGGAAACAAGCTGGGTCCATGTTCACGAGAGGTCCTGGGGGAGCAGGGGGGGACCAGAGGGAGGAGGTTCGGACCAAAAATGCCATGTCGGCTTGGCATGACTGCGGCAATCACATGCACCCCACGCAGCGCTGATCTGCTCATGGTGACGGGCTTTGTCCCAGACAAGATCAGTGACCTCTCGGTTACAACGGGAACCTCTGAGGACCTCTCTGAGACTCACAACCACTTCCTATTTATCTCCAGACTGCATAGGGAAGGCTTATATTCTCCAGCTTCACCATAACATTTCATAAGCAATCGTTATAAATTAGGCTTATGCGGTATCTTGTTTTTGATACCTTCATACCTTCCTGACCTTTCACCAAGGTATACTGTATGACTATGTCTTAGGAATATCAACAGTGACACAAGTCAGTCTATAGGTTAATTAACATCTAACTTATTGAGCTGTTAAGACGGGATGCAGCGTGGTGATCTCTGTGGTTTCTGGAAAACAACGAGCCCTTTGCAATTCAAAAGTGAATAATGATAATATCAGATACGTGCATTCACTTTGTGTAGCATGTGAATGTGATGTATACAAGTCCAAAGACTTTCATTATTTTTCACTGAAAGACAAAATGGAAAAGTCAGTTAAATGAATGAGTCATTTTGTGAATTTCAAGAGCTGCCATGGGACAATGTTATGACACGTTGAAAACTAACACTAGAGTGGAACCTCCTGCATTAATCTCCGATCTACCAAGAACGTGTTGGGACCATGGCAACAACATTTAGAATAGGTACTTTTTCAGAATATGAGACCATAGTTATCTGATGATTCCCACAGTGTGCAGAAGCACCAGGCTGCAGACATCACATATAGAACATTACCATGAGTGCAATAAACGTGAACATGGTCAGAAATGATGGAAAGCATGCTCGTAACCCTAAAATAAGGAACATATAATGGAAAACGAAACGTCTCCATCATCATGAGAACGTTAGAAATCTCAACTGGATCGGTTCGGTGGATGCTGTGTGAGTGGAAGGAGGGAGCGGCCTTGTGCAGCTGGCAGCACCATAAGCAAACACGGTGCCCTTCACTGAGCTATGAATCATAAGTAGGGGGAAGTTTGCAGACAGAATGTGAATGTGATGGTGTGGATATAGCTCCGGTCATGGCAAACTGTGTGGGAAACACAAAGAAGGGCAGGCCGAGTCACATGGGTCGTCCTTCTCCCAAAGACACCACTCTCTCTCTCTCTCTCTCTCTCTCCCTCTCTCTCTCTGTCAATCCTTCTCTCTTGTCTTCTCTTGTTATTATATTATTCTCTATTATATCGAGGGAAATACTGCACGTTGTACTCCACTGCATTTATCTGATAACTTTGATTACTTTATTTATGGATTAAATGTGTGCATTAAAAACATGTGACGGACCGATAAACTACGATACTTTGTTCTAAATTATATGAGCCAATAGTTAGAAACTTGATCGACAGAACATTTACCGCTTTGATGGTTTAATTTTTTTTTTTATTATTATTTTGTATTTTTCATGTAAAAACAGTTCATGGTTCTAACTTCACGAATGTGAAGATTTGCCTTTATAATAATTAGAATGACAATTTATTAATAGGGAAATGAATCAACAGTTGCAAATTCTTTTCTCTTTTATTCTATTTTTAATAGTTTCCTCACAGTTTAGAATATGCAGCAGTAGTTTTGAGTTTCACATTTGATCAAATTGTTATATAGAGTACTAATAACAAAAGAGGAGTCACAGCAAGACACGCGATGATTCACATACCTTTTATTTGACATTGTTTTCTCTATTTTGCATATCTTTTAGAAGAAAAACAGCTAGTAGATCCTTAAACCAAATAGAAACTATGTTAGTTTAAGAATTCTCATGAATTACTCATAAGTGCTCAATTAAGCATTAGTAAATTAGTCAAACGCATTGCCCATTAATGCTACTACAACTTACAAACCCTTCACAAAGGCTCCTCATTAGAAAGTCGTTCTTCTCTGTAAACCAAGTAACTGACAGGAGTTTACAGCTGTGATGCGTCCCGCGACACGCAGCTATGAGGCTAGATGTGATTAAGAGAGAGGGACAACTCTGACCCCCACCCTCTCTTTAACACAACCCAAACAAACACAACATATATTAAGCTGTTGAGTAAAAACAAAAGGTCCTTCTGGTCGCGTTGCACCTGTTAACAAACCGCTGGCACTGTTTTCTAAGGCCCGACAGGAAAAAGGTCTCCAAATAGCTTTCCCATGAGCCTCTGGTCTAAAATAAAATAAAGGGGGCTGGCAGGAGCCGCCCACCGCGCTGCCGCGACCCTGTCATGGGAACCATGCTAAACTGTCTGTGGAGATTTGAGCAGAATAAATGAAATAGCAATCCCTGAGTATCTCTATTTACATCACTGATGCAAAATGCTCATTTATCTCCAGCAAATAATAAATACACCAGAGAACAGAGGCTGCTTCTACCAATGTATATTTGTCTGTGTGTTTACATGCACGCCTGTGAGTGCACGCCTGCGTTTTTTTCCCCCGACACGTGCACGAGGAGATGACTTGCTGACCCGTCCCAGACGCCACCAGTGAGAAGAGGAGGAAGCATATTGTATTGAAAGTGCAGGAATTAGGAGCCAATAAGACTTGTAAACACAAAAGAGGCACGCTAGCCATTATCGCCAAAGTAAACACGTGCACACGCTTCAACAAAAACATTTACGTTGAACACCACGCAAAAGGCCATTTATTAAAAGGAAATAATAATGCTTCACAACTTACAAAGCTGAAGCGTCTCTGAAAACCCAAACAGTCTGTATCCACCAAAGGAAAGTGAGGATTCCACTGAAATGAATCAGGTTTTTTGGGGGCGCTGGAGCAGAATGGGCTTAAGTGAAGCACACCAACCAGCGGCGTTCACCTTTCTATGCTTCATTCTCAGACTGCACTCTATTTTAGGGACCTCTGATGACTCCGTCTTGGCCACATCTCCCTTTTTCCACTGTAGAAAAAAAGTTATTCATAATCCTCCCAATAACTCAACACTGTTTGTCCAATGTGATAAAGCAAAAAAAGGGGGAGCGTTCACAATCTAAATTTGCATTCTTAAGGAGTGAATGGCTTTGTCAGCTGGAGGAATACAGTTTGCTTGGTCTGCCTCCTCCCGCTGCAGGGAGGCTGTTTACATGGGGACAGCTCCGAGATCCTTCCAGGAGACAACGCTCCTGGCTGCTCCCCACAAGAAAGGCCTCCGTGGGTGGGCAGCGTTTCACCCGCTGATGCTCCGAGATCATCCCCGAAGACGCACAAGAAGAATAAAACTCTCAGAGGAATTGACAGATTTTGTGCCAAATTATCCATTTTATGACACAGCCCCCTCTCGGCTGCATTATCAGGACTTTACAGCCTGTCACTTTAAAGGGGAAACGTTGAGAAATGAACAGAGCGTATTCTCAAAATAGCGACAGAGGGAATCCCCCTTTAATCTTTGCTGTGCAGTTTAGGTTGGAGGTCAAGCCCAAGAGACCAGAGGTCAGAGGGGGCAGCTCATGTGAGGGGGGGTCAGAGGACGGGTCATCAGATCCTGTACAGCTCTCAGCTATCTGCTCTTAAATTAATCAAGAACACAAGCTGGGTGTATTCCTAGATAGTACGGGCGAGGAAGCTTTGGAAGGCAGATAACATGGAAGGACCCGGGGTCAAAGGTCGGCCTGTAGCGTGATGCACGACTTGTTTTTTTTTGTTTTTTTGCTGTGTTAAAGGTTGAGTAGTTAATTCTATTCAAAAACACTTTCTGTGATATTACTTGAAATCCTCGTAGCTTACCGATAGAAGTGAATAAATGAAATGCACTGACATAAATTTGTTTTAAAAACGTCTTCTGTGGCCGTGGCAGGACTGGAAAAACCCCGTCCAATCAAAAAAGTTCCTTACTTCCTGATTGCTGCACCCTGCCTCTCTGAATGAAGGGGGCGGGACTTTTTTTTCGGTTCGGCGATGCGTTCAAGTCTAAGTGGTTTTTCCAAATGACCTACTCTGCCTTTAAGGCTGGCGAAACGTTTAATCTGAAGTCCAAAGTGTTACATTGTCATTCATATAAAAGTGAAAGCTCTTATCAAACTTGTCTGGCCTTTTAATATCAAGTCCACAGGGCAGGAGACAGGTGTTGGATGGGTTTACTCAGAGGACCAGCGTTCATATACCATAGGCCTACTGACATGAGGTCACATGACATTCCAAGCATTTCGATTTTGTTTTTTCGGAGAATGTTTATCATGTGTTCTAATGTTATCCATAACGGTTTCACAACCTAAACCGTGAGCAAATCCTCCGACTTCTTCTGCTCCAGCGACACAATCTAACAAGAAGACATGAGATCAAGCTGCTCTCTGAACTGTGAATTGTTTTAGCTGCTCACTCTGTCAGCCTTCCCGACTAAAATGGAAAATTTGTATTGACTTGTATGTATTATTTAGTGATGTATTGGATTCTGGGGCTGCACAGCTATGAACTCCACAGAAGGCAACGCAAATTGAGATTTCAGTGAAGTCACGTTGCCTCTTACCGACTCTCTCCACCACCGAGATGAGAACAACAACATTAACACGCCGCATGCCGGGAGGATCGCCTCGCCAGTACGGTGTCTTATCTCCCTGCACAGCCTCACTCTCGCTGAGCTGAACTTCAGCAGGTAATTTACGGGCATCAAACCAAAAAACACTTTGTTCTCCACTCCACCGCCTGTCTCTGTTTTCTCCCACAGGTACAAGAGGTACAAGACGCGGGGCTTTACGCTCCCATCTGAACCTCATTACGCTGCTCCTTTATGACGAGATACGTCTTGTATCTTGTCTTCTTCTTTACATAATTCATGGGTCACAAAGTCAGGCTTGAACATGTGACTCCTCACATGCAAGAATGTTCCACAGCTATATTTTAGAAGGGGTTCTGTTTTAGCCCTGTCTGTAAAATAAAGAGAAAGCACTCGCATGTTATATCCCCACGGGACACCAATCCCTCCTATTTATAATCTCCTATAGAAGACCCCTCAAATCTAAAATGATACAGCGCGATGAAACAAGACAGACAGCGATGTAAAGGCTGTGCACATGTTCCCATGATAAGGACGGACTCCTTTTGAGTATAAATAATAAATGAAATACAGCAAAATAACAAATGTATGGACACGACGAAGCCAGTTGAAGCCTCCATATATGGAGTTATATGGGTAATTATACAGGCAAACCTTTACCCTTCAAAGAAAGGTAAAGATCCCATAATCATACTCCCAACCCATCACCTACCACTCACTCACTTCTTTGATCCCTTCCACCCATTCCTCTATCATTCCCTGCGAAAAACCATGTGCACATCCCTGACAGCACAGTCCTCCTCCCCATCATAGGTCAAGCAATTCACCCCGAGCAGAGGAATTAAAGAAAGGAGAGATATCTTCAGATGATAATCCCCTCTAAGATTCAAGGATGCTGATCTCATGACATGCACTAGCCATTTTTCAAAGTGTTTTTTTTTAAAGGAATCTCCCCGATCTAGCCGTGTGGTTTGGTAGACGCCTACGAGGAGAGCAGCGTGACCTCCGCCATCACCTTTGACCCGGAGGAAGTTGTAAACAGAGTCATCTGCTGCCAGTAAAAGGCATTAGCTGTTCTCGAGGTCACGAAACGATGCTGGCGTGGGATGTGAACCGCCTCTAGAGTGAAAACATCAAGGTGCCCTGAGATAGGTAAGATTGGGTGGTCATACAAGGTGTGTCGGGGGAGGGGAGGGGCGGGTTCCAACGCATGCTGTTTGTCTCCGAGGCTTCTTTCCAGGAAAATGAGCAGAGAAACGTTGACATAAAATACACGAACAGAAACCAGAGGGATGTTTGAGTGACACTAGTTTGATGTTGCAGCTCTCCTGACACACGAGGCCGTTTGGAAATAAGCTCCACGCTGCCGAGGCTTGACAGTAAAAAGGCCCCTTGAGCCTCACTATGACAGGCTGTAATAAATGTCACAACCGTGAACTCGTTCTCATAAAGACAAAAGGCACACCACGGAGCAGGTAACGCACACAGTAGGCCCATCGCTACCGAGAGTCAAGCTCCCGCTGATTGATACGTACTATGGTATTTTTTGGGAGGGAACTTTTATGGGGTGGAAAAAATGTAGCTACTTTTCATGAGGCTAACGTCTAAATCCCTTCAAGCTCGCCATAAAATCAACATTTCTGAGATGTTATATGAGTGTCTCCTTTATTAGAATTCACATGGAACTCAAGGTATAAACTAATAGCTCCGGTACCTTCACAGGTCACGGTGGGAAAGCAAGATAATCTGTGGGTAGTAAAGATGTTTCCAGTGAGAGTCTTATGAGAAGGTTCAGTCAGTCACAGTTCTGATGCTAATAAAGATTATTATTATTATCGGTTACCTGTTTAAGACATAAAAACCAGAATTCTTAATTTATACTGTCTATATATTTCTCCTGGCAGAATGCCAGTATTTGCATCTATGGGTACTATGCTAGTATCACTGTTATCATTCCCTGACACATAATATGATTTTAGTTTTTTGATCAAAAATGATGTAAAAAAGGATTTTTTTGTGGACAGACAGATTTCTATTCTCTCACTTTAATTGTATCCATGATAAAAGTTAAAAGGGGAAACAACAGATCATAAAAATCATCTCTCATGAATGAATAAAGTTATGTGTGGTCATTTTCCTGTTCCTACACTTGAAACAGATGTTTAACTGGATGGTGAATCACTAATCGAATGAAACGCCAAACTTGGTTCACTTGAGTTGAATCAGTGATCTGTTTATGAAGCTCCAGATCATTTTCATGGACCGTATGGTGAGGATCAAGGGGGATAGCAAGTAAGAGACTCGGAATGAACCCTTTGACTCCTCCTGGATCTTCTGGACCAATCAATCAGAGGAAGGTTCTACTTTGTGTTAAAAAACAACAACTTTAAAGGTGAAAACCACCTGTTAATGAGTCCGAGTGTGTCATCTTTATCTGAGACTGAGCATGTACAACAGTTGTGTTGTATCCAATTGCAATAGATTACACAGGGGTACCTAATAAAGTGCCTACTGAATACATTCACTTTTAAATATGAAAAAAAATGTATTCTGTGTCATTTTTTTATGTACAAAGAGTGTTATTGCTGCCAAACCGCCGCCCTCAGCATCAACAAATCATCCTTCATCATCGCCATCACTGTTCTCTCTCTGAAGAGATCTGAAAACAGCCTCGTGTGTTCCGTTCCTCCCTTGATTGACAGCGCATCAAAGCACAAGCCCTAAAAGCTCCGACTATCCCGGCGGATCACGATGCTTGGCGGGGGCAACAAACTGCCAAGTAAACACGCATGTAATCAAGCGGCCAATAAATACACCAGGCTAGCACGACAAGAATGTTCACACAGTTAATATGGATCCCACAGAGCGCCAACAGCTCTGCCAGTCCCAGTGGGATCTGGGAGAGGGCAACACGGGGGGAAATGGCCATGTTCCAGTTAATTGAAGAAGACTTGATTTCTGCACCTTGGAGCCAAAAACCCTGAGCTTATTATGCAACCATGTGTATCCAACGAAGCTGGTGCAGAGTGATATCACACAATTTAAGAGAGGAAACGAGAGCAGGGTGCTGCTAGCGAGAGTCGGCTTGTTTGAAGAGGCGTGAACTTAATTTCTTGAGGGCTTTGCAAGCCATCTGATTTTACTATCTTGCACAAGCAAACACATAAACACACAGAACCTAACACACACACACACACACACACACACACACACACACACACACACACACACACACACACACATATCTGGAAAGAATGAACAAGAGGTTAACAGATATAAATCTCTCAATAAGCCAAGAGACTGAGATGAATTAAGATCAGCTGGATTCTCGTTTCATATGAAATCTGATGGAAATGCACAATAAGAACCTGCATTCATGATGTATGGCACCTCATTAAGTCGCTGAATCACTGGAGAAACAAGACTTGCCTGCATGGTTTAATAGATCCCGTAAACATAATTCTTTCCCATGTGATAAGAGGACTACAGAACCTTTCCAAGGAAATGATGCTGACATGAAGTCATGCCATTCCTCTCTGCTACTCTAATGATAGCAACAAGTATTCTGTAAGAAGACGCGGCCAACAACAACGTCAGCCGTAACCTCCATTTTTCATTATCTCTTTAGACTGAACATGTAAATGTATTAAGAGGATCTTTTGTAACCTTCAGCGTGAGAAGGGAATTATTCTTCAGCTTTGCTATCAATAGTCCCAAGACGGAGCAGCGACGCAGAATCTACTTCAAAATCTATTAAATAGGACTGAGTTTTTTGTTGTTGCAATGATACAAATCCCCCTCGAGCAACACATTCATTACAACGTCTGTTTTGAGATACAAACAACACAGCTGTAACCCAGTGGAAGAATTCCCAGCCTGGTCCGTGTCCGTTCATCCAGACCACTGCCCATTCTTCACAGTTTTACTTTGGTCTTTGGTATTTTGATCTATGCATGGAGGCTCCTTTAGAGCCTACAGATCTGTGGACGATGCAGTTAACATGGCCCTCCACTTCATCCACCAGCACCTGAACTCAGCAGGAACCTACCCCAGGATCCTGTTTGTGGATAACAGCTCCACCTTCAACACCATCATCCCGACCCTCCTGCAGGACAAGCTCTCCCAGCTGCACGTACCCGACTCCACCTGGATTACCAACTTCCCATCTGACAGGAAGCAAAATGTGAAGCATGTCTCCAACAGACTGATCATCAGCAATGGTATCCCTCAAGGCTGCGTACTTTCCCCACTTATCTTCTCCCTGTAAACCTCCAGTCACCAGTCTGTCAAGCTCCAAAGTTTGCAGATGACACCACCCTTAATTGAGCTGATCTCTGGTGGTGATGACACCGCCTACAGGTGGGGGATTGACCACCTGGTGACGTGGTGCAGCCAAAACAACGTAGAGCCTAATGCTCTAAAGACAGTGGACATGGTTGTCGTCATTTTTTATTTGTGTTTAAATGTTCTTGACTGCAGTAGTTATTGTTTATTCTTCGTAATTATTGTGCGCACTGAACACCAAGTGCAAAATTCCTTGTATGTGAAAACGCACTTGGAAAATAAACTCCTGATTCTGATTCAGGCGGCGTCACACTGAGAGGATTCGCAGCAAGAGAACCCAAGAGCTCTCCCCACTTACACTGTTATTACAGGCACATCGTGTACCCAAACATCACAAGTCTCCCATTACAACAGCACAGTCTCTTATTGCTACTTCGGCCTTGTTTGTTTCCTGGATGCAGTGCTTCTTTCATTATTCCTCATCTTCTCAGTGTGCTAACTGGCTGGATGATGCATGCTTTACGACAATCTATCCTCACAGAATTCATGGTGAATTACTTTTGGTTTATATGAAAAGTGATGGATGTAGTTGCAGGAATATAAAACTTGTCCAATCACTGTGTAGAGCTCAGCTTCCTCTCAGCTCGCCCAATGCCAACACTGGAAATGTGTGTGTGTCTGTGTGTATGAGAGGATGCGTATATCTATGTGTATGCATATATATGAATGTGTGTAGGCGTAGATATGTATGTGTATGTGTATATATGTGTGCGTGTGTGTATGAGAAGATGTGTATATATATATGTGTTTGCATATATTTGTGTATATGTATGTGTAGGCGTATATATGTATATGTATTTATATGTGTTTGTGTATATTAATGATTTTCTAACAACCAGGGGTCAATAATGAGTTGAACCAACTTTTCCACATTTTCAATGTTTTGTCTGTTTGAGGATTCATTTCACTAACATGGCAAAGAAAGACTTGTATGACACAAGAGATATAATTCACTCAATAAAACAGTGGCCTGGTTCATTTATGCTGTTATTGCCTTCAGAAAATATGGAACAACTTTGCAACAACGTAGAACTTAAATTTGAATTGCATCAAGAGACGGAGTTTGGACCCCAATGCAGACACGGAAGAAGAGCAGGTGGATTTATGGGACTTTACGAGATCAGAATGGGGGTTACATTTTGGCAAAGTAGACTGAAACGGCGAGGAAATCCTGCCTTCCTGGCTGCTCTGTGTGCATCAAGGCTCAATGAAGTAATGAGGGACAGGTGTGGAGGGAGGAGCGGGATCAGGTGAGGACAGGGAACTCTGAGGGCGTCTGGGGAACAGGTGGGGAATGAGGTGTCTGGGTATTGTCTTGGAAATGTCGGGAGCTTGTGGAACAGAGAGGTAGAGAGGTTGAAGCAAAGACTCTTCTTCACCGCCGTTCACTCCAATGACACTTTGAGGAAACGTGTCACTTCCTCATCACGGTTCACGACCCGTGGCACAAAAGTGCTGCTCAATTACCAGTGTTAGTGGCAGGGGACGAGACCAACCATGAAGGCGACCACAAAAGATCCAGGTAGCATTCAACAGGAAACATCACCCTCGGGCCAATTACCCATGAGCTCATATGTTGCCAAAACAGCCATTAATCCGAGTGGTGAGCACATGGAGGGTCAGAGCAGCTTCCAAAAGCCTCCGCCAAGGGTGAGAGGACTCACAAGGTGAAGGAGAAAGGAGGAGTTTGATACGGCAACGAGGAATCGATCAACTTGTGTCTCACACATGAAACTACATTAACTGTGCATTATAAATATCCACGAGGTCTGGTAAGGTATGAAAGAACAATAAACTATTTACACTTCGGCCCAGATTTACAACCGTGCCACGGCCTGGAATTGATTAACTTCTCTTTCATTACTTTGAACAGACATTCCAGAAAGCTGCACCACTGTCTTTCCCCCTGAACCTCGTCACATTAAGGCAGAATAATACGAGCCAGTTACGAGAGGAGAGCATGACATGCTGCAAGCTTAGCAGAGGTATGTGTAAGATGATGAACGATGACGGCTTACACGTATAAAAATGAACAGTATACACAAATGAAAGCAGACTTCTAGGAGCTCATACCGCACTTCAGTGCAACACGTCTCCGAGGAGCCACGTGTCCTGTCAACACGGAGGTCAACTGGAGCACAAATAACATCTAACGAGAAGCGACATCACAGCTATCCGTGGCTGGAAAGTGGGGGTCCGATGGCCCCTCCCCCCATACACACCTGTAACGTTTCATGACTGACAAAATCTGTCCACAGATTAAATTATTTAAATGTTATCATGGTCAAATATCATTAGCATAACTTTGAGAGCTTTATCATAGGCAATAGAACTTGCTTTTGGTTTTTGGAGACGTTTTTCTGCCAACAGACACTCAAGTGAACCGTAAATTATTAGCATTTTGGTTGGGGAAAGGGGATCCTGAGCCATCAAGGTGGTCTTGATGATTGGGGTCACCCTACAAGAAGTTCAAGACCCAACCCACTGGTCAGTGAGCACTGAAGAGGAGAAACCTCTTCACAAAGCCTGAACCAGGTCCAGTCGCCTACGATAAAGTTATACGTTGCATCTGGGATCAACCAGCTAAGACATGTTAAAGTGTTTGCTGTGAAGAAGGCGTCAGAGCCTGCTGGAATGTAAGCTCGCCCAGGCCTCTGAATTTAGCAACGACTTCGAAAACAACCTTTTTCCTTTTCCAATTTCAACGTCTAAAAATAGAGTCTGTGTTATGCTGTAAGAATCTGAACTATCTCCTGCGAGTATCAGACATACAGTGTTGCAGTGACATTTTGCACTCTACTTTAGCATGCAAATGCACTTTTAACAATGCAAATGTTATGCTATGTAGCATGTCAACACTGGCATGTTAGCATGTTAGTTTGCTGATAGCTCAAATGACCGGCGCCACCTTTACACACCAACAGCGTTGCAAAGAAATGGCACGAAATTATTTGTAGGCGAAGTTTGACGTGCCTGAATATCAAGTGTGACGCAATTTTTGGAATAAATTATACAGTCCAAAAACTAAAAATTCACACTAAGGGAAATTCAACATCAAGTGATGATGGAAAAAATGAAATCCTAATTCTGTAAAATGATTGTTTCCAATCAAAAACTACATAAGAGAAAACTTCTCTGTTTGGATGGAAGTATTAGGGTAAATTGACCTGCATTTCTATAGATCTTAGTTTTTCTTACTACCCAAGATGCTTCACACCACATTGAGTCTACATTCACCCGTTTGCATATCAGGATCTAATCTAATCAAATTGTATTTTCACACTGATGGTTCAGCCTTCAGGGTTCAGTACCTTGCCCAAGGGCACTTCAGCATGCTGACTGGAGGAGCCCCAGACCATACTGGCGTGTAAAGATACACAATAGCTGCTTCGGACCTCCAACATGGCCACCAGAGTGCGCATTCAAACCCTCACGATGAGTTAATAACCTGGATGTGGTTGTGACCGCCAGCCAAGTCACTGCAGTTAAAATGTTCTTCAAGCAGCAGAACCTGGTCCAGATCCACCAGGTCCAATAGCTTGTTTACACGAGTCCGGGTGTCCACCAAGCAAACAGCACCAGCACGCCGCCGCTCGCTGGAGAAGCAGATACAGGTTTGTTTACTCTCAACAAGTCACTGGTGGGGAATGCGGGCCGTTAAGTGCGGGATGCCGCTGATATTTTGTTTGCGTGTGTGCGTGTGTGGCCGTGAATACACATACAGTATGCGATCGGACGCATATGCATGTGTTTACATGGTTACTTAGGCCAAACAGTATTTACACCAAACATGTGTAAGCACTTGAAGGGCCACTGTATAGTAAACGCAGTATGAAAACCAATTTAGCATAGTAGATATGAAAATGGGGAAATGTTTATGCAAATGTAATTAGCAAACTAATGGGCTTTTCACGTCAACAAATATTGATTGAAAACATCTGCCTGATGTGTGAGATCATTACATTCTTGGGGAAAGGTTGCATTACAACACCCAGCGTGTAATCAGGCACAGTGAGCACGTTGCTGCCAAGTCGGAATCAGAAAACACTTGCAGACAATAAGAGCTTGTCACCGTTCTGTTCGTGGAGATCTGATTAGTGAGCGCTGTGTCTAAACCCAGGTTAACTCACTATCCAATTAAAAGCCGTTCTGTAAACACGGTATTGTAAACATTCCATATGTATTCGCAGCATTATGTGATAGTCATCGACGTGGGCCTTTTAACCGCGGCCAGATGGTTGGGCACTTTCCTGTAACGGCACATTTTTGAATTCATAAATACAATGTAAGTGCATTAGAGTGGAAAGCCAATATCATTGTATTGATCTTCTCTTATGTTATGGAAAGTCAGCCATTTAATCGCTATGCCAAATATGCTTTTAGTCACTGTTGAAGCCGCCTCACCGTCTGGTTAATTCACCGTCACATTTGTTTGGTCCAGAAGATGAATCCATTCTGAGACATGTAAGGCATCTTAATCGCATCTTGGTTCATGCATGTTGTTGAAACTCTGCGAGGTCATTTGTGTCTCCAGGTTGTCTGTGGTTTCATGATGGAAGTGTCTTTAATAATACAGGTACCTGGAGTTTCTGTCAGTCAATAGAACAAGATTATATGAAGAACACTGTGGGATGGAGTTAAAAGCTCTGGAGAAGGCCGGTTTAGTCCAGTCTGACTGTGGCTGTTCCTTCCAATGCTGTACAGACTGCAAAGTCTTATTAAATACATTGAATTGTACCAAACTGTCTCCATCTTTATAAAGAGAGGCAATTGCCACATGCATAAACACTGAAACAACATCATGTCCATAAATAGTATCAGAACTATCAAGACTTGAAACTAGAGATTTCATTTTTTGTAGTTACATCATTAAAATACTCCAAATAGTTTGAATAATTGTCTGAAGAAAACAAACCACATGAGCGGTTGACTGATGCGTCATCGATGTTCCAGCTCACTAACTGCAGCTTCATCATCACGGTCTCAACGACTGTATTGATCCCTTCGTATATCTGATGTCTACAGAGCAGCGTCGTTCCACCTCTCGGCCTTTGAAGTGTCAATGAAGCAGCAGGTTTGAATTCAAGGTCAGGAAAAGATGAGCACTCGATGAGAGGTTAAAAAGGCGAACAGAGAGAGAGAGGGAGAGAGAGAGCATCCCCGGTCCGAACATGGATTACATCTCATGAACTCAATCCCTTTAAGCCATGTCACAAACCCAGCAAAGTATCCGACAGATTCTGCCTCAGCAATTCATAACGACATCTTAAAACCATTTTGTGCACAGCGGCAGAATAAACTCATTAAAGTTCGCAAAGGTGTTAACCTGCCAGTTCTGTCGGCCTCCGATCTTTTTGATGCCTCATTCCAAATGTTTTATTCAGTACATCAGAATCTGACCTTTTTCTATTGAGTGTCAATGCCCATATTAGGCTCTGCTGCTCATCCTGGGTGTAGTTTAAGCTTTAACTACCGAGACATACCTGTCCTGGTGTTTTTACTTGAATGGACAGGTGGCATTCTCTTTGGTATGCAGCTTCATGTGTTGGTTCATACAAGACATGTAAAGCAAAACTGAGCAGATAAGCTGCTGACTCAGTAGATCTGATGCCTCCTCTCTTTTAACAGCCGCGTGGCTATTACGCAGTACAATAATGCTACTGTGTGACTCCATCGTGCCAGCATGCCAAAAGCACTCCCTGCTTTACATGGGACAATGCAATTCACTTCACTTTGAATTTACAATATGTACGTAAGGTAAAGGAGACGCAGAAGAGATGTAGATGTCAATTATCGCACGCATTATATACTCTTACTGCCTGTATTTACATAAGAGATATGAACGACCTGGACGGCAGCTCTCACAATACCATTTAAAGTAACAAAAACACAACCGCGGGATCAAAACAGATGTTTTACATCTGGACCGACTTCTGCATAATCTAAACACATTACTTATTATTGCAATTACTCGTGTCTTACAATGTAATTAGACATCATAGGAAACCCATAGGCTGCATTTCAGCAACCCAAATTATGTAGGATGTGTGTGCCAATTCGGTTTACTTGCACTCTAATTGGACACATGTGGTCGGACGGTTCCAAGTGCTAACTCACGAGCAAACCAGGAACATGCGGCCAGTCTGGGTGGCATTGGGCTGCGTGAACAGTCAATGAGAGGTGAAATAAAGGGCCAATCATAACTACAGTCTAAATTACTATGTAGATTATCACCCATAAGGGGTGGATCATCAAAGGTCAGCTTCCTCTAGTGGTTTCACGGTGACGCCACAAGGAATGGTTCTTCTCTTTTCAGAAAGCAACAGGTAAAAAAACAAGAATATTAGAACAATAAAAAGTCAGGATGATGCTTGATATGGAAAATGAAGAAATATATGTATAAGTCTACAAATTGTATTGACATAAAAACAAAAGCCTCAAACCTCAGGAAATGAAACCAAAACTGTCTGACTAAATGCCATCGGAGGTAAGTAAGAAAATATAATTTATTTTTCTATAAATTTGGTTCAACTAGCCCTTTATGACACAAGTTGACACGATATAATTTGTTTAATGTAAAGTCCCATTTCCATTGACTTTTAACAACAATATTTGGCTTAAAATTTGTCTGATAAAATCCTTTGGCCAACGACAAATTCATACAGAATTATTTTGTAATTGAATAGCAATATTTCGTGTATAACGAGCCAGACATAAAATACAGGACCAAGCCTGGAGGGAAACCAAAGAGAGAGATAACAGGACACACTATAGGGAGGCATTACAGAGGGAGGTCCAAATACATCCTCAATGTAAATGAAATAAAGAAGATTGCTGGTTAATTAACAGGTTAGCAGAGTAAAATGGTGTCACGCTGTAATGCCAGGTCAGCCCACAGATAGTGATTATCCAAACCAGAGAAGAGAGCTCTTTGAAATACGAGCACGGCACTCAACCTAAGCCCTGACGACTGACGATAAAGCGACATAGTCTATTTAAATGATTTGTCTCCTGCCGTTTGAATGATCCGTCTCCTAGTGAAACTGGACACTGTGACTGCTGCCTGCTTTTATCTAACGGCAGGTCACAGAGGGAAAGAAGAACCCAACACGGCTAGTAGCCGCTCCTCATTTATATCTTCGATATAAAAACTTCTCAGAGACACTGGGTTTAGATCAAGTGTCTCCCAGAAGAGAAACGCGAAACAAAACGTTATTATTACATCACCTCGGAGGAATCCACAGACACTTCATCACAAAGACAAGAGAAGGGTCCGGCCATTAGGAGACCTCAACAAGCAGGCACACAAACACACACACACACACACACGCACCCACACACACACACACACACACACACACACACACACACACACACACACACACACAGTGGATATAAATCTTGTTCACACTCAAATAAACATAAATAAATGACACAACAGGGGGAAAAAGAGGGAAACTAAATCTAAAAAAGTCACTTGAATATGAACTTTATGATGGAAGCTGAATGATAATGTGAAGTAAGACGAATGTTTTATCCCCTTTCTAGCAGCCAAGTGTGTCCAAATGTCCATTTTTCTGCCTCTCAAAGACTCTTATGTGTTTTAAATATGGATAAAGCATTTATAGATATATCTTTAAATGCTATATGCCGTCTTAGTGTCGCCAAAATAGAGAAAAACACAATGGCTAGACATAAAATGCCACTAACAATGACAACATGAGGCCGAATGCTGTTGATGATTTTGGCTGTAAAAGGGTTTAATAACAAAGAAAAGGGTTTAATAACAAGAAAAATTTGTAGTATTACTCAGTTAGTGTGTAACTATGGTAACCTCTACAAGTATTCTCAGAATGCTTGGAATAAATCAACTACAAAAAGGAAACCAATTCATTTGTTGAATATATAGTTAAATGGTAAAATGTAACAAATATACATATTCAGGAGCCTGGAGCTCAAACTTTGCACTGTGGTTAAAGTCTTTAAATAGAAACGCCGTGCACTAGTGTTTTATCTGTAAAGTAACACGCTGCTTACGCTTCCTCAGTGTACAGCGCTCCAGTTATCACCCGCTTCCTTCTCGCCGCCTCGCTGACCTGCAAACGGCCGACGCAAGTGAGAAATATTCTTTTGTATTCTGGAAAAGTCACACGGGTACTGTTTGTTTTCGGTTGGGAGACTGCAGGCGGTGGAACCAGGACACTTCCTCGCAGATCTTTTAAAACTCCAAAACATAAACTGTATCATTACTCTAAATTGAGTTTTGCCTCATGCCCATAATAGTAAGTAAACAAGTTCCAAATCCATGAAAATATATGAAAACGGCCGCGGCCTTAGCTCGCACTGCCATGCCGCAATCATGTTATTAATGGAAGAAACCAGATTGTTTGGATATCATATCCCCATGATAATTAAATCCAAATGTTTTGAAACGAAAGCTTATCCAGTACATGACTGTTGGCTGCATCACAGATGAATTGATTCAGTGTACGTAAATAAACACATGGATAAGAGGGTTTGTTCACGACTGTAAGCAAACACTAACCTTGTTTTTCTGTAAATCCATAGAGGCGAGTTATCGTGTTGTTATGACATCAGAATACCCTCACGGAGTGTGAGTTAACCAAGTTTAAAAAAAAAAAGAAAACTTCTTTAGATGTCACATTGAGGAGTTATTGGCTTGTCGATCCGAGTTTCATGCACAAATAAGTCAAACAGTCGTCATGTAATAGAAACTTCCACATTGGTACTTCTCACCAACATGACGCCGCTCAGGCAGCTGCTTTCCATAAACGCTAATTAGATTCACTTTGTATTCATCTACTTCACTACTGTAGGCTCCGGTCATAACTCACCTCAGAAACGTGATTATTCTCACATGAAACGTCCAACTTCCTGTCCAGTGTTTCCCCCGAGGAGAACGTCCTCACACCCGCTGCCTGCTCCCATGTCCAACAAACTGCCCAGCATGCAAAGCTGCGGGCCTGCCACCCCGACTGTTTTGCATAATGCTGATCTGACAGGGACTTCCTTCCCTTTCAATATCACTTGCTGCCATAATCGTGAGGCAACCAGTGCAAGAAAGTCTTCAACTAGTTTGGATCAAACTCCATTTAGCTCAAGAGGTAGAGGGTCGAGGGTAGAGGGTCAAGATTGCCGGTTCGATCCCAGGCTCCTCCAATCTAACCCTAACCCTAACCAACAAACGAAAGATCATATATATTCACTGAAGGATTAATATGAGAACAAAATGCATATTTTTCGCTAGGAATGTCATCAAAACGTATTTTAATGCCGAAACAGCTTTAAAATGCTGCTTTATGCTGCATTTTCCATTATGAATGAAAGGAATGGAAGCCATTTTTTCAAAAATTGCGCATGCGCGCTGGTGTCATTTCGAAATTCGTAGGATAATACACAAAAAAATTGTACATAACTTTTCGTACGTTTCCATACGACAATTCATGAGAATACGTTGCATTTATATAGCGCTTTTCTAGCTAACTAGCTACTGAAGGGACTTTACACTATTCAGTCACTTTTACTCATTCACACACATTCAAAGACTGATGGCTGAGAAGAAAAGACTCATCCATACACATTCACACGCCGATGGTGCAGCATTGGGGGCAATTGGGGGTTCAGTATCTTGCCCAAGGACACTTACGCATGCAGACTCAAGGAGCCGGGATTCAAACTGCCAATCTTCTGATTGAAGGACGACTCGCTCTACCTCTGAGCCACAGCTGCCCTTTTAAAAACATTCCTTTTAATTTCTTTCCAGAATCGAACTCTTAATAATTGTAGTTTGTACTAAAGCATGTAATGACTTTGTAGAGAACCATGGAGGATTTAGTGAAAGCAGCAGAATTCACTTTTGAAAGGACGTAAACATGTTGAGCAACGTCCTTCTGAACTGCACATCATGCATTATGATCATATTTCACCTAAAATATCACAAACAATTCCATATTAAATGGACAAAGTTGAGCTAACGAAACATTAAAAATGTGTTGCAGAGCAGAATGCATTGAGAAAGCTGGGGTTCCTTCATACAGTAACCTGTACTATTACTACTCATGCATTTCAATGGTAATCCATTGGCCATCCGCCAATCAGAAGATCTGCGGTTCGATTCCCGGCGCCTCCAGCCCGTGTGTTAAAGTTTACTTAACCAAAACCCCTTTGACCCAAAATTGCTCCCGAAGTCTGAGCTGTTGGTGTGTGAATGAACATTAGCTTAGATCCGGATGAGCAGGTGGCACCTTTTATGGCAGCTTCGGCCCATCGGCGTATGAATGTGTGTGGATGTTGACATGTAGTCCACAGTTTGAGTGTGTTAACATGCTAACATTTGCTCATTAGCAGCAACCCAGAGCATTAGGATACAGTTTTCTGGGAATCATGAATGTCTGTCCAAAACAATTCGCCCAGGAGATGTTGAGATGTTTCACTGGTTGGACTTGCTGGAGGGACTAGAGGGGAGGTGAATAGGATCAATAACGTTGCCTTGATTCTCTTGGTTTCCTCTACTGCCGACAGAAGGATGAAGCCTGCGGACAGTAGATACCGCCATGTGAACTTCAAGAGGGGAATTCATTATCATCTTTTATAGCCACGTCTTCAAACACATTTTATAGTCTTGCCTTTGATTATACCGTCTTTTACCTCATTTTATTTGTATAAATATATATTTTTGAATCCCCCTCCTTTTGTATCTGCCTTTCATTATTTCTACAGTTTTATGATTTCCTCTTAAAAAACATTTGGTGAACTAGGACTTTAGGAGCTGTACTACGTGAATACAATTCCTTATTAAAGAACATCATCGTCATTCTTTCGGTTGTCCTGTTGTTTATTAGCGTTGCCTTTTTGCCTCGTGGTGATCGCTTGAACAAGCCTGTGGAGAGATTACCCACCTTTTCATTTCAAACTACATCACCGGTTGGACCAAACACTTGAAGTGAGTAAGTAAATTGGAAGCATGTGTTTTTCTGCCTGTTTCATTATGTCTCAACCTGGCATACCAACAGCCACATTATCCTGTTATATGTTGAACGCTGCACTTCACTCACAAGCAAACAAATGTTAATGATGTGCTGTCAAAAGTGGGGGGTGGAGGGGGAGTCATGGAGCTGCTCCATGATGGGGGGGGGGGGGGCATAAAACAAAAGCAATCTGAACTAGTATGCTGATCCGCCTGCTCGGTTTCACCTGTAAGAGCGGTAATATCAAACCATCTGTTTAAACAAGAAGCAGATTTATGTGGATCGCAAGAGTTCCCCCCTTTTTTTTGATTGAGTCAGGTCAACGAGCCACAGATCAAATTTGTGATGAGAACATGGGGGTGGATGGTATGGGGTAACGTCACTACATACTTTGTTGTGAGTCATAGGCTGGAGGGTAGAGGGCCGGGGTAAGGGGAGGGGGGGGGGGGGGTTTCAAAGTGACCTTATAATGTTGTAATTCAACGTAGAGCATGACACTTTTTCTAAAAATAATAGGCCGATCGGACCAAAATAGCGTCTCTATTTCTGTTTAGTGTTGCTGTTGGACGCCTGTGGTCCGCTCGCTCCCGGGGTGTGCATGTGTGGAGGAGGAAGGGAGAGAATGTTTTTGGTTTTCATTTTTCCCCCATTAGAAGAGGAGGGGACCTCTGGGGAGGGAAAAAAAGAAGAAGAAGAAAAGAAGGCCGGAACCTCTTCAGTCATCCCTGCAAACTACCCCGAAGTTGTCTCCTGCATCAAACTCCCAGTCTGAAACCAGTCTTCCCTTCCAGTGGCAAACTCACAGTAGATCCTTTTGGGGGGGGAACGCTGGTCATTTGATTTAAGAGCGAGGTCCCAGCGAGACTGAACAATGTGCTCTAATGACTGGGAGCAAATTGATACCATTTGTGTGGGAAAGCTCCCCTCTGCTTGGAACAACCGGGTTTAAGCTTACAGCTAAGCTCTCGCTGTGTTACGTTATTACAACGGAGGTCAACAATTATATCGTTTTTCATTGGGATTCCTTTTGCACAGCATGAATCATTGCAATGTGAATATATAGCCTACTGTATATATATTAGTCATTCTCCTGAAAACACCCACCACCACCACACACTCCCTCTCTGGTCCACACACAGCTGATTAAAGGCACCCATGTTTAGGTTGACTTGCCTTTAAAAGCCTGATAGCTATAACAACTTCCTAGATCCATGTTCTGTCCCAAACACAGACGGAGGAATGTGTGTTTTACAAAAACAGACTCAATCCACCATGCAGGATATTAGCCCACAAAATCGTCTGCCAGCGTTTCGGGGCAGTACATCAACAGAGCTGCATGTGGCAAAGACGGGCTTGGCACCCTGAGCACCGCGCAGTTCGGATCCAAATCACATTTCCAGCTGTAGCTTGCTTGTACCATGCAAGCCTGGTCCCTAGAATCCTTTAACATGAACTAGCTCATACTGAACATAAACGCAAACGTTCATTCTCAACATATCGCCTTTGTTTTATATCGGCTCCTGCTAATTAAAGCCATGTTTCTATGGTTACGATAGGGAAACCATGGTTGGCAAAGTCACTTTTTCAATGTTCACGATCTTTCTCTGTTCTTATAGGATTTAAAGATCAGTAATTGTCTTCGTGCAACACAAGGACACACAATGAAATAGTTGTAGCTCATCTGATACATAAGGAAAACAAAATGAGGCAAAAACAGTAGAAGATTCCTTTAGTGCATGTTTTGTACTGCACGCAAGCTGCATTACTTGATTTTTCATCCACTTGGGGGCAGCAAAACAAGCTGAAAAACTTAATGTTTTCCAAAAGATATCACATCTGATAAAGATGTATGTATAAAATTCTGCATATTTAGTAATTTTTTTTACTGTTATGTATCTAAATATAACATCTACATGTGAGCAACTGATTGATCGAATTCGAAGCCCTTTTATCCAAAGCAACACACAATTAAAATGTTGAAGTCCCCAACAGCTACCTGCTACCTATGAATGATGTCACACCATTGATTGGACAAACCATTGCCTATGAAGGTAATCCAGGCCGGGCATGTCCTATAAAGGAGATAAATACATATATCTATATGCACATTTATATTTTGTAGGTGATAGGGAGAAGTATGGGGTGAATTCCGGGGGATTATGGTTACAACAATGTCAAACAAGTTCAGTAGTCAATAGTGAAGCGTTTATTTTCAGCTGAGGCTGGATTTGTTTTCTTTCATGAGTCAAATAAGCAGCGAGTGTCTGGTGGAGGATCTGCACCGGCCGGCTCTGATATGTACTGTATATGTTTCTTATGCAGTCTCATCCTTCACGCACGCACCACATCTCCTCATCAACTTCACGACAGCCCTTTTTCTCAAATTCTCTCGATCGCTCCATCAATATATTTCCTGAGACATCTCCTCATTAATAAAAATGTCAGGTGAGAAAATAAAGCTGTAACACCATCCGTGGTGTAGAATCGGTGCCGATAACTAAAAAAAACCACGATAACTGCACCGCATGATTATTTAGTCTGTATTATGAGAAATATTGACGTGAAACTCCATCACCTGGTTCAGATATGAGCGACTGCTTCTGCTTGTCTGAAAAACAACATGGGGTCTGATGACGGGATCAGATCAGCCAAATCTCACAGAAGAATGTGAAACCACCTCTTCACCAACACGGAAACAATGCCAAGAAGTCCGTTAGGATCCTTTGTACGATGAGTTTATTACGATGCTAACAACCGGCATTTATGCTAGTTTCCGATGTATGTAATGTACGCATTTATTTTTCTAATTAATACATCACAATGTGTGACAATGCCTCATTAAGGTCCATAGGGGGATGATTGTTGGAGGTTATTGGTTTTTTTTGGGCCAAATTGTCATCTTAGGGGTGTTTATTGATCGGGACGGTTGGGCTAAGATGCTAGCGGTAGCGTTCACTTGTTGTCATAGCAACGGCAACATCGGTGTTAGCGGAACCAAACAACTTGTTCATGTATACTTGACTTTTTTTATCAGACTATTGCTCCCCTCTCTTGGCTCAGTTTTTTTTTTCCTACAGTTGCCCTAATACGCTTCCTTTGTGACTCAGGACTTTCACACAGGAGGCCGATGTGTTTGTCCCGTGTCAAACCAAAAGTCCCCATTTGCTTATTTTAAATCACATAACTAAGCAGTATTGCAGCTTAACCTTAAATATTTGCATTGTGGCAGCACGTCAATTCAACACATTACATTTCCAGCAGCACGTAATCCCCTCTGACGAGGTCGTGGTCGTTTCACATGTTCCTGTTAGATCACCCTGGATTAGATTGACTCGAGAGCTCGGAGGTCAACGTCTGGGGTTCATGCGTGCCAGAACGCAGTACATGCCAGACATGAAATCACCTGCGTGGACATGCATCTGCAGCAGAGATCACGCTGTGCACCGGGTCGGCATTATACAGTTGGAACAACTCGGGCAGTGGCACTTGTTGCTCTAAAGCGTGATCCCTCTGTGATCTCATCACTAACGATGACTGACTCACCTCCAAACAGCAACAGCGAGATTACGAGGCACCTACAGTGCAGCTACAGTAAAAAAAAAAAAAAACAGGTCCGTGATGTAATGTTTCTCAAAAGCAACAGGGTGGGGTCTAAACACATCAAAGCCCGGGACTGATTGGAAACAGATTTGACCTGACAAGTGTGACTGCAGTGTGTTGTTTCAAGACAAGACCTGTGTGTGTGTGTGTGTGTGTGTGTGTGAGGGGAGATAACGCTGGGGAGTTAGGTGGCGGGCCTCAAATTTCTTTTTACCATCCATGAAATCCATAAACACCACGCGGCCAGGGGAGTCTTAAGAGATGGAGATGAGCCTCGAGGTGCAGCTGATGAACGCGCGGGACCGGCCAAGCAACATAAAAAGAGAGATCTGTGGAGCCATTGAAGTCAATTTCGAACCAGTTGTTTCTAATTAGATCTGGCTCCTGGGATCAGCCCAGAAGATACGTTCCTCCTGAACGTCTCGGCTTCTATAAACAACCTCTCTTTCTGGCTCTTGAGTTGGCCGTGGCCTCAGAAACCGGCCCCCCGACGCCTCGCCTACACCAACAAGTCAACGTGGTCTCGCCGCTCTTGTGAATAATAATAATAATCATATTCTGAATACTAGAAAAAAAAAAATCATTAACACAATTTGTCCAGGTCCCATTTGGGTCATTTGATTAGGAAGTGTTTTTTGAAGCTCACCCAGCTTTACCTCAGCACCTCTCCACTGCAGAGCAATCCTTCACAATGCTGTTCACGTCCACTGTCTGCAGTCTGGCTCACGCAGCTACTAGCAAAAGCTAACTGGAAGTTGCATTCAAGATACTCGTGAGTTCATAATGTTACGCAAGCTATGTCGACGTGCCGGTCTGCAGGTGTTCGTGGTTTATCTCAGCTTTTGTTTTTTTGCTGCTTCTAGTCGACGTGTCAGTGGGATTAGAGAACATTTTAGTCCATGAATACATTTTTGTTTTTCGTCAAAAAACACAAACTGTGTGATTGATGAAATGTTACAGAAATGTGAGGTGCTGCTCAGTGCAACACGTAAAAAACGCTCCATCTTCTGATGAGCAGCTGTTTACTTAGTGTGTGCATCTTACATGATATAGCAAACATCTCATCATGATTGTATTTCAATAACAAAAAGTTTAAGGTCAGGTTTCTTTGCCTCTAGTTCAGCATTTTTGCCAAAACTGTCTTTGAATTTTGCAACCAGTGAAGGAAGTGACCATATTTGGACTGCAGAGGAGCGACAGGTGGATCTGATGAACAAAAGCGGCAGAGCAGCACCCTTACTGGATCTGGATCCATCTGGATCCATCTAGATTCTGGTGTGAAGTAATCTTAATAGCTAATTACATTGGTGGCAGGGTGTAGTAGCGACCTGTCAATCACAAGGTAGCCCCACCCTAAAACATCCCCTGCTTTTTGACTCTAAATGAACCATAATGTACTAAATGAACATCATGCTGGATTGAAGATACTTGAAACGAGATATTGAGACCATAAACTCATGTTTACTGAGATAATAAATCAAGAGAAGTATTTCTGATAGACTTCAATGTAATCAGACTTCCTTTCTCAACTACAGGAGTCGCCCCCTGATGGCCAGCAGAGAGAATGCAAGTGTAAGGCAGCCCCAGAGGTTGCCACCTGATGTTAACTCACCCCAACTCTTCTTCTTACATATTTTTCACTCATTTAATATCTTGAAACACCATTTTCACATCTCCACGGTTACCTTTTCCACTCCACGCACAGACTAATCGCCACCTCTCCCCTTGTGTTAGAAAAACAAGCTCACCTTTGCATTATCGCCCCAAACGTCTGCTCGGGCTATTATCAACTTCTTCAGTTACCTATCCAAAGCCCCGCAGTTATGAATCTTAATACCGCATGCCTTTGAAGCCCGTATCACGACGCATACTTAAGTGAAATATCTTCATCCCCTTTTCTCCCCACACTTTGATCGCAAAGTAGGAGTGAAGCACAAGAAAAAGTGTTACTAGAACCTGAAATTTGGACAAGTCAAGCAGAGGACAGGCAATCCTTTCTGAATGACACGGCACAATATTATTTCACGGTTATTTATGTTTTATGCTTTGCTATTCCAGATTGCTTCACTTTATATAACTGAAGTGCCGAATAAAAAGAAGCCACATGCGTGCGGTAATTTAATCGTGTAAATGAGCTTCGGTCGGCTGCCGACATGACAGGGAAGATGAGAGAAGACGTATTGCATAACTCACACTGAGTCGTTTGAGTGTGTGTGTGTGTGTGTGTGTGTGTGTGTGTGTGTGTGGAGCACTCTTTAAGTCTATTTTTACGGCGGTTTGGTTTGCAGAGCGGGTTGTTACCTCTACTGGTTTATCTGTTATTTGATGGAGTAGTGAGGTCACTGGATAAGAGTGTCTTGTACAGAAGAAGCAGCTGTGATGAGTTACAGTGGCTCGGCGACTCGGTCAGTAGACAGTAATCACTCCTTCATGTATCTGCTTCCATCTCAACATCCACACTATCTCAGGTTATCGTGTGGCCTCATTAGAGAAGGATGTTTGTTGTCCAAGTGAAACAAGTCACTTCTCTAGTCATGCGAGGCTTTAACCGGCTCCCTAAACTGTAGCATGTAAATAACTTCAGAAGATTTATTTTGACAATAGATAATACTGTAGAAACTGTTTTTTTATTTATTTATTTTTTCCACAATTTGGGGCCAAACTGCCCCTGAAGTTCTGAATAAAAAGAACAAAACTTATTATGGAGTTTGTTGCCTGTTTCAACTTTTTAATTTCTAACTTTTAATTTGATTTATTTATTTCGATTTTATTGACTTTCTTCTCTCTTTTTACATTATCTTATCTCTTAATCTCTATCGTTTCTCCTACTCTGCTAATGTGTATGTTGTATTTGTGTAACTGTTGTTTTTAAAGGGGCTATATAAATAAAAATATTATTATTATTATTTACATGCCCACTATGTCCAGACTGAAGCAACACTAAAACCAAAAACACCATATATTCGGGCCGAGGAGACGGCAGAATCGGCTGCTATCTTTCACTTCACGTGTCGACCCGTTCTCACCGCCAAGACGTCAAATAGTGTGGGTGATTTGCCCCCTGCTGCATTCTGGGTAGAGCAAAGAGAGAGGGGCTGTTAACATGGATCGATAGCCTCGATAATCATGTTAACTTCTCCCACACTCTTTTCACAAACCCTTCCTAATAAAAGGTTTTGACTTCCTGTGAAGTTTATTTTGAAGTTTTACAAGCGTATATTAACATGCCGTCACTAGTGAACATATAACGTCATAGTTTGAGGCTCTGGAGCTCTAGCTGTGTAATCTGACATGTGTTGTACGCGTACCTTTCATAATAAAAGCCTTGATAGTCAGACATGATTTAGCCATTTAACATCCAACGAGTGCGTCTATTTAAAACACATGACGATATGAGTGCAGCCCCAGGTTTGAGGTTGTCTATAATGACTGGAATCAGATGAAGTGTATGTTTTAAACTGCCTCGAGATAACGAAAAAAAACCTGTAAATATTATTGAAGACATGACGTCAGTTTCCTCAAATGCGGCGTTGGCCTTGTTTAACTTCCTCCTCAAGTGTCCTCATTCGTTATGTGATTTATAAGACCTGGCTGCTTTAACAATACAACGTCCCACTGTGATTAATACACTGCTCTGTGTCTGACAATGTATATATCAACTTGTTTAGGATGAAGTGTAAAATTACATGTGATGTCAATACGTTGCCTCTTCCAGTTCTTTTTTTCTTTTTTCTCCCGTTTTTTGACAGACAGTCCGGCTCCTGGGAAAAGTGGCATCGCGGCGAGGTGGAAGGCATTAAAAGCTTTGCGCGACGCCCCGGGGCAGGCTCATGTGATACCCTGTAAGAGAAGGGCTAAGGTTTTTACAGTCCGTTTGGGTATTTACCAGAAGCTCGTATCGTTCGCCTCGGATCAAGAGCGACGTATCAAAACATTCTGAGGATGAGCGATGAAGCGGCCGAGGCTCCTTTACTTCAGTCGCTGGTCGCGTGGATCACAAAGACCTGAAGTCCGAACCACAGAACCTTTCGCCCCTCTGTGATGTAATCCATGACACACTGCAAGAAAATGTAGAAAATCCTCTTTTGTAAAACTGGAGAGGGAGAAGTCAGACTGCGTGATTGATGGAATTGTTACGGAGTCTACTTAACAATCCTCTAAATTTAGATGTGATTTGGTCTCCCTGCTGGCCCAGCGAGCCGGCATTACGTCAGCCGGGCCGGCGGGCCGTGAGTGAGTGCGGTGTGCTTGAAGACTGGGCAGAGAGGCTGCTGTCATCCAGTGGAAATAGCAAAACGCTCGCTATGTTGACCCGAGCCTCCGTCTGGAGTGTAACGGCAAAACAAGCAAACTTTGTTCACGTCCAGATATTTTATTCCCGCTGCCGCAAAACTGAAAACATGCTCGTGTTCACGCAGGGAGGTAAAGAGGGCCAGAAGGAGCCAGGTGGTCTGGGTTTCCTCAAAGGCCTCGCGCTCTCGTATATCTTTATTTGCATTTTGACAAATGTTCCCGTTGGAGTGAATAAAGAGTGCATCGGGTCCACGTTATGATCTGCAAGGTTGATGTAAGTGTAGAAAGAAAAGGGAGATGATGACATACGCCTTTATTGAGCCTGGGCTTTTATTTCAACCATATTGCTATTGTATTCTATTCTCTCTCTTTCTCTAAATATATATATATATTTACTCACTCAAATTCGTTTAATCTGCCGTCCACAGATTTTTTTTCAAAATTGAATATATTTTTGCGAATAATAAATTGTGCACATGAGAGCAATGAAAAAACAGGTCAGGGAGAGACTTAGAATAATCAGAAAATATAATAAAATCAATGAGGTTTGCTGAATAAAACATGACCACAGGCTCATTCCCTCACACGTACCGACCTCATGTACAAAGTATTGGTTTATGACCCTCAACATTACTGTTCTCATTCAGACAGACAGTTCCAGACCAGCTGGTGAACATTTAGCAGCTGAGATATTCGATCAGAATAAAGCTGAAGATTGACTTTATCGACAAGCCGGCTTTCATTCACTTAATTTCAATAATGTTGCTCCATGTCTGGGATGTGTCAATAAGTTATTGTCTGCTGGAGAAACTCAGTTATTGCAGGTGAAATAAAGGATGATTCTAGTTCACTATATTATATTTCGATCAAATAAAGCAAACGTTAAAACAACGTATTCATAATCATAGTTTCATCCTCACAGTTTATGTGCATTGAGAACCAGTGAAGTGGTTTCGATAATCAGGTTCAACCGTTGTCATAAACGATGGCCAAAACGATTTAAACAAGACCAAAGTTGTAATAAATCTGAATGATCCTTTAACTGTGTGGATTTGGACCCCTGATGTTCCTCCTTACACCGACTGAACCACGCCGCCTCCCACAAACTCAACCCAAACCCCCCGTAACTGAACACAGATGGCAGGATCTCCCCGCAGCATGGCAGTCAGACCTTCAGCGGGGACTCGGAGCGGCTCGTAGACCGAGAACGCCTCTAAACGACGCGGAGGTCCTGAGACTTTCCCACAGCTTCTGATGTGACGAGGGTGCAGAGTGAGAAGCTATACGATCACACACATCCCGCACAGGAGCTTTATCCAATAATGCAAAGCACGTTTCCAGGTTATAGCCAGTGTCACGCAGCGGAGCGTGAAATGAGATTTACGAGTGTGGTAATTAATGCATTGTCACCTTCTGTCACACGTTATTACATTGTTGTTTTCATGGTTCATCGCTACGTTTACTGGCCTTCACACTTTGTATAGAGCTCAACGTCAACACGTACAGCGGCGCCATGTTTATACAAATTCTTCTCTAAAGTTCACGTTTCAAGCGGGTTTTTATTCTTAGAACAATAGCAAACATATCCTTCACACGTTCTACAAATGACATGCATATTTCATAAACCCCGGCTTGTATAATGAGCGCTCAAAACAAATTCCCTCGCACCTCGTGACTTGAGTCGCACATGAAACGGAGGAGTGTGCAACTTATATCAGGCATGACTTTCAAAATAAGCATGCTCTCATTTCCCATGAAGCCGAGGGTCTGGGGGGCTTGAAAGGCTCAAACGCAGTGCCGTGGAAGGATTTCTACAGGGGTTATCTGGCAACGCTGGACGCCAGAGGATTACTCATTTCAATGTCCCTGATAATATGACATGCTCTTCAAAAATTATCAAATTACTAATAAACTAAACCCTGGTTTTTTTGTGTGCTGAGAACTCAAAAGACAGTAAGTTTGTCTGGTTTATAACTTCGGTTTGACCTTCTGTTAGGAAATGAATGCAAAGTTGATGCGAGGGTCCATGGGAAATCAAAATGTTACATTTGCATTTTACATAATGTAACTTCACGCTATCAGACATGTAAGAGCCTGTTTCCCATGGAAATATCTCAAATACGAGGCGTAAAAAGCTGATTTTATATATATATTTCCTCAAAGCTTTGACATCAAACTGTGGAGAAAATAGGATTTTATCCACCGAGCTTTCACCTGCGTGTGTAAACAATCCAAGCAGTGCCTTTAATACATCAAATGAAGTTTGATGCATGTTCTTTTTCGGCCAACATAAACATTACACTGTTGCTTTTAAATCTAGGAGGACATCTTGGGACAGCCAGCCAGGGTGTAGAGATTACAGGGGGGAACTAATTTATGATACCTTTTCTCATCTGACTCGTGACTTTCAGGGCTGGAGAGAAACCGGGGATGAAGCCCCCTGAAGCCTCAACTATCTTCTTAAAGGTTCTAATTAAGAGTTCGATACAAATACAAACGTAGAGTGTTAGACTTGATTTATAACTCCTTAATCCGATGATGCACGCTCCGAGCAGCATGATTCATGGACGTGACAGGACTATCACACATAACACATTTCAAACTGACAAGTGTAAACGCTGTATATCGGCCCTTCAGTAGAACATGTAGGAAAACACACCGTCATCTGTGCTGTAGATGTGGGTTAACCTGGTACTGCTTTCTATCCTCTGAATGTGGTCAAACGTGAGGGGAGTTGATGTTGAACGGGTGGCCAGTGATTGGCCGAGAGATCTGTCAATCAAGGAGAACTCTCATAATTGATATATTGGTCAGAAAAAGAAGAAATATTTCTACTTTTAACTCTGGTTTGGCTTTGAACGGAAGTCTGAACGAGGGGGGCGGGACTTTTTCGGTTCGGCGATGCATTCAAAGGCAAAGTCTCTGTGTTTTTTTCAAATTCCCTCCTCTATTTTTAAAGTTCAAGGATTCACAATCGAAGAAATAACAGTGACAGACGTGTGTTCTTATAAACCTCCACAATGCACGCCAACCTCAACATATCAGACGCCAAATTTACTAGAAACACTTGCCATCCAGTACATGAACAAGCCAGCAGACAGATGAAGTGTTTGTCTCGTGGCTCCGATTGTAAAGGCGTTGTCTGCGTTGTGATGAAACAAGACATCTGCCGTCGCTCTCCGGGAAGCCATTATCGTCATGGATACGCGACACACGCGGCGGCTCCACCTTTAGGACGAGCCTGCGCCCTCCGGCAGCTTTTTTAGCGAGGGGAGAGGGGCTGAAGGAAATGATCCATCACTCCGAGTAAACTCTAAACAGCCTAATGACACGTGGCAATATAAAATGGAAAATTCAAATAAACACCAGCGGGCCTGTTTGGAGGCACTCCTGGTACAATAGCCCAAACACTGGGCATTTGAGTAATCATTACTAGTCATAACTCAGCACACTGGAGATGTTAAATAAACAGTATACTTCTGTAAGGCATATACAACAAGGCCCGCATTTACTTAAGCCGTATCACAGGAATCTGTGAGGTAAAGGACACTCACCAGCCATGCCAGAGACAGTATCTTTTAATGTCATGTCATGGGCCTTCATCAACAGGGCAGCATCTCTGGAATCAGCCTCATAGTGTGCGCTTCGGTGGCCTCGGGGCTGATTTGCGGCCGTTACGTGACATAACAGGAAACTCAAAGCGCTCCGAAGCCTTTCAGGAGTCGACGGTCTGATTTACGACACATCTGTGCCTCAAACGCAGCTCCAGGACATGTTGTATCACCGGTTTATGCCAATTCTTCAGCTGGAGAATCAAAAGCGATTTTCACTATAAGCGTGCGCTCGTCATAAACCCAGAGTTATAAAAACCATAATCTGGTGAGGATCCAGGACTCGATGTGGACGCTGACTTCATCCGTGAAAACCTGCCTCTAATTGGCTCCTAATTCGACTTGATTACACGGCTATTAGGAAGGGTTCTGTGAACCCGGCCAGGGCCGGGCCCCGTGGTGGGGTTCACACTGATGCCAGACTCTGTTATGAAGCCCAGGTAAGGTGTCACTGCAGGGCCAAAACCCAGTGGGCCCTCGGTTAGACCTGAAATTGAGGCTATTACATGACTGCTATGAATACAATTTGAATGCAATTCAACAGCGGACCAAATGAAGTAATAATAACTTCATAAATTAAGTTCCTCAAGGATTACTGAGAACGGTAGTCTGTAACACTGTTACACTGTTCATAACTGAAAATCTTCCACATATCAATAACAATAGAGGCCTGAAAAACTTGAAACCACAGTTTTGCCTCTCAAGAGTTAATCATACTGCTGGTCAAAGATTTGGTAATTGGTCTAGAAATAACTTTTCCTTCCAAGATAACAAGACGTGATTATATTGCGGTATCCTGGAATGACTGTTATCTAGAAATAAATCAGAAACAAACACAAACGCAGACGAATATTATGAGTCAATGAAAAAAAAGGTGAAAAAAAAAATGAGGTGGTTGTCATTACTCTCTCCTCTAAAGTCAAACTGTCTTTTATTTTAATTTTAACCTACAGTAACATTATCTGGCCACTTGGGGATCATATAGCCAAGAGGAGATAATTGTCTGTAGGTTCGTCACTACGAGTGACTATTTTCGAGTGTTTCAATCCTGCAATTAAAAAAATAAAATCCTTTGGCTGAGGAGGAAAATTGTGATTAAAAAGAGAAATAAACTACCAGAAAATATCAGATCTGTCTGGAGTGATGAAGATGAATGAATACAGAAAATAAACATGAATACATCATGTTTTCCACACTCCCACTGTTTGAGTTTGGTGCTCTTTTACATCATTTAATCATGTATCTTTGTCTGCAGCGGTGTGTGAGGAGGGAGGTGGAGCGGGTCGTCCTTCAATCGGCAGTTTGATTCCAGGTCCACCTGTCCCAAGTGTCCTTGGGCAAGCTATTGAACCCGAAGGCGGTGCCGTGGTTGTGTGAATGTGATGGAATGGCTTAGTATGATCCTGATGGGCAGGTGGCAGTGAATGTGTGTGTGTGTGTGTGTGTGTGTGTGTATGTGTGATGTGTGTGTGTGTGTGATGTGTGTGTGTGTGATGTGTGTGTGTGTGTATGTGTATGTGTATGTGTGTGTGTGTGTGTGTGTGTGTGTGTAAAGCACATCGAGCGGTTGAAAAGTCTAGAAAAGCACTAAAGAAATGCAGGTCTATTGAACGCCACCTGGCTGGAGAAACAGCGCCACCTACTGATTATCTCCAAGTACCAGCTCCTCATGCTCACAGCACACATTGATTTGCATTTACCTTTGGCGTTTTTCTGGATGTTACGTTTAAAAGTTATTTTTAAAGTCTTTATATGGGATGCTATATAGTTATATGAGGGAACAAGCAGTTATATGAGGTTAAATGACCTAAACTTGAGCCGTTTACAATCCGTGAGTCTGATTGCCCTCTTTGATACGGGCTCAAACTTGTGTCAGCTCTCAATAATAAGTGTGAAAAGCCTTACATTTATGTCATTCCGCCGGTCCCCTGACAGCCATTACTAACCCAATATCCTGTTTCAGAGAGAGTGAGGCCTCCAGCATGTTGTTTTTGGCCCCTCACCAAATCTCAAAAGTATGAAAATTACCCATCCAGCCATGGCCTGCAGCTCTTTAAAAGCCATCAGCGGTTCCTTCTGACAGACCCCCACACGGAGAGGCCAGACCTGACTGGCAGAACCCTGCCCACCATCCACCGCCGACCACAACCCCCCCTCCTCCCCCCAGAGGAACCAGGGGTCACTCCGAGCCATTTGTAAAGGCCACATGATTCAACAACCATGAGGCCTGGCCATTACAGTTTGTAGCAGATAGCGTTGGCTTCCTCTCGGCTTCTTATCAGTTTTCTCATACGCCGGCCGGCCTGAGCTTTACCCCCGCCTCGCTCAACGTGTCACATCCCTCTGGAGGGTCAGGCCCCGAAATAGCTCGACATACTGTCTCTGGGTGTGCTCTCCTTCTCCCTTTGCGATGCCTTTCTATCATTGCAGCGGCCTTTTGAGATGTTTAAAGCGAAGGCACGGGAGGACCACTTGTGCTCCGAGTGCTGCGTAATAATAGGTTGTCGCTGAAGTTCAGTGAGGCTTCCAACTGAGAAATAAGAGAAAAATAGTTCTTTAGTGGAGTGTAGTTAACGCCGCTGCTGTTCATATTGAAGTGAACAAATGAATCGAGCTCCATCCAAACCGAGAAGGGAAGGCATCATCCCGAAAGAAGCCGGGATTACTGGCATTCCTGAGGTATTCTCCGGATTCCTCAAACATAGTCATGCACAAGCAGCATCAGGTGCTGCTTTTCGGTGCTGCCGCCGTCAGGTTGGGATCCTTTCAGAGCAACCGTGGTCGGCGCTGTGAGGGGGTGAAGCGGCAGCAGCTGGCAACGCACCAGGAAGCAGGCGTCTCCTCGAACAGACGCCTGCCTTCATGAATTGTGACTGAGCCTCAGTGCCAGACTTTGGCTCGGGATCCTCGGTTTAGCGGGACTTCAACTGGACTTGGAACTGCTGATAAAAATGCAGTAATGCCACACAACTTAATGTGGAAGCCGGATGCAAAACGAGTTACATTTTCTCTGTCCACTTGTGGTCTCTCAGTGGGTTTTTTGGTGTTTTCGAATGTTCAGTCACTGACTTGAACTGGGCCCAGTTCGACCATCATCCTTCACAGAGCTGGTTTTACTTGGCATGTCACCATCACATGTATGAGGTCATTGTCAGACACACAGACATGAACATGGTGTTTTTTTTGTTCCTCACAGATATGCGTGTGAAGTTTCAACTTCTATTTATTTATAGCCCCCAATCACAAGAGGGCCTCGGAGGGCTTTCAAATCTGTGGAATATATAAGACATCATCTCATCAGAAAAAGGAAAATTCCCCAAAAATAAGGAAGAAAGCTCAGGGAGAGATACCGAGGAGGGACAGCAGTATGTCATGTGTAATAAACAACATCATAATTAAATCATAGTTAATAGCAGAAGGACAAAGAATATTAAAAACTTAAAAAAACTAAAAAAGCAAACGTGTTTTTCACTTTCACCAACATTACCCTGACTTTATCCAGATCTTTATGGTACTGGTTTCCTCGCAGAAGCATGAAATAATCTCATATCTATACCGCCCTCTGCTGGTGACAGGTAGGAAGTACAGTCTCATTAATACAATGTTTCACCCAAATCTCTCCTGTAAATTAATTTTCTGCTCGAGAACTCTAACATATCACACTATTATCATGTTATACATCCCCCATTAATATAAAACCTCCTAGTGAGGAGAAAGAGAATTAACTTAACTTAAATAACGAATGTGTAGCTACTCAAATGACAGGAAGCAGCAACTTCAATCAAATTGCCAACATTGTGTCAGTGTCAGTCACTAGTGTGTTAACGTTACTGTGTCTGATGAATTAAAGTTTAAGTTTGAAACTAAACTTTCCAGTCGAACAATTGCTCCATTTGTTTCCTGTAGTGTCCATTAATCTCAACTAACATTCCAATATACACAAATTACATTCAGACAGTAGTCGTAACCATGGTACCGCAGCAACGAGCCACCTCCACCTGTCTGTGTGTGTGTGTGTGTGTGTGTGTGTGTGTGTGTGTGTGTGTGTGTGTGTGTGTGTGTGTGTGTGTGTGCATGATTTTTTTTGTAAGTCAGGTGAGTGATGACTTTCTGCTCTCATACATTAGTCTGTGATTTTGATCTCTGTTCAGAGGCTTTTCAAGTTTCAGATCAAGTCTTCAGCAGGTTCACAGAGATCTGGATCTCTTTGTTGAGAAAATCAGGAACACATCAACAATGAAACCGAATGTGAAAGCTGTCCTACAAAGTAACTGCCCTTCAATAGAACAACCCACGCGTTTTCAGTACAGTAGTGTCCCCTTGTGGCCAACTGTGGCAATCACATCTTTGTGAATCAACCAAAACTACAGCAATAACATGTTTACAAATAATAAACCTCATTAAACCACTCTGATTAAAAGGTTCTTCAACAAAAAAGGTTGCTATCTTCTTAATAAGATGTTTTGTCGTCTAATCATCAGCAGGTGCATTGACTGATATATTGAGATTATAACGGTTCTATTTACTAAAATTATGTTTTATTCACAGAAATACAAACTGTATGTTTTTCTCACCACTATGTGGCGCTGTAACGCTTAATCCTGGTGATGTTTGGAATATAAAATTCATTCACTCTGAAAATCATGTGTTATAGTCCTGAGATATGCAATAAATCATTTGTGAACATAGTCAGACATCATATTTAAAGTTATGCAAATGTGTGCAAATAAAATAATTAATCTTGTTCTTTCTTACAAGGATATTATTTTTCCTTAATTTAATATTTATTTTTTTATTGAACTCAAATATTGTGTGTGTGTGTGTGTGTGTGTGTGTGTTAATCAGGTTGAACTCACCAGTATTCTGATGAATGGGATGTTTGCAGGGCTGGTCCGGACTAATGTCCATATTCACTGTGGTCACACTTGGACAACAACTTCCCCCTGAAAGTCAAACAAAAGTCTGAAGGAGGACAATGGCCGTCCATCATAATGGCGTGAAGGGGGGGGGGGGGGGGGGGGGGGGTGCCCTGGTCCAGGGGTTAGCTCGTGACTCCTAACCAACCGTCGATGGAGGCAAACACTGCGTTGCCGTGGAGACCGAGACACACAATCAGTTGAGCTCACACTTCCAGAGCCACCTGAGGCAGACCCGGGACAGCTGAGACCCCCCCAACTGCTGCGGACATGGAGGAGTCGCCAGCCGAGGACCCGAGACTGGACTTCATAGCGCTTTACGTGCTGACGACTCTCAAACTGAAGCGGGAAAAATGGCAGAAGTGCGTGTCCAACGAGGACAACATGCAGGTGTTGCTGGAGTTCGTGGAGAGTTCCGAGCGGGGGACTCTGGTGGTGTCTGTGACCGCGGCCGGGCTGCTGCTGCCCGCCGCCGACTTCACGGCCGGGTCCGGCTCCGAGTCCGGGTCCAAGGCGGTGTTCTTTGTGAAGCCCGGCAGGACGGTGCTGCGGCCGGACAACATGAAGGAGAGCCTGGTCTACGGGGACATGTCCTCAACTCCTCTGGACCAGGTCTCTGCTCTAGTTGAGGAGGTAAGCGGCGTGCTAATTACTGTTAGCCCCCTCTAGTGGCGACATTACGTGTACATTTTACATTTAGTGGAACTATTTCAGTGGATTAACTGGTTTCCAACTGAAATGTTAACATATTCGCTTTGAATTCAACCCACAAGAACGTCTTTTAAATGTTCTGGAAAGTTCCTAAATCTTAACGTCCCCAAGTGACCTGAACATCCACGTGACAGGTCATGTGATTCTGTTTCGTTTCCAAGATGGCCGTGTGCCAGGTTAACAAATATGACCGAGCTAGCTACATTTTAAATATGCTAAATATGCTAAAGGTAAGGTTCAAACCAGTTAATAATTCTACGTCTTACACAACATGCCCTTTATTTCATTTAACCTGTTGTGAACACATCTTGAAAAAAATGATATAAAACAAATATATGTCATAAATGTACCATTAACACATATATCACATTACAGAGGGTGGTGTTTTGAAAAAAATCTGTGTTCTATGTGGTATATTTAGTCTGTGTTATGTCCTCCATAATGTTCCTTAATGGAGATAACGTGTCCGGGTTCTTATGGGTTAAATTGTATTAGTATGAGCTCTTTTTTAGATTGATTAAACACATATGTAGTAAGTGTAACCCTGCTTTCTTGATGGGTGGTATTCTCCAGTCACTCTGAACTCTGGGTAATAAACCCGACTACCGTTTGTCTTCCAATTATCTTCTTAAATCAACACCAACACGGCGCGGCAGTAAAACACTCAACTTTGGTCTCGGACTGGGATCACATGAGACCGCTACGCTCATTACACCCTCACAGTTGGCAAAGGTGCTTTAAAAAGTTCTGTGCATTAAAATGAGACCTATTGAAGTAATAATAACACAATCGTATAGTGAACTACGAGTAAAGGTGTGGTATTTATTCCAGTCTGTCTAAGCCTTCCATCCATCATAATCCCGTGTCCTCCTTCAGGTTGTGGCCCTGCTGCTGTCGAACAGTAGGAACCACACCGAGTGGCCTCAGGTCGTGTCCCAGGACGTCACACACCACGTCCACTCCCTCAAGACCAGCGTGTTCAAGGTGTCCGGCAAAGTCCAAGGCAAGACGCTGCTGCCTTTGCCCGCAGGCTCCGAGAGGGTCGAGCACGCCGCCCTGGAGACGGACCAAAGGTAGACGAACGCAGGAGACGCGAAGCTCCAGCTCAATGCATCATTTTTTTCTGCAAAATCAACATTTTCCTTGTGAATCTTCGCAGTGGAATAGTGGACGAGAGCATCATCCACTCCTTGGAGTCAGCGGTGGTGGAGTGGAGCCATCAGATCCAAGCCATCCTGAAGAAGGACTCCGCCGAAGCTCTGCTGGAGGGCAAATCCCCAACACCTCGCACCGAGCTGCTCTTCTGGAAGAACAGGTCAGACATCCCAAGAAGCTCTCGTTCTAGGGCTGCGACTGTGTGGAAATAACACTTCCCTACAGGACCTCAAAGTTCAATTGTTTTAGAAGTTTCTGTTGGTGATACTTATTATTTCAGATCCAGAGCACCGGTGCTGTCAAGTGAAAAATTTAATTTGGAGCCCAGTGCTCCCCCTTTTTTTCTACTTTAGTGCCGTCATCTTCCTCTACTTTCATCATGTGTTTTTCCTCTGAAATAATGTGATAAAAACGCGTTTGTTCTACATCTGTTTGCTGATTAAACACTCACTCCGGTTACACAAACGTCTGATCATATTACAAAGCTAGAATGTAATTTCTCCTAAAATAATGCAGATACAAATTTCAACAGATCTCACTGTGGACACTTTTATACAGACAGTTTCATCGGTATAAAATATTCCCATGAAAACTGTAATTATCTATCCAGCTCTATCATTCTTGGCACTGATTCTATATGATCGTATATAAAGGTAGAAAACGCGAAGAGAGGCCACAGTGGATTTGAGGGGAGAAAAGTAATGCCCCTAATAATTAATATACATCACCAAAATATTCTGTATGTGTTACTGACACATCCTTTAATTAGTTTGTTTCATTAGCAGTTAGAGAAACAGTAAATCAAAAGTTTCATAAATGAATAATTATATGATACATAGCTCTTCCATCTTCCCAGTAATAATAAACTTGACGTAAAAACAAATATTTGTGTCTTCCCAGAGTGAACAGATGAGACATTCGCTAAAAAAAAATAAAATGAAAAAAGTGGGGACAGCTGAGGTCTCCCGAGGACGGCCGCTGTGCACCCGACAGTGCAGGAGTATAACACTAGAGTAAAGCTGTGTGTCGGGATCGTTCATTAGAGTAAAGCTGTGTGTCGGGATCGTTCATCATTCTAAATAGTTAATGAAGTTAGTGCTGAGGTGACGCGCCTCTTCATCCTGCTGCCGTGTGAGAGCTGCACATATTCGACCTGTTGGAGACCAAGCTGTCTGAACGGCATAGGAAGTCGTGCTTTTATCCACATTCTATTCCTGATAGATTTGACATTTGCAGAGCGAAGTGAAACTCCTTTGGAGAGGTCTGTGTGTGCGTTTGTCTTTCACACTCAATGCAGAGTTCCTATGCAATCCTACATGACCAATAATCTATATGCAACATAGTAAATTACCTCACACAACCCAAACATGGACCTTCTTCCTTTTCCCTCTCTTTGAAGACATGCAGACCTGCGCTGCATCCACTCCCAGCTGGAGTCGCCGAAGGTGAAGAAGATGGCGGTGCTGCTGGAGGCTGTGGAGAGCAGCTACTCCCCTGCTTTCACTAACATGCAGCAGGACGTGCTCGCAGGTAAGGATGACTCAGTCGAGATACCTGACAATATATGAACAAGCCTGATGTGCCTCGGTCGATGTGACTGTGATCACGTCTTCCCTCCCCAGCCTTGGAGGAGGCGGAGGACATCTGCACCTACCTGAGGCCCCTGCAGCGTCTGTTCGAGGACATGGAGAGCGTTGAGTTTCCTGAAGTCCGGGGTCAGATCGGCCCTTTGATGCACACGGTGTGCCTGGTGTGGGCTAACTCCAAACACTACAGCACCCCAGCACGCCTGCTAGTTCTGCTGCTGGAGACCTCCAACCTCCTCATCCAGCAGGTGAGTGGATCGACTTTAGCTCGCTAATGAACGCTAATTATGTGAGTTTGATGTAAATTCAAGGAGAACCACGCAGTTTGGTCCATGATATGGGGACGATTGGACAAACATGTGTCTGCTCTCCACCACCAGGCCGGGTCTATTTAGTCCCAGAGGAGATTCTGAAAGGAGAGGTGTCAGAGAGTCTCCTGAAGGTGCAGACCAGCCTAGAGATCATGCAGCTCTTCAGGAGGACTTATGAGGACCGGAGGGCCAACCTGGACCAGTACCAAAGGAACGGGAGCTTTGTGAGGCCTTGGGACTTTTCCCCACTATTGGTCTTCTCTGGACTTGACCGCTTTATGAATAGACTCGAGACCATTGAGGTGAGTATGGATGCTGTACTCGCTCATTATTCAATTTGCTTTAAATATGTAGCGTAATTGTCCTCCATGTTCCATGTCTTTGTCCCTACAGGACATCCTGCTGACAGCCGAGGACCTGCTGAAGCTGGAGAAACTGGAGATCGGAGGCATCCGAGGCCGAGCACTGAGCCAGCAGGTCCAGCTGCTTCATCGAGAGTTTGTGGACACTTACAGACTGTTCACAGAGAAGCCCCAGGACTGCTTAGACCTCAACAACAGGGTAGGAGGATTCGTTAATAATAGGCTTCCATTCAGATGCAAATACAAATGAGACAGTTTCTAGTGAGACATATTTCTGCCAGAGTCAGCCCCAGCGTTTGTGGAGAAAATAGTGTCTCTGCCACAAATGAAATGACGTTTTCTAGTCGCTTAAGCAAGATGTTCCCGAGTTATAGCAAGAAAAAGCAATTTACTTTTGCCGGTAAGAAGCGGTCAGTGCTCCCCACTGGACGGCTTCGACTCAGTGACATGTGAAAAAGGAATTTTGCTACGCCGGCTCGGACGTCGTTGGTGTTTTGGCCGCCGGTCTAGTTGAACTATCTGCCCCGCAGGAGTATGAAGACGACGTGAGGGAGTTCAAACTGAAGGTGGATGACACAGACCGACGACTGGGAGCCGTCTTCTGTCAGGCCTTTGAGGACGCCTCCGGACTGGAGCACGCCTTCAAGGTCCGGGAGCTTAATTCCCTTAACTCTCTCTCACACACGCACACACGTACTTATCGAAAGCCCTTCCACTTATCTGACGTCTGCAGGTCCTGGATATGTTTGGGAGCCTGCTGGAGCGCCCCTTCGTGGCCACGGATGCTGTGGACAGATACCAGCTCCTGGTCTCCATGTTTGATGGGGAGCTGGACTGCTGTAAACACATTTACGACACACACCTCCAAACTGCAGCGGAGCTGGGTGAGAGCCAGAACCACACCTGCATTCTACTGCGTTACTCTATATATCTGGCATCAACCTTTAGATTATCTAATACAACATATATAAACCATCTTATTGGTTAAATTGAAAGGATGGAGGTGACTATGGGGATGGTTTTGATTTTTAAAGCACCTCCACCTCGAAGTCTGCCACACTGGTGTAACTGGATGGACCTTTCTTGACCTCCTCAGGTTGGACCCCGGTGAATAAGAACATGCCAGCAGTAGCTGGAAGGCTGAGATGGGCCCAGGAGCTCCAGCAGCGCATCCAGACCCCCTTCTCCAAATTCAGACACCTGTCCTACCCGTGAGTCTTCTTCTCTGTCTCCAACTCAGCAGATGAACAGAACCATAAAAAACCCCATACAAACAATGTTTTAGAGCATTGACCACTGTAAAGTTGTAACATGTTATCTTCTCCAGGTGCCTGGAGTCTGCAGAGGGAGCCAGGGTCATCCACAAGTATGAGGAGATGATGCAACTGCTGGACAGGTGTGTGTGTGGATGTTATTACGCTGTATGTCATCATGCTTCGACGTGTGTGTAACTGAATGAAGAGAGCGGAAAAGACGGTTCAACAGAACAGACAGTGACAGATCAGGATGCCTCCTTATTGGACTGTAAATATCATAAAAGGCCAACACCAATCAGATATGAGCTCCATCTCTGACAAGATTGTAATTTCACACCAGCGCTTAAACTGAACAGTTGGGATCTGAGAAAGTTCACTGAATCCGTGTAAGAGTCGGCTTTTTTACACCACATCCAACATCAAAACATAGAGGAGGAAGCATCCCACTGTTTCCACGGAGTCGGAGAGAGAAAGAAACATCTCACAGCATGAATGTTTCTGTTTTTTTTTTCCTCTCTGCTGCTTTAAAGTTTCCACTTGACTTCGTGGTAATGTCAAAATCAGGACTAGTCAGTTGAGATTTCGCATCATCACTACGCATGTTTTTTTTTTTTTCGATTTACCTGGCCCCAATCCTCACTTCATCTATAATGACGACGTGCATTGCCATAGACAGCAGTTTTTACGACTTCATTGTGGGAATTTATTGCAGGCTTGTTAGAGCTGAGATGAGTGTAAGTGTTATTACAATTTTGGGAAGTCACCATCACCAATAGCCGATGCCTTCGCCTAGTCAAGGCGATATCTTGTATGTTTTCCCATAAATGTATTATTATTATAAGATCAGACAAGTATGCTCATTTAAATACCCAGACACGCCGAGACAAACGGCCGTTCTTTATGCTTTTGTGTGCTTAATATGGCTCCTTCTCTTCACGCCCCCAGCCGGAGTCATGGAATGATGAACAACACCGACTCCTTTGCCCTCAATTTACTCCCATCACAAAACAGTAGCCCCTTGTTATGCTGCGATAATCATTGCCGCCGCCTCCGATGAATGCCACCATTATTATACATATTCCAGTCAGGAACGGGACTGGCACGCTCACTCATTACCCCCACAGACAAAGTGCGGCGTGATTTATGGCCATGACCAAGACATTTGATTGCCTCTGCGTCTGCGGTGCCACTATCAGGAAATGAAGCTCACAGCAGAAATCCAATAAGGAGCACACAGTGCGCAGTGAAGTTCTCATCATAATCGTGGCTATTTACAGATTGATATAGCTGTAGCGAGCCCTGACATATTCTCTGTTCCCAGTCGCTCTTGGATGAATCAGCGTTTATCCTCATATTACCCCCCCCCCCCCCCCCCCCCACACACCTACATCCAGCCCTCCGTCACCGCTACCTCTCCCCATGCCTTATTGTTTGCTTGATACGAACAAATTCATCACGCCTCTCATTCTGTTTACACCCTCAGAGGACTGGCGAAATGTCTCAATCACATGCCTTTTAGCCGCTTTTTTCGTGCTTATTTTAATTTCGATGGTGTGAGCCCTTTTCACGCCCCTAGCCTAATGAAATTAAAGTCCCGGCCCTTCTAATGGGAATATGAAACACTTTTATACCCTGGCGGAAAAGGCAAATCTATGATGATCATTTGTGTTTGATGGTGATGGCAGATGTTGTGTTTGTTATTCCAGATACTCCACGAGCCTGTACGAGGCCTGGACGGAGACCGTGAGCGAGAGTTCTCAGTACAACCTGAGCCTGCCGTTAATCAGCAGGGACCCGGACACACGGCTGATCTCCGTCAACTTCAACCCGCAGGTCTAAAGAAGCGAATGTGGTCCGAGATGTGTCACTGCTTGTTATCCGTTTAAATATCAAAATATATCGGTAAATGTCGTAGCCTCACAAGAGAGTAGACATCTTGAAATAAAGGTATTCTTTTTAATTAGTTGGGTTAGTATTACATTTTTTCATGCAATGTAATAATCGTGCTGCCCTAAAGAATCCAAATAGTTGTGTTTCTAAAATGTTTTGAGTGTGAAATTGGGCATAAAAGTAAAGATGTTGAAGCTTTATCTGATAAAAACTTGATTTCCCCTTTGACCTCTTCCCAGCTGGTGTCGGTGCTGAGGGAAGTGAAGTACTTGGAGGCCAGGCAGACCGAGGCCATCCCTGATATCGCGATGCAGCTCTACACCACCAGGGGGCAGCTGTGGAAGTATGTGGCCAGCCTGGAGCTCACCACGGGCCGATACAATAAGGTTGGCTTCGTCTCAAAGCAGCAAATACACTCAATAACACTCATGCTAGCAGGCTAATCTGCTTGCAGGATTCCAGACCGTGGTCTTTCCTTACACGTTGAGGATGTAACCTTCAGGCCAGTTACCGTATCGCTATGTTTGGGTTATTTTGGGGATCCTTTCTGACCGATCTGCCCATGCATAAGCATAACATTTAGACCATTTAAAGTTATCTGCCCTGCCTTTTAAATACCTGATTTCTGTTGAATGTATTTCAAACAAGAACTGTCTGTATGTGTGCTTCAGAAATATATTCATGTTCATATGATCTGCTATCATGTAGATGCCGTTTCTGCTTTCTGTGATCAGGTATTCAACAGAACTGGTGGTGCTAATAAAGCCTAGAGACATTCTGAGATTATGCAAATGAGAATTTGCATTGTATGTGTGACTTCAATTACTAAATGACTTCAATGACACAGTTAATACATAGGATATGCTTCTCTCTGCCATGGACACACAATTATTGTTGGTCTTAATGGGAACTGGGCATGGGGGGCAAAAAGGCAATTTTAATAACGTAGCATAAAACAAGAGCAATCGCTGATGTAATTAACTCTCCCACAAAGCCGAACCGCACGTATCGCAGCTACCTCAACGAGATGATTACATTTTAAAAAAAATATGGTATTTCATCGCTTCAGGTAGCTAAAAGTTCAAGTCCAATTAAGTCAAGGCAGAATGGAACGATCCAGAAACAATGGCTTTAATGAGGCACACCCCGTCTGGATGCTCTGGGCTCGAAAGGCAGCACAGAAGTTGTATTAAAATGATATTTCTGTCGACACTCATCTTGTTTCTCTCTCCCACCGCGTGGCTGCAGGTGATGCACTCTGTGCTCGACGTGGAGCATCCTCTGGTCCGGGGTCAGCTCAGGGACATCGACGCTCAGCTCAGGGAGGCAGAGGGGAGTCTGAACTGGAACAGCCAAGGTCAGGACATCCACGGGACATTATTACAATAAAATATAACACTCGGGATTATTCAAAAATAAAAAAAGCAGGTACAGCAGGAGAGAAACAAATGCATACCGGTATATATTTGTTATGGATGAACAGTAGAGCGAGAGTCAAAGACAGACAGAGGACAGAGGAAACATTTTTCCCAAAGATGACATCATAAATCATCATAAAAATAAGGAATTTCAAACACTGTAAACCAGAGGTCTTCAACATTTTTCAGGCCAAGGACTCCTTGTTGCTTATTAAACCAGGGCCATTAATAATATCATGTATGTCTACAATGCTAAGCCATTAAAATAATAATAATTTATAGAACTCTATATTGGCACTTCTACACCATATGTATATTTATATTTCCTTACTATAGGTTTTATTCACCTAAATGTATATTTTTGGGATCAAATGATGTTGCAGTAACTCTGTGGACCCCCTAGGGGTCGCGGACCCCCTGTTGAAGATCTCACAGCTATGGTTAAAGATGTCCTGATGGAACTTGTGCTCGTGAATTTCGGCTCTGCATAACTAGAATCAATCTGCATACGAGGAATTCTGCGTGAAGCACAAACTGTTCCAGCCTGAGAGACAAGTGTTCCTGGGCCCTTTAAAGAGAAGTGTAATATTTTCATAAGACCTGCCTGCCTCCGTCTAAAGTAGAAAACATAGTAAGCAGCACTCTAAAGCTCAATAATTAATACTAGACAAGCTTTACAATGTTCCTCTGCTTTATCCTTTCAAACACCAACGCACACACTCACACACACGCCATACAAGCGGCTGCTCACGACCATCAGGAGCAATTTCTGGGATCGGCAACTTCTTCATACATCTGAAAGCACTACACCGACAAAGAGATCGTATCATGTCTTGATGACTTGAACCCAGGACGAGTATTACAAGAGGGGAACAAGAGTGCTCAGAGGAGGTAATTGAAGCCACCGAGGCCCGACCAGCTGGCCCAGTCGTTACATGTTAGGCTCTCGCCAGTATATGAAAAGATGCTCGAGAGGCTTTTGAAGATGGCAGACTACCTCCTTATTCAGATCAAGCAGTTATCACATTGAAAGTTAAAAAAAAAGATGACTGACTGCAAAAGTAAACGTCCCACAACATTTGATCTCATTTAGTTGTCGATTGCCACTAACATATTGGCTGATTTCAATGTGATTTTGACACATTTTGATACTATATCGCTGTCGGATTTGGCCAAACATTGACGGCGTTGATGGAAAGCTTTCATTAAGACTCAGAGGCTGCTTTGCAAACAAATCGGTCTCATCTCTTCCTATTTTACACTTGGTCCTTGGTGCCAGGACTCGTTGCTGTCACTGGGGCCCCTGCCAGAGGCTCTGCCAAGGGGTCTGCCAGGGGCCCTGCCAGCTCTCAAAACCAAACATTTAGGGAATTACAATGAATTAGTCTGCATATAACTCTGTGCTCTATGTGGATGACATATTGTTGTTTGCCTTGGATCCAGTTGGATCTTCCCCACCAACCCATAAAGCCAAGCTATCTGGGTATGTGGTCATTGGTCTCAGGCAGGCGCTCTTCCATGACATCACACTGAACCTGACCTCAGGCAGGGTCCTTTAAGTAGAACATATCTTCGTATTCTCTTCCCTCAACAAATTGATAAAATAATACAACACCTTTGAGGTCAGGCCTGTCAAGTTGTCGAGAGCTACTGAGAAGAAAGAGTCAAAGCCCACAGAGGCTAATTCCTCCTTGAAATCTATATCACATCGCAAGTTAATGACCTCAAGATCAGAAGCCTCAACCGTGAATGTGCAAAGAACTGAACTCCATCTCGAGTTCAGCAAAAAGGCTGAAACCCCGGCTGAAACAGATTGGTGTCAGCATCGATTCACACACACATTTCTTAGACGGAGATAATGAGCAGGGTTCCCATCCGACAGCAGAGTCAGCTTCGACTGTTATGATACCGTGTGGCAACTTGGTTTGGTTCTTGCATCATTTTGTTCAGATTATACAGCTGTTCTGTATATTTTTATACATCTGCATTCTTTATAACTCCTGCTAAACCACAAACTCAATCAGCAGTCGCCAGCAGCTTGAATTTACGATACAAGCATCCGTAAGCGGATCTAAAATGTTCCAAACCCACCATAAAAAATATATCAGAACTTTATAAAATATTATAAGAAACAAAACGCTGTCTTGCAGGTTTGAGTTTTCATATCATGTACTCCCATTCTTGCATATTCAGCATCTCCACCATCCATTACCTTAGGCATTTGGCAGTACATCCAGGAGGTGCGAGACGCCATTTGTGACCTGGAAAGCCGACTCCAGAGGACCAAGGACAACGTGGAGGAGATCCAGAGCTGCATGAGGTCCTGGGCCAGCCCCCTTTATGACAGGAAGGACGGCAAAAAAGACGCCCTGCTCAGTCTGGAGGATAGAGCGGAGAGGCTGGATAGGTTTTACCGTCTGGTACGGTCCTCTGGAGAAAAGATCCACTTCCTGCTGAAGGTGATTTAGAAAGGTTTTTCTTTACATTTGTGTGACACCAACTCACGTTTGAGTATTCTGTGAACTTATTACAAAGTCAGAAGATCTGCTTTGAAATCTTGAGTCGGTGGTAGAGCTGGTGATTCTGAGTGTCAGGCTTTGTCGTGTCTTAGAGCAATCTGGAGCTGTTCAGAGCCGAGCAGGCGTCTGAGGAGTGGAAGGCCTACGTCGACTACATCGACTACATGATCATAGACGGGTTCTTCAGCAGCATCGAGTGCTCTCTCAAGTTCTTCCTGGATAATACTGGTAGGACTTTGAACTACAAACGATACACAGAAAGGTCACAAGTGGGGGGTCTGGGGGTCCCAGAGTCCTCCTCCATAGGAGTTTCAGTGTGACACACTTAATTTCCTGAATTCTGGTGACATTTTTATGCATCAATTTATACTGGAACACACACACACACACACACACACACACACACACACACACACACACACACACACACACACACACACAGTGATACTTTTAATGAATGTGGCCACCTCCGCTTAAAGCCAACTCTAAAGTGCCTTAAACTGTCATTCTCTCTACTGGCCATCAGGGGGCGACTCTTCTGGTTGCAAAAAGAAGTCTGATTGTATGGAAGTCTATGAGAAAATGACCCTTTTCCACTTTTCTTTTTGGGTCCAGATCAGAGAGTTGTCATGGCCCCTCTTTTTGTGGCTCAGCTGGATCTGAAGGTTCCTGACATGGTCTTCGCTCCGTCTCAGGAGATGGGAGCTGGAGACAGTTTCTTTGAGCTGGTGGAGAGCCTCATCAACGACGTGTTCACAATCTCCTCGCTGGTGCCACGTCTCGCCCTGCACAGCCCCTCCCCCCACTACCAGGTACCGACGCGTCCACGCAGCCTCAGCATCTACGACGTCAGGGGGTCCCGAAATGCAGAATCACCCCCGCCGACATGCACAAACGATCTTCATTTCCTCCTCAGGCTGACATGGAGGGCATGGCGGATCTGGCGGACATGCGTCATCTCCTTATGGGACGCGTGCAGGATGTCATGGCGATGTGCTGCGAGTTTCGCAACTCTCTGGAGCCCTACAGCTACCTGTACGTGGAGGACAGGAAGGAGTTCATGCATCAGTTCCTTCTGTATGGCCACGGCGTCACAAGCCAGGAGACGGAGGTGTACGCTGATGACGGCGTCTCGGAGAGCCCGCCGACGCTCAGTCACTTTAAAGAACAGGTGGACAGGTGGGAGGAGTCTGTGGTTTTAATAATGATCCCCTCTCTAAACTGTTGGTTCAGGATTCAGAATGTTCTTCCCTTCACCTCACTGAAATCTGCAGGTACGAGGAGATCTACGAGGAGGTCCAGGGTCTGGATCTGGTGCACGTGTTCCAGGGATGGATGAGGCTGGATGGCCGGAGCATGAAGAGTGCCTTGCTCAACGTCGTCAAAAAGTGGAGCTTCATGTTCAAACAGCACCTGATCAACCATGTAACCAACAGGTGACGTATCATTTTAACACAGTCAGTGATGCTCCTCTGAAACCTGACTGTTACTCAAACGTGAGACAGACGTTGTCGGTCAGCGTTGTAAGTTTGAATAAAGTCATGAATAAATGCTGCAGCACCCTCGCTTCGATCTGCGAGGTAAAGTTAAGCAGCGTTTACCCCTGAAACGAGCATCAACGTTGGCCAGGAGGCAAAAATAAATCTCCCCTGAGTTCCTGACCACAGTCTGGAATGGTGGGCTTAATGCTGGTAATGAAGCAAAGTTATAGGTTTGTCCCGTTAATGTCACTATCAATGTCATTAACAGGACAAACCTATAACTTTGCTTTATTTTTATTTTATCAGCTAAAAATGTCAGTAACTGCAGCTGTTCTTTTCAGAAAGGGTCAGAATACATATTTAAATATTATTCATACAATATTCAACTTATTTTGACTTGTTTTAAACCAGTAATTAAACAAATTGTAATTGACTTTGTGTGTGAAAGGTACAGATATCTGTGAACGTTTCTGAATCATGTGAGCATTTGAAAACGGACAACAGAAAACCTCCTCAAGAGCCATAGAAGACATTCCATATATCTGCATTCACAGGCTGAATGCTTCCCATCATGCATCACTGTCAATTGTGCCAATTTTACACATTGAATTCCCTTTTAATGCGTTCCTTTAATCATCATCGTCATCCATCCCCAGTCTCTCAGATCTGGAGGAGTTCATCAGTGCGACCGAGGCCGGCCTGAGCCAGCGGGTGGAGGAGGGGGACTACGGAGGCCTGGTGGGGGTCCTGGGTCACCTGCTGGCTGTTAAAGACAGACAAAACACCACAGATGCCATGTTCGAGCCCCTGCAGCAAACCATCGCGCTGCTGAAGGTGTACGAGCAGGAGCTGCCCGACGTGGTCTACAAACAGTTGGAGGTAAAAAGAATGATGTTCAGTCACTTCACATCACGTTTAAGAGCACACATCCTTTATTCTGTTTGTATCAGCCGAGACAGAGCCATTCCTCTTACTTCTTTCTTTTTGTCCTCCAATCGGCCATTTCTGTTCTGAGCTCATCCTGCTGGCAATCCATCATGTGTCACTCCTGCCCTCCTTGCTTTTATCTGCTATTCTTTAACTCCCTCTCTCTGTCCCTCTCTGAAGAAATGAAGTAAAATCTCAGGATATATATATATATATATGTTTATTTATACTGTACATATGTCTGTATATCCGCAGGCGTTGCCAGAAAAGTGGAACAACGTGAAAAAGCAGGCTGTTTTAGTCAAACAGCAGGTGGCGCCGCTGCAGGCCATCGAGGTGGCCAGCCTCCGTCGAAAGTTTGCTTCATTCGATGTGGAGCAACACAACTTCAGGGAGCACTTTCGCAACGACGGGCCCTTCAGGTACAATACATATTTGCTTATATATATATATATATATATATATATATATATATATATATATCCTTCTGTAACTGGTTACACCTGATATAAGAGAGGTAGCCGAGGTCCGTGCATCCGACAGGTCTAATTGAATCTTAACCTGATTATAATGAATTCAAATGTAGAGCTGCTTCGTCATAATGTCTAATTGTCAGATTAGTTATGCGTATAATTGGTCTCTTAATAACCTGGTGATTATTTTCCCATTAATGTCATGGAAGCCATTGTTAATTGTCACAGTGTGCCGTTAGCGCTGGAGTCTCCGTTCTGGTTACGCTGCAGCCAAGTCAGCTTGGCAGTCATTCTGTGTGTGTGTGTGTGTGTGTGTGTGTGTGGGCCTGTGTGGGATCATGCATTGGTCCAGGTTTGACAGCGAGAGCCCCTACCAGATGTTGGACTCATTCCACCGGCAGATCCAAGAGCGGGAGGCGGTAATGGCGTCCCTGGTGGAGTTTGCCAGCCTCTTCGAGGTCACCGTCTCCGAGTTCAAACAGCTCCGACAATGCAGGTAAAAAAAAAAACCCAAAGCTGGAAGGAGAAAATACCACACGCCTGTGCCAGATTTGAAAATAGATTTGAAAATAATGAGCCTAGATTATACCAGAGATGCTTTTAAATTCTCAGTATATGGAGAGTTCATTCTGGTGTTATTCACTTGGCCCCAATCCTCCCCCCCCCCCAAGGCGTGAGGTGGGCCTGCTGAAGGAGCTGTGGGACATGATCACTGTGGTGGAATCCAGCATGGCAGCATGGAGGAGGACCCCCTGGAGAGAGATCTACGTGGAGGTCATGGAGCTGGAGTGCAAACGCTTCTCTAAAGACATAAGGCGGCTGGATAAGGAGGTGAGGCAGGGGGATGCATAAGGAGTGGACATTAACTAGCTACGTTCGTTTGGAGCCCTGTGAATGATAGTAGCTTGTGTGGAGGCCGGTCCTGGATCCTATCTGGGGAGGTTTACACTGCGGCATCATTTTTTAAGATTGATAATTAATAGTTTCATCCAGAATAGCTTTTTCTTGGAGTGAATGAAGTTCAGTTCAAGCATCGGATGGAGATGAACGTTGATTTAAGTGGTCGATGGTGACATTCAGATGGATTTGTCTTAAACGACATGAGTGAAAAAAGCACAAACAGCTGGGTGTAGCAACAGTAAACCATGAGGGTTGGGCTTAGTGAACAGTCCACTAGGGGGTTTAGCGCATTGCTCAAAGGCAAATAGTTTGTTCGTATAAGAGAGCTATTTACTCTCAACTGCAGCTGGGATTTACAGGCCCTTGAGCAAGGCCGGGAAGCAGGGAATGTGTATAAATCCATGAATGTCAACTTCACTGGCATAAATAAATCCTGAGCCGCAGCTTCCGGCTCTTCATCTCATGTCCTTGGTGCTGATTCTTGGCCTCGGTGTGTGTGTGTGTGTGTGTGTGTGTGTGTGTGTGTGTGATAGGTTCGAGCGTGGGAGGCCTTCGCGGGTCTGGACAGCAGGGTGCAGAACTTCCTCACCTCCCTCCGGGCCGTGGCGGAGCTGCAGAACCCGGCCATACGAGCCCGACACTGGCATGAGCTGATGGCTGTGACTGGAGTCCGCTTCACCATGGACAAGGTTTTATTTCTAGAGATAAGCAATAAGAACAAACTGCAGATAGAGTTGTGTATTCATGTACTTTTGCTACAATTTCTGTTTTATAATCTTAAAGAACTGCTGTTCTTTAGAATTATTTAAGGGCTGGGATAGAGAAAGCAGTTTTCTGTCCCGGCTTTATCTGCATCCATCAGATGAGGGTTGTTTGTTTGCACTGGTCCAGCTTCTTAGTGTCTACAGAAGTGTATTACAGAGACTTTGTGTGTTTTTCACACTCCAGCCCTCCAAACCAACTCAGAGAGATTAGTCCACTAGCCCAAAAACCTCAGACCGCCTCTTACTAATCGTACCCCCTCTGGAGCTGCATGTCCTCATCAGCTTAACATCGGAGCTAACAGCTAAGAAGACGCATTCACGGAGGTTACATTCAGTTACATGATGACTCAGGCTCTATTCAGTAACAATAGTGCAGAATTTATGAAAAACTGTTATTATGATGTGCCCAAATGTAATCTTGTAAAATGAAGCTTTAGGCGAGAAACTTGAATAAATCAGGTTGTTTGAAGGAGATGTTTTCACATATAAATAGATATTTGGGAGGGAATGAGTGAGAAAAAGGCTGGCATCATCATGTGTACATGTAATTAAAAGCAAGCAGTGCATGAAGTGATGAATGCTGTGTTCTCTCTGAATTAGGACACCACTCTCGCTGACCTGCTGCAGCTCAACCTGCACAGCTTCGAAGACGAGGTGAGAGGGATTGTGGACAAGGCTGTTAAAGAGATGGGGATGGAGAAAGTCCTCTCTGAGCTCAACTCCACATGGGCAGGTACAGGAAGTACTCGCCGTCTTCGGTTTGGATTTTCACCCCGCCATCCAGAGTTTATGAGCTGGTGATCCCCCCCGTGCAGGTATGCAGTTCCAATACGAGCCTCACCACCGGACCCGGGTGCCTCTGCTGCGCTCGGACGAGGAGCTGATCGAGACCCTGGAAGACAACCAGGTGCAGCTGCAGAACCTCATGTCGTCCAAGTACATCGCCCACTTCCTGGAGGAGGTGTCGTCGTGGCAGAGCAAGCTGTCCGTGGCCGACTCCGTCCTCTCCATCTGGTTGGAGGTGCAGCAGACGTGGACTCACCTGGAAAGCATCTTCATTGGCTCGGAGGACATCCGCTCACAGCTGCCCGAGGTTACACACCGAACAGACACACAACACACACACACACAGTTAATTATGGCTCCATAGGTCTACATTTCACCACTGACAAGCTCATGTGAATGCAGGGCCTTGACCTGTGCCCTTGTCGTTGCCATGTGAACCCAGATAGCAAGACTGCATGCATTAATTGGCTCTTACTTCTAGTTTAGCTGAGATTACACAACTTTTTTAATTGCTCCCATGCCATTGGAACTGTGCTTGAACCCAGATGTTTGCTATTAAACTTCTGATTCCACCCTCTCTCTCTCTCTCTCTCTCTCTCCTGGGAACCTAAATCCCTGTGAAATCCTCTGCAGGACTCCAGACGCTTTGAGGGAATTGATGGTGATTTCAAAGAGCTGGCATACGGCATGCAGCAAACGCCCAACGTAGTGGAGGCCACCAATAAACCGGGCCTGTTTGGTAAACTGGAGGGCATCCAGAGCAGGTGAGCTCTCCTTTCTATGCCTGTGATGAACTCTTCTTAGGAATAGATGCACACACGGATTCACTCACTGTGTTTCTCTGCAGACTGTCTCTGTGTGAAAAAGCTCTGGCTGAATATCTGGACACGAAGCGACTGGCCTTCCCGAGGTTTTACTTCATCTCTTCAGCCGATCTGCTGGACATCCTGTCCAATGGGACGAACCCACACCAGGTGGCTCCACCCCCTTTCCTGGAGGGATAGCAATGCATTTTATGCTTCAGTCTGTTCCTAGTCCAAAAGAAAACAACCTGTTTTTCATCAATGTCTAACAATTTCTACAACACTTTTCTTAAACCATGTCCGATTGCACCATTTCAGTGCTGTTGGCTTCTGCAGTACCTGTAATGTCCTCACAGGGGCAATGTCGCTCATAGTTTTGCAGCCTGCTCTCAACCTCCATCACCAGGACATTGTCTTCTGCATTTCAGCAGAGAAATTAATCACTGTTAAGCACAAGTTGCCACTAAATTTCTCTAAAGAGGAAGTTAGCAGGCGTACTGCAGAACATGGGTCCTGCCCCCTCTATAAATGATGTTATTTATTGATGCGGCGACGGAAGAAAATAGCAGTCAGTCTGTGAGCTGAGTGTAAATTGAGCCAAAGCTGAATGCCCGTTTGCTTGCTCAGGTCCAGAAGCATCTGTCAAAGCTGTTCGACAACATGGCTAAGATGCGATTTGGAGCAGATGGAGAGGGGAATCCTTCTCCGACTGGTCTGGGCATGTACAGCAAGGAGGAGGAGTACGTCCCCTTCGATCGGCCCTGTGACTGCACCGGACAGGTAGAATACACCTGCAATCATTTATTCACGTCTCTAAAAATGGAGGTGCCGTGACTTTACAGGCATTTCTTATCTTCATTGGACTCACTGCTGACAGAGTCTCCACGGCTGTCTGCAGATGAATGTAATAGATGAGGAAATTCACTTACCTGAACCTTTTCTGGAATGGAAATATATATCAAATATAGATATCACAAACCCACAATGGAGGAGGCAAATGAAACGCAGTCTGTCGACGCCCCTGGGGTTTTTTTTTTTTTTTGCATATCAAAGCCCACAAATCCATTAATTTTCCATTACATACCATAATATTTGCCTGACTCCACTTCCACTCTAATGCTTATTAATGACCTCATTAGAGTCCATTGATAAGAGAGCCCATCGGTGCTCACGTTTCTTCCTACATTTGTATTCTCTGGGCCGTCTTGTGTGTGTTTCTTGGTGTAAAGGTGGAGCTGTGGCTGAACCGGGTCCTGGACAGCATGCGCTCCACGGTCCGACACGAGATGACGGAGGCGGTGATGGCCTACGAGGACAAACCCAGAGAGCAGTGGCTGTTTGACTACCCGGCGCAGGTAAACAGGAGGCTCAGTGGGAACGTACGTGTGGATTTAACTGACGACGGGTTTTTAGCCTTTAGTCATTTTATCCGACATCTGATGGCTTAGTACCATCATCGTGTCTGTGCTTTCTGATAGATATCACAGTCCAGTGCATACACGCTAATGCTTTGCACACACAGTTTGCAGCCAGACTCTGTCGAGTATTTTGCACAGCGAGAACGCGGCGGGTTCGGCAGCGAGAACAAATATGTGCCTGTGATAATGGAACACATGCTGGCCCGTTCAGGACTTTAGAGCCATGTTGAACCTCGACTTCAGGATCAAGAGTGTTTACTCTCCGAAAGCTGAATAAGTAACTATGATACGAACGGAGGACGAAGGTCAATCTGTAATTCAGCGTGGTAATTTCCATTGACTGCAGATTAACAAGGTATTACTGGAGCCGGTTATAATTCAGTGGTGGGAGAACTTTTGCTGCTGAGGGCCAGGTTTACTGAGAAATGTGCATTCAGCGTCTGATTTGCTAAAGCAGCAGCTCATTACACAGCAGCTCATTAGGCAGCGTGCTCCGGCTACTAGCCTCCAGTGAAGGAGAGCTCGCAGGTGGGATCGGAGCTTGATTACAAAATATTTACTTCAGCCAACTCCACCTGAGAATATTTTACTCCTGGAGATATTATTTGAGCCCAGATTTAATATTATCTTTAGCATAAATCTAATTAATCATCATATTGGAGGGATTAATCGCATGGATGGTAAACAAAGGGGGAGATGAATTATGGGATGTAAATAAACACGAGGTATGATGAGGGAGGCCCAGAAACTCGGAGTGGAGCAGGTGGAGGTGTTGCTGGAGGTGGTGTTGGGATTGAAGATGGAGGTGGTGCTGGAGGAGGGGGTGAGGCTGGTGTTGGTGGAGGTGGTGTTGGAGGTCATGCTGGAGGTTTTGTTGGGGTTGAAGGTGGAGGTGGTGTTGGAGGTCGTGCTGGAGGTTTTGTTGGGGTTGAAGGTGGAGGTGGTGTTGGGATTGAAGGTGAAGGTGGTGTTGGAGGAGGGAGTGATGTTACTGGTGGACATGGAGGTGGAGATGTTGTTGGATTTCATGCTGGAGGTTTTGTTGTGGTTGAAGTTAAAGGTGGTGTTGGTGGAGGTGGTGTTGGAGGTCGTGCTGGAGGTTGTGTTGGGGTTGAAGGTGGAGGTGGTGTTGGAGGTCGTGCTGGAGGTTGTGTTGGGGTTGAAGGTGGAGGTGGTGTTGGAGGTCATGCTGGAGGTTTTGTTGTGGTTGAAGTTAAAGGTGGTGTTGGTGGAGGTGGTGTTGGAGGTCGTGCTGGAGGTGGTGTTGGGGTTGAAGGTGGAGGTGGTGTTGGAGGAGGGAGTGACGTTACTGGTGGACATGGAGGTGGAGATGTTGGTGGAGGTCATGCTGGAGGTTGTGTTGGGGTTGAAGGTAAAGGTGGTGTTGCTGGAGGTGGTGTTGGAGGTCGGGCTGAAGGTTGTGTTGGGGTTGAAGGTGGAGGTGGTGTTGGAGGAGGGAGTGACGTTACTGGTGGACATGGAGGTGGAGATGTTGTTGGAGGTGTTTTTGGGTTGTCACCAATCTCAGAAAATACCTTTAAATTTGCCACAATTGTCCACTTCGACTTAAGGTGGAACCGGTTAGATTTTGCTCATCGAAACATATTCTGACCATAATTATATGTTTATTACAAAAGGCACATTTGGACAAACTTTTTTTTCTCACATTTTGAATGCTCATTATTCATTTTTATTCTAAAAAAAACATGCAGACTATGTTGCAGTTATTTTTTCCAGGGCTGGACATAGCATAACATCTTTCCTAACAACCTAACAACAACATCCACCCTGCATCACCTGCTTTTAGTACCTCAGCACCTCCAGCACATACACAACACAACAACACATCTACATAAATCATTAAATGTCTCCGATCCAGGTGGCGTTGACCTGCACTCAGATCTGGTGGACGTCTGACGTCAGCATGGCGTTCGTCCGTCTGGAGGAGGGCTACGACAACACCATGAAGGAGTACTACAAGAAACAGGTGACCCAGCTCAACACCCTCATCTCCATGCTGATTGGGCAGCTGACGCCGGGCGACCGGCAGAAGGTCATGACCATCTGCACCATCGACGTCCACGCCAGGGACGTGGTGGCCAAGATGATCGCTCAGAAGGTGAGGCGGACAAACCAAGAGCCTGTATAAATCCTTCTGCAGACACCATGATTGCTGCTGTACTTTTGAGAGGCTATTTCCAGTGAATAAAACACTCAAGATGTTCAAGGCATGTCATTACTGTAATTAGAGGGTGGGAGAACTCTATTTCTGGCCTTATTTCAAGCCCTGGCTCCCTGTTCATCTCTCTCTTCTTCTTAAGGTGGAGAACTCTCAGGCCTTCGTGTGGCTTTCCCAGCTGAGACACCGTTGGGATGAGAAGGACAAGCATTGTTTTGCCAACATCTGCGATGCCCAGTTTCTCTACTCCTACGAATACCTGGGCAACACGCCACGATTAGTCATCACGCCTCTCACAGACAGGTACGGAGGTGTCTTCCTTCACACTGAGAAGCAGGTGAAGCTGTTTCGATTGATTGTTACTGTTGCTACATCACATATGCAGTTAATAATATCAAATTATCTGCATTTATTGAAACAATGGGGCCTTTATTTCAGACAGGTGCATGTAGTTAGCTTATAAAATGGTAATTGAATCTTATGCTGGGGTCCTTACACTTTTGCTCTCTTGCTTTTGGTTTTAAGAAGGCAAAACAAAAGACGCCATCCTCCAAACTCATTAAACATGTTTAGTGGAGTAATCCAAAACTTGACAGGCCTGCTGTGCCGAGTTACGGATGTTAACTCCTTTTAATCTCTGTTTGGGGGATTCACTCCACAAAATGTTTAAGTGAAAGCAAGATAATCTAGTATGATGTTCTGCGAGAAGCCCATTCAAAATCCATTACGAGTACATTTTCAAAAATCCATCTGTGTTGGTAAAAAGTGGTCTTTTCTTGTTTTGATTGGAAATCTGACTAGAAGATAGAAGCTTCTGGTCTAATAATCACCCTGTGAGGCTTTCGAGGGGTCTTCAGTTCAATCATCATGCACACCCACTTCAAGCAGAGCCTTTTAGCACAACTCAGCTCGGGCACTTTGCCAACAGCTTGTTTGTTCACAGGCACAGTTTTTTTTTTTTCTGCAGGATTCCTGATAAAGTTTGAACTGCACAGAGATGAATACCTGGCTCTCAGAGCCCTTTTGGCAAACTGCCGGCTTTGACTGCGGTTTTCCAGACTGACCAGTATTCCCTTTGAAACCTGAACAAAGCAGAAACAATGAGCTTTGATGGTCAGATCAGCAGCCGTGGAGCAAGACTTCACCATGTGGTGCAAGCCCTCGCCGTGGCTCACTGCGGCTCACTGCCACTGGCTTTCATTTCAGCCATCACGGACCAGCAGGGCTGGGTGTCAAATCCTTTAAACCACGATTTGAGAGAACGGCTGGAAGCACGTTTGCTTCATGATATTGTCACACAACGTTCTTCATAATAGAACTGACAACATGCTGTCAAACCTGACGTCCCCAAACATCACAGTAGTTGTGAATTAAAGGCTTTGACACTATGCATGCTTGGGGGCACGCACCAAAAAACATTTTCTCACTTACCTCTAGGCAAGGCAAGTTTATTTAAATGCGATATTGCATTCAAAAATGCAGAGAGAGCAGGCAGGCCACAGTGGGATGAAGCGTTTTTCAGGAACTGCAGTGAAACAGTCTATTAACAGGATTCTCCGTTCCCTCTTTTCATTCACACTTGCATGCTAGCCGCTGGTCTTTATTGATAATAAAGTGTTGATAGGATCATATAAGTATCGATAGGAACGGATTAACCTAGCAATTGGAGTGCTTAAAACTTGTTCTATTGACATTCTTACTGTACACTTTCTTCTGACAAATGTACTTATTTTAAGTCGATTTGGACAAAAGTGCCTGCTAAACGCCCTAAATGATTATATATATTCATAGAATAATTAATAATCCATCGATAACGACCACCCTGAGATCAACCGTTAATGTTGACGTTTATGTTAAAGTCTCAAGGGAAGGTGTTCACTCAGAATGCCAGTATTAACTACTTTACACTCATGGGATGAACAGGGAAGGATAGATTACAAACTCACACCCTCACATCCAGCTGTTATCAGAATGACACGCAATAATAACCGCAGACTGATATGTAGCTGTTTCTTCTAAAAACACGGTAATAAAACACGTCAGTGCAGCCACACACTCTCATCTCCTATCTGGCGTTAGTCATTCCATGTCGGATATCCTTATCCAACCTCCGGCACGACTGATTGTGAGCTTTTTGGCCATATTTCAGGGGAGAGCCATAAAGCCTGTTGGCGCCGGTATTGGGATGATACACCGTATACAGATGGGATCATTTGTCTTCTCCGAGCTTCTGTCTCCTGCTTTGCTTCCCGATATTTCCCTCTTCCATACATCATCTATTAACCAGCAGCTCCTTCAAATCATTGCTTTATTGACATGCGAGGCAAAGCATGGTGTTTATTGCTCTAATCAATAATTCCCTGATTGTCTCCATCAGTTCATGTCCAATGATGGCTTGTCATCAGTGCTGGTTATGACTGTGCCGTTCAATTCAACCTGCGTTTATTACAAGTCAGTCTGGATCATTTGAAGGAGCAGCAGTGATGGAGAGGTGCAGTCAAATTACTCACTTCAAGGAGTATGTGACTTTACTTTGGAGAACTGGGCTTTCTCACCATAAATGAAGTTTCCTTTTAAACCAAGAGCTGTGGATAATTAATGATCGTTGGATGTATTAGATTATGTGGTAGTATTAGGGTAATAAGTCCTCTTGGAAGGGTAGTGTGAAAGTGGAAAAACCAACCTCTGTAAGTTGTTTCAGTTATTTTTGACTTATTGTTTGGTAGAGCAAGTTGTCCACGAATCAGAAGATCGGTGGTTTGATTCCCGGCTCCTACCCTCCGCATGTTGAAGTGCCCTTGGGCAAGATACTGAAGTCCAAATTGCTCCCGAAGGCTGTGCCATCAGTGTGTGTGAATGTCTGTTAGTTTAGATGGCAGGCGGCACCTTGTTTTCAGCCTCTGCCATCAGTGTGTGTGTGTGTGTGTGTGTGTGTGTGTGTGTGTGTGTGTGTTGACCTGTAGTGTGCAGCGCTTCGAGTGGCCAGAGGCCTAGAAAAGGCAATGCCTCTGTTCCCATGATGTATTTTGTGTGAGGACAGGGAAACAGTCAGGAGTACAGAGAGTGTGCCACCAGAATACTGATTTCTAACTCTGTCAGTGTTTAAAAAGCAATTATAAACTGATTTATTAAACTGGCATTTAAACGACGCATCAATAAATTCAAACTGAAAAACTGAATAAATAGGAGTTTTAATTTGCCAAGTAGTAACTGTGTTTCCCTTCTATCTTTAAAGAATATTTCCAAATTCTGAACTAATGTTATGATATTCATTTCTTTCATTCACATTAGGGAATACATCCATAAAGATAATGATAATGGGTATCCATGACAATTAATACTAAAATTGAAATTCCTGTTAATTTCCATATTTTTTTTTTTATCAGGTTACTTATTTAAATAACAATTATATTTATATATTAGGGCTGTCAAGATTAACGCGTTAGCATGGGAGGATTAGTTTGCATTTTACACTGCATGAATTAGCAAAGCAGCAGAGTTAAGTTCATCAGAGCAGTTAATAATGGTAGCAATAGAAACAAGCTAGCCGACTGCAGAGCGCCCCCTGTCTGTCGTGTGATCTCTACCCTGGGAAACTCTGAGAACAGAGGAGAGAAAGGACCAAGCTGAAATGAAACCGCTCTCCCGATTAATGCAAATGAACTCGTCTGCATCGTGACGCTTCTGTGAATTGAAGCGTTTTCTCCAAAGATTGCAAATAGAAGCGCTCGGAGCTGCTGCGCGACAAATTCAGCACTTTTCATGCTCTCTCCTTTTGTGAAAAAAAAAAGCCTAAAGCTCACTAATTAACATTTGTTATATTCCATTTGTTTAATCTTTGCAGAAGCAGAAACGTAATGCGATTTCATTTTAGTAACAGGTGGAGTTATGTGATGAAACATCTCGACTTGCCATTGCAGTAGTGCCGGGGAAGTCAAATAATCTCCTGTAAAACTACAAATTGTCATTTTTCTCTTTGTTTATGAAATAAATACACAAAATACAGCAACAAGATTCTTTCATATAGAGTTGCAGATTCAATTAGGATATTTTATTGTCATTCAACTCGATGCTGTAGTCCCTTGATACCAACCAATAGAACAGGAGTACATTCCTGTTTTATTAGCATCAGGAGCAATGTAAACATGCAGCTACAACACTAGACATGGTTGCAATCTTGCAAGGAAAACAGCATCCATCCTTTCTGACTAAAGGCAACAAGACATCAAATTAATATTATGCATAAATGTTTTATTTGATAGAACAAATCCATGATTTTGCTGGTGGCACATTTAGGCTCCATGGAGGTCAAATTGTGCCGGTGTATGTAGTGAATCTCTGGAAGTGTAGTATTCATGAATGGAAGTTGAATCAGTCGGAAGATCTACTTTTTTGCTGGCTGTCAGGATCCAGTCCTCATGGGTGATCTATCTCCACTCCATTCAGATGCTACATCACCCTGACCCAGTCCCTCCACCTCACCATGAGTGGAGCTCCAGCCGGGCCTGCAGGCACGGGGAAGACGGAGACGACCAAAGACTTGGGCAGAGCTCTCGGCATCATGGTCTATGTGTTTAACTGCTCCGAGCAGATGGACTACAAGGTGAGCGGCCCCGTGCACGCATAGCTAACGCGCATCGGCAGCCGTCCGTATTATGCACGTTTCTTTTCATCTTCGCCTTTGTCAGCGATATTTTATGCATTTGTCATTAAGGTTATCGGTGCACCTTTACCTTCTCTTTTCATCTCTTTTCATCTTCTCTTTGCCTGCTCCCTTCTTGAAAGAAGAGCTGATTAGTTAAACCCTGATTGTTATTTCTTAACTAAACCTCGTCAAAATAGCCTCTCTGCATCCGCCTCACTTTATTATGCACCTTCGTATAATCTTACAACACTTTCTGCATATAGAGTGCTCAGGGGAGACATCAACATAATCGTATGATCCGACTTGGTTCTGCTTCCCCCAGACGGAGGCATCATTACACTATAGAGGCGTACGCCCCCCCCCCAGCTATACGCACCGCAGAAAGGTGTCAGAGAGAAGTACTAATATACTCCAGGAGGAACACAGGCACTGGGAGCTGGCTTCAGAAGCCCCACTCTCTTACTCATATTCAGTTATGCACACACACACACACACACACACAAGCTGAATCAATCCACCAGTCAGCTCGGGTTTGCGTTTCCTCCGCCCTGTAATTGGAGAGAAAAGTCAGCTGGCTGCTTCCTCCCGGTCCAGCTGCTCTCCAGAGGGCCGTTCACCTGCTCTGGAGCTGATGTTGGGAAAACGAAAATGTGGGTGGTAGACACTTTAGCCTTTCTGTCTTTGCCGTCAATGCCTTGTTTTATTAGTATGAGGTGTTTGTGCATCAGCCTGCTTTTTTCCAATACCTTCTGTCTAATTGCCGTACTCGTTAGTTGGACGGGGGTCTCCAATCTGTGAGCCCGACCCACTGACTTCCCGTCCCGCATCATCCATCTGTGTCTCCTCCTCTGTGTCCCCCAGTCCTGTGGGAACATCTACAAAGGCCTGGCTCAGACGGGGGCATGGGGCTGCTTCGACGAATTCAACAGGATCTCAGTGGAGGTGCTGTCCGTGGTGGCTGTGCAGGTAAATACAAAAGTCCACGTCCTTAACGCCTCGGGTGCTCCCGGAATCCCATTTCGAGTTGAGATGTCATTGTGAGTGCGGCTGTGTGAGAATCCAGATATCCGACGTCCAATTTACAACATATCCCAACGAGAGCAGTCTGGCTTAATTGGTTGCACAAAGGCCAAACGTATATTATTGCCCAGCCCCGTCCTATTTAGCACACACAGTGCAGCTTTAAAGTAGGTTTCCACCGAGGCTTGTTATATAAATAATGGATCAGGTAATGTGAAAAATGTCCTTCTTAGTGATGAACCCATAAACAATTAGCACCAGCTGTACCTCGCCTCTATAGGGTACTTAATGGGGGTTTGATTGAGGCTGGATCATTCTGGCTTCGCCTTCATTATCTATATTCAACGTCATGCGTTCTGACACATGAAGTTGAATAAAGACACGATACTTATTCCCTCCACAAGGAACGGTACGCTACACCGAGTGACCTACAGCAGCTAGGCCCCTTTGATGGCAGGACTCAGCCAGATCCTGTGTGTGTTTCAGCTGATGCTAGCCTTTTTTTTCCTGCTATCTCGCCGTTTGTTATCGCGGATCAAACGCAATCCTCTCTCCGCGGTTTCATAAGTCTCTGGTGAATTCAGAATCCTACGTGCCGCTGCCCCAGTCACTATATTCACATATAGCGAGTCTGTCATCGCAAATCTCGTGCGGTTGATAAGGAACGCTATCATGATCGTGATGATAATGAAGGTAGAGCCCCTCAAAGGATCATTAATCATTTGCTTCGGCTTAACGATCACTACTCCCCCCCCCCCCCAGCCTCCCCTCCCTCCTCTCTGGAAGTCTTCTGTAAGCCTACAACACTTAGAGAATTTTAAAGTGCCGGCGGAATGAGTAGGTATTCTGTGGCGTCATGAATAAAACATTACGGCGGCGTGTACGTGGAGAAGTAGAACCTTGAGAACAGAGGAGCGTCAGACTGCTGTGACAGCTGGCAGCCTCCTCCAGCGCTCAGCCTGCTTCAATGGAGCCGACTCCGAGCCTCCTCCTCCGCCCAAATCCATCCTCTCAGAGCGGGAGCAGCTAGCATCATATGGCCACATCCTCGGCTGCTGGGAGGGTCTGCTGAGACAGGTGGCGGGACCGGTTTCATATTTAATAAATCAGGGACAAACAGACGGTCGCCAGACTCGACGCTATTGAGATAAATTGGTGAAGTTCTGCCTCCCATTAGAGCCAACGCAGGCCTCTGCACTGTGAAACGCACCCGAGCCGATTCCTCCAGGCTGTACGTTCAAAGATCTGGGTCACATCTTTCACAACATTGTGTGTTCTGGAACTTTTTAAAAAATGTTTTTGGTGTTTTACCTCCCTTCGTATCCCCGAAGCATAACGGAGGTGAGCCACTGTCATTCCACAGGCCCCCACTGATGTGCTGGTGAAAACTTTTTATTCTCCTTCTCGTGTGCTGCAGCTGCACTGTGCTGTTTGTTTTTTTGTTGTGCATTCTCCCCCTCCTTCCCTCTCCTTGTTGTGTTAGTACGACTGAGTCATCTGTAGCCGAGTACTCATCCATGAAGAGATGTTCCTCCTCTTTCCAGCTGTCGACTCGCTACGCTCTTTTACCACACGCATGTTAAATTCATAAAGCCTCTTACGGGCTGGGATTCAGAGTTTAACGCCAACACACACACACACACACACACACACACACACACACACACACACACACACACACACACACACAAAGTTATGTTCTGATATCTCATTCAATCATAATGTAGGCAAGTGAAGCCTTGGTAGTTCATCCAGTAAACCCTGGCTGATAGCTTGCTCATATTATTGATGAAATTGTGTCCCTGAAACAAAGGTGTACAGTGTATATCAATGTAATAGTGCTTAGTGATATGAGCGATATGCTAATGAGCTTATTGACAGTGACTATGACTGAATATGGATGCTTTTTGTTGACCATGTTGGCACTGTGGTTCTATAGATGGTGTTGCTACTGCAGCATTTTTTTAAACTTTATTTTTTCCAAATTTTGTGCAAACAATACAGACAGTTGAAAAAAAATGGAATTGCATACATCCAAGTAACTCAAGTACAATATACTATACTCTATAGCTTCCTAGTTAAGCTAGTAAAGCTAGTTCCTACAGAAAAACGGACAAAAATGTACTTAAAATAAATAATAGCAAACAAACAAACTGGGCCACCGGAGACTACAACAGTATTATCATTGTTTTCCCTAATCCCAGCGTATCAAGTGCAAGACAAGTTATCACCTCTTTGTGTGGGTACTGCAGCTTTTAATGATGTAGCCGGAGGGGAAACCTACCTTAATATTGAGCGTGACGGAACGCGGATGGGATTTCATTTATTTCAGTTGCCGTAGAGCAAATATGAAGATACAGTTTGGTAAAAGCTTGCTTTTTAGTGTGGCTTACATTTGCAGGTACAGTGCGGTCGTTGTGCACATGAATAAAGACGACCACACTCTCCTCTTACCATTTAATGGTTCCAATCTCGTTGTTATGATGGTGTTGTTGTGTTTGACATTATGGAAATAATTTGGTCGGCACCAAACAAGTATTAAGGTTGTATAACATTTAATTGGACGGTGTGTGTGTGTGTGTGTTGTGTCCTCTGTGTCGTGCAGGTCAAAAGCATTCAGGACGCCATCCGAGATAAGAAGCAGAGGTTTAACTTCATGGGGGAGGATGTGAAACTGTGTCCCTCCGTCGGCATATTCATCACCATGAATCCCGGCTACGCCGGCAGGACGGAGCTCCCGGAGAACCTCAAGGCTCTGTTCAGGTAGGTCAACGGAGTGCCGTAAGTCACAAAATTCAATACTTTGCTTCATACTTTAATCCACTAATATTTTTGCTCCATCAACCAAGCTTTAATCCAACATTTAGTCAGATCCAACAGCGAACCATTCAACAGCAACCCTATCGTTTTTATATTAGAAAGTGTAAAGTCGCATAACTATGTTATCAAACGGGTCTGGTATTTATCCAGGACTGTGATGCTGGATGCTGTCCATGTCTCCACAGACCCTGTGCCATGGTGGTGCCAGACTTTGAGCTGATCTGTGAGATCATGCTGGTGGCCGAGGGCTTCCTGGACGCCCGGCTCCTGGCCCGGAAGTTCATCACCCTCTACACTCTGTGTAAAGAGCTGCTGTCCAAACAGGTGATATCTGCTTACTTCACAGTCACTGACACGGTTACCAAAGGCAGATCCATTCCCACTTTAAAGCTGAACCACTGCCAAAATGCATGGTTCTGGATGAGTTCCCCATGACCACACACCCATTCCAGTGGAATAGCACACTTCTTCCTTTTTATGCCCATTTTATGAAGCTCAACTTCTTCGGACATTTTCCTAAATATCACCTTGCACCAAAGCTGTTTGCCAGAGTTTCATTGCAGACTTTTCAAGGTTAGCAACTTAGTGCTAATGAAATCAAATGGTAATGAACAGATTGCTTCTCTAAGCGATATTCACAAGGGCTGAACCTGCAAATCAATGGAAATGCAGATTCAGAGAACTACTTTCTTGGGTGGAACAAGTGGTTTTTACATTGCATGAGGTCCCGTGCAGAAGGACTGTGAAATATATTCCTGAGATAATGCACCAATACGTTTGTTGTGTCTCGTTCCATGGCAGTAAGATGCTCTGGCAGTGTGTGTTCTGTCTGCATCCATCCATAAACATGTGCATACACACAATGTACAACAATGCTAAGGTGTGCAAAACTGATGCTATTATGAGTCAGAAATTCAAAACATGTTTTGCAAAGAGAATATAATTGTTAGTCAGAGTCAAGAATACAGCATCACTACTAACTATCGTGTCTGTGTTTATAAGAGATGTGGGTAACAGCCAATAATATATAATATAATGTATCATAAGTTACTTCATATTATGTTGATGTTATAAGTGACTTCCAAGAATACAAATTAGTTTAAGCTCACTGTAAATCCACCTAATCCCACCAGATAAGCTCTCCATCCAGACATGGATATAATAAGAATATTATAAGTATGGGAATTAGTGCTCTGATTATTTATTTATTTGTATCTATCAGGGTGTGTGTGTGTGTGTGTGTGTGTGTGTGTGTGTGTGTGTGTGTGTGTGTGTATGTGTGTGTGTAGGAGATATTTGTTTCACCATGAATGCTAGAAAGCCATTGGTTAGGAAGCAAAATCAGAACTTTGAGGCCGCACGCCGATGCTCATGCTCACTCTGCTTTCCCATAGGACCACTACGACTGGGGCCTCCGGGCCATCAAGTCGGTCCTGGTGGTGGCGGGCTCCCTGAAGAGAGGGGACCCCGACCGAGCGGAGGACCAGGTGCTGATGCGAGCTCTGAGAGACTTCAACGTCCCCAAGATCGTGACGGATGACGTGCCCGTGTTCATGGGCCTGATTTGCGACCTGTTTCCCGCCCTCGACGTCCCCAGGAAGAGAGACCTGCACTTTGAGAAGCACGTGAAGGAGTCCATTTTGGACCTGAAGTTACAGGCCGAGGACAATTTTGTCCTGAAGGTAAGTTAAATCGGATCCCTGATGCCTCCCGACAAACTCGTGTGTGGCAGTTTATCTGATTCACAAGTGTTGGATTAAGGGAAAAGCAATCAAACGATGTCTGTCACGCAGGAGTAAAGTCCCCAAGTGTGTGTAGGGGGGGGAGGGGTTCTTCTTTTAACCATGTAGACAGATATTACAGTCGTAGCACTTTCATTTAGATTTATCACGCTTCTTTCCGAAAAGCTATTTACCTCACGTCATAATGCTCCGCTGGGAAATACACATTAGTGTCAAACAAGTCTGCAGGATCTGGATGAATCGGGCAAATATCGCCGAACGCCAATGGTTGGCTGCGCTGAGAACTCAGGTGCCCGAGCTGTTGACCTAATTCCAGTCATTATATTAAACACAGATACACACACATGTGCGATGGAAGGTGTTATATGTCAGAGACGGATGAATCAGGAGGACCTGGGGAAATAATGCAGGGGGAAGTACAATCTGCCTCGGGTCAAATAGACGCGGGAACCACATAATAACACTCCATCAGTGGAGGCTGGCGCTGCACCGTGCCACTTAACCCTGACATTGTGAGAGGCAGCCGCAGAAATAAACAAAAGAGGAAGAGGAAATGCGGCGAGTGAGAACGGGGGAGCGGTCAATAACAAGCATCCGCCCCCAGAGCCTGAACTTTTTACCGTCTTTGTTTGTGCTCCCAACCTTTTGATTCCAGACAACGATGGGGGGGGGGAGGGGGGAGGTGAGAGAGGCTGCATACCTTTAGCGTTAGCCCTCTGCTAGCATTAGTCCTCTCCACATCAAAGCAGTAATCAGCTGGGGCCTTTGAGAGTGTAAAGCCGCCTGGGCTCCGGCTGAATGGATGGAGAGCAGGAGCTGCAAGGAGCCCGGTCGATGGCATTGATTGAGCTCGCCATCTCTATGTTTGAGTGGAAATCTCCCTTTTTTTTCTCTCTCTCCGGTACACACTCGGCGGTGCCACCTCACACACCGGAATCGACAGAACACTTAAAGCTGCAAGTCAAGGGAAAAGGTCAAATGTCAACAACCCTAAAAGTAGAGAAGCATTCCTCCTTCCGACTGGAGGAAAGCAAACTCTTTTCTTTTTGGGTTGAGGAGAATTTCATCATCATTTCAATTCATAAGGTGTTCCATTGTAATTAAAGCCAGACTATATCATACCGGGAGAAATCTTGATGAGAGATATGTAATTTGAATAATTAGGATAATGGCATGAAAGCATATCATCAAGGAAAACGTACAAATCCAGATTGAATGAACAATGATAATGAATAACATAGTATACAAGATTAATAATATAGTGAAAAAATAATAATATAGTGAACTAGATTAATAACATCTTGAATTGTTAATATAAGCCTACCATGACATTTAATAAGACAAAATAACATTTTATATGGAGCTTGAAACGTTTTTTTTTACATGATTTTTCTTTATATCTTACATTGAGCACTTTTGGTCTCCACAGGAAACATAATAAGAAAATATAGAAGATAACACGACCCGTGATGACTCGTCCCCCTGAGAAGGAGGCTGATTATTGTTGTAAAATAGGCCCTTTGAGTGTGCAAACACAGAATAATGAGGGTGCAGATATCTGTCCGAGCAGAAGAACACTGCTGTCATTTATTGTATATGTGAACGGCGTACTAAGCCGCTGCGCTGCACTGCAGTGCATCACACTCCGCTGTCATCCTGCATCACTCTCTCCTCGCCATGATCCCCACCATTAACAGAGACGCGGTCGACTAGTGGCCCATGAAACGCTGTAAAAGGGTCAGTGTTTTGTATAGTGTCATCAGTGTGCTTCACGTGATGTAAGCAACACATAATCTGATCACTCTGTGTGTGTGTGTGTGTGTGTGTGTGTGTGTGTGTGTGTGTGTGTGTGTGTGTGTGTGTGTGTGTGTGTGTGTGTGTGTGTGTGTGTGTGTGTGTGTTAGGTGGTGCAGCTGGAGGAGCTGCTGGCGGTGCGGCACTCTGTGTTTGTGATCGGGAACGCCGGCACGGGGAAGAGTCAGGTGATGAGGTCGCTCCAGAGGACCTATCAGAACATGAAGCGCAGACCCGTGTGGGCGGACCTGAACCCGAAGGCCGTGACCAACGACGAGCTCTTTGGCATCATCAACCCGGCGACCAGAGAGTGGAAAGATGGTGATTGGTCTTTCAGAAGTCCAAAAGTGATTTTTGTGTAGGAAGGTTCCTAACGGAACAAATGACCCCAGAAGGAAACAAAGAAAGAAAAGGAGGTCACGAATCACGCCGCCCCGCAATTCATTTGCGACGGCATTATTTAAATTTGTAGTGACGCACAACTCAGACGATTATGCTGATCTTGCATATTTTAACAATTCCTTTCATGCACACGTATACTCATTGGAATTGATGAATGTTACTGGACACAGTGATAATAATATGATTTGATTTAATGTGTATCTATTTGCCTTCCTCCCTCCAGGCCTGTTCTCCAGTATCATGCGTGAACTGGCCGAAGTCAGTCACAACGGGCCAAAGTGGATCGTTTTGGACGGAGACATCGACCCGATGTGGATCGAGTCTCTCAACACGGTCATGGACGACAACAAGGTGGGAGCAGAGTGAACAAACAGCAGAAGCACATTAAGCAGGGAAATAGTATTTAAGGTAGAACTTCAGGAGCCAATACACATCGGCCCTATTTAAAGCAACGCTGAAGTAAAGAATATGCATAAACGTACGAGTCCCTCGTGATGGACTCCATGTTCTGTTAGAGTTCAGAGGTTGTGGGTGTGATCCTTCTGTAAGCTGTTTTCCAGGCATGAAACCCGTCAACTATGTGTGTAACGTGCTGTCTGCTTGCGGAAGGTGCTGACTCTGGCCAGTAACGAGCGGATCCCTCTGAGCCCCACCATGAGGCTGGTGTTTGAGATCGGCCACCTCCGCACTGCTACCCCGGCAACCGTATCTAGAGCAGGTATTCCAGCATAATGGAGCGTCCATATATAGGCTGCTTTCTGCTTTACACTTGGTGTCGGGGTTCAAAAGGAGTCAGACCCAGAACAGATCGTTCCATGTTTGCAGGCACTGTGATCCCTAAATGCCTCCCTGTTTCTTTTTCAGGCATCCTGTACATAAACCCGTCAGACCTGGGCTGGAACCCGCCCGTGTCCAGCTGGATCGATCGGAGGGAGGTCCAATCAGAGAAGGCCAACCTGACCATACTGTTCGACAAGTACCTCCCCTCTTGCCTGGATGTCCTCAGATCAAGGTACCGCAGCTCTCAGCAGCTCTCTGGCTATGAAATCACAGTGGACACAGGATGCTGGGATGTGACCAGACATGGGGAAGGGAGTGTGTTGGACTGAAGCAAACAGGGGACTGTCTCAGAAGAACTGGCTAGCATCCTGCATTCTAATGAACAGGACCTCCTCCCAGACCTCCATCACCACTGCTACTGCAGCAGACAACAACAACAGGAAGCAGAGGGGGGGGAGGCATCGTTGTCAGGGTCAAATCCATACAATGAGCCATTGTACAGTCCCATAATGCCACACAGCTTAAACATGTGTCAAAAACATCTTTTTTTTGTCAGGAAAAGCTCTATTTGTTTCTGTTAAATTCAAATCAAAACGACATGAAGCCATATTTATTTTCTTCCTTCAGCAGTCAGCAGTGAGTCTTGAATCCGCCGTCATGTTTGTGTGTTTGCTCAGGTTTAAGAAGATCATCCCTATCCCCGAGCAGAGCCTGGTCCAGATGCTGTGCTACTTGCTGGAGTGTCTGCTGACTCCAGAAAACACCCCGCCAGACTGTGCCAAGGAACTTTATGAGCTCTACTTTGTCTTTGCAGCGGTCTGGGCCTTTGGGGGAGCCATGTTCCAGGACCAGGTACTGCGTGGGCCTCTGGGCATGTGAGACCCTTACAGAGTCGGTTGCATAAAGAGGAAAAGAATAGGACACAATTGAAATAGCTTTTTTTTTCTCCCCCCCCTTTCGTCATAACTCCCCCCTGAAAGAGATTTTTGCACTTTTGCATTATGGGTAATTCCTTGTATTATTCAAGCCCTGATGGCTCTTATGCAACTTAACTTTGTGTCTTTCTTCATGGGAAGTCATTTAGAAGTTATTTTCAATTGAAGGAATGGCAGTTTTTTTTTTTTTTCCCATCTAAAAATGAAGTGGACTCCAATTCCCGCTCACCCTCACACAGACCGGCTGCATTTAAATCAGCAGGAGAGCCGGGGCGAGCGGTTGCTAAGCAATGCAGTTAGCGCTGTACAGTAAGTGCGTCCGTCTAAGTTATGGAATAAAACGGCTCTCCCCCTCGGTACCAATGTGCGGCACTTTATTTTCCCATCACAGATGCATTTAAATGCTAAGTGGTTTTATTGACTGGGGTTGGTAGTGGATTGAGGAGGTGGGTACCAAAGGGGGGGCGGGTGAAGGAGGCTCATCACCTGCCAGCCAGCAGGTGATGAGCCTCCTCCACTGTCTCAATCAGACAGTTGGATAGATAAGCCTGCCATCTCCCATTTTCTCCCCTTCAGCTGCCGTGGCTCTGTCTCCGTGCTGTTGCCACGCCCGTGTAAATCAAACGTCTCCATAGCTACAGTATGAGAGGAAGTCATGTCAGGAGTGTTGACCGTCTGGTGTCCCTGCGTGTGTCTCTCCCCGTGTGCGAGCGTAGCTGGTCGACTACAGGGTGGAGTTCAGCAAGTGGTGGGTGGCCGAGTTCAAAAGCATCAAGTTCCCGTCCCAGGGCACCGTGTTTGATTACTACATCGACCCCGAGAGCAAGAAGTTTGAGCCCTGGTCCAAGATCGTGCCCCGGTTTGAGATGGATACAGATACACCTCTTCAGGTACAGCAGATTTACACTATCTAAGCTACTGTATCACATATGTTTATTCATAATATAATAAATATAAGCCTTATGTATGGTGGAATTACACAGATTTGACCCAATTATTCTTGAATTATACCACAATTTTGATAATTGATTGATACTTTAAAGCTTTCTCCGTTTATGTCTTTGTATGTTAAAAGTCACATCTGGGAACACAAACAGTCAAAGCGACTCATTAATAGTTTGAAAACAAATATTAGATGAATTGATGAACAAAACAATCATCCGTTCTATCCCTATAACACTATAGTGTTGTGAGCATACTGTATGTATTTGTGTCCCTGCACAGGCGTGTCTGGTCCACACTACAGAGACCATCCGAGTCCGTTACTTCGTGGACCGTCTCCTGGAACGCCGCCGGCCCGTCATGCTGGTCGGGAACGCCGGGACGGGGAAGTCCGTTCTGGTCGCCGACAAACTGGGATCTCTCGACGCGGAGAAATACATGATTAAAAATGTCCCCTTTAACTATTACACCACGTCGGCCATGCTGCAAGGTCGGATTTCGTCTCCCCACTGACCCATATTTGTACATACATATTGCTATATATATCGTTTATTCCCCCCCTCCTCTGTTCCCCACCTACACAGCTGTGTTGGAGAAGCCCCTCGAGAAGAAAGCTGGCCGCAACTACGGACCTCCAGGCAACAGAAGACTCATCTACTTCCTGGACGACATGAATATGCCTGAGGTGGACACGTACGGGACGGTGCAACCTCACACACTGCTACGCCAACACATGGACTACAACCACTGGTAGGGAATAATATGTACTACATTATGCATGGACTGTCTTTCGAGGTGATTTTCTGAGAATACCAGCACAAGAGTTGCTCACTTTAATTGCCTAAATGATGGATCGTTTCTGACAGTTTCTATTAACAAAGGATAGGATCATCCGCATAATGGGACGCCAGCAGCTGATAGGAAAAATGTCCTTAGTCCTCCGTATCAATACAACTTGTATGAGTCAACTGTGAGTACAAGGTTGTATGATTCCCCCCTTTCACACGGATTTGGTTGCTCATCTCTCTGACAGAGGGAGGCCATTCTGAACATGGTCGCACTGCGTCAGACGCAGGCCGACTGCTTTAGACACGGCAGCCCATTACAGATATGCTCCGAGGGTTTCAGGCATGAAATTGAGGAGGATGCAACTGAGCCACAGCAGCTTAAGTGGGAGCTGAGGCGTCCGTATCAGGGAATGTGTGTGTGTGTCCTGTAGGGTGTTTGTGTGCATGTTAAATACACTCCCCCCCTCCCCTGTTTGTGTGTGTGTGTGTGTGTCCTCTCAGGTATGACCGTAATAAGCTGCTTTTGAAGGAAATACACAGCGTTCAATACGTGTCCTGCATGAACCCCACAGCCGGCAGCTTCACCATCAATCCACGGCTGCAGGTACACACACACACACACACACACACACACACACACACTCAGCATGTCCTCGCAGCACATTGTGTACCACACTGGTTATCTAACACCCTGTGGAGTTTACATCTGCACTAATCATAGACATTTCTTTTTCTTCTTTCTATTTGCATGCTATTATTATAATAGGTGACACAGTGTGCTGCTCTAGATTCATTCATTTATTCCTTTTGTAATTTTAGGGCAAAACTTTATTTTTCTCTGTGTTTTTGTTCCTTCAGTTCGGCCAGTTTTTTCACAGTCGATTGGATTCTAACTTTAACAAGAAGTCAATAAGCGTTTTAAGTATGTAGTAAATGACGCCGTCGGCACATTATTCGCTTGTTTGTGTGACCTCTACAACGTCATGCCATCGATCATGTGTGCATTAATATTTCCAGCCACATCTCTGCTGAGAGAACCAACTTTGAACCGTTTGGGATGCAAATCACGGCGCCCGTCTTAAAGTGGCTCTAACAACGTCACGCTACTCCCGGCTTTGATGCTGCGAGGGAACAGTCATTATTAACACGCCGGCGACGGTCGTATAAACATTGGTCATTAAGCCGTTTGGTAGACTGCACAGATGGCTGTTAAACGCCGTGTTTGGGCTGAGCTGGTGAACCCAAATGCGAGACAATGAGAGACACAGTGAGGCAGGACAAACAGAGATTGAGCAGCAGGAACAAAGGCATTCTTAAATCTCGTAGCTTTGATCTTATGTTTTCATATTCTGCCTCTATGGCTCATCTCAAACGGTATCTTATTTAGGAAAACGAAGTGGCAGAGCAGACCCTCCAAGGCGGTTTCCATAAATGAAAAATAATCATCCTTGACTCGCACCCTTGGCCGACGCTACCCCCCTTCCACTAAATGTTCTGCTCACAAACAGATCAACAAACAGATAGATTTCCAAATGATGTGGACATGACAGATTGTCAGGTAGATGAATACACAAACTGGAAACACAAATCATATCAACGATACAGTATATGATCCTCTCACTGGATAAACAGCTCATTCTCACTAAACTAAAGGACTTTATGAGTACAGATCAAACATCCAAGAGATCCAACGTGTTTACCGTCGCCTTGACTACGCTGCATCTCCGTCCACAGCGCCACTTCTCCGTCTTCGCGATGTCCTTCCCCGGAGCCGAGGCGCTGAGCACCATCTACACCTCCATCCTGTCCCAGCACCTGAGAGGAGGAGGCTTCAGCACCGCCCTGCTGAAGAGCTGCCCCACCCTGGTCCAGACGGCCCTGGACCTGCACCAGTGCATCTCCTCCACCTTCTTCCCGACCGCAGTCAAATTCCACTACATCTTCAACCTGCGAGACCTCTCCAACATATTCCAGGTGACGCACAGATGGAAGTAATTATCTGCATCGGACCTCAGGTTTATCTTTTCACAAATCAAATCTCAGAAGTTGCCTTGAAGTGGCCACTTCTTCATATCTCTCCTCTTTCCATTTCACGCAGAGGAGTTCGATATTTCTGACTTGATTTTCTGCTTCCCACATGGAAAGAGCCAGGGCTTCTGTTACTAATTTCTCATCTAAATTTTTATTGATTTAAGAGCTGGCTCTGAAAGCTAGGAATAAGTCTGAAATAAGTGTAACAGAAAACAGAATGGATTTGCACTTCCACGGGTGTTAGCGGTGATTTAATGCATTTAAATTAATATAATATCAGACTGGGAAGGCTGTCAAGGGAGACTCTTCAGGGCAATATTTCTGTCAAAATCCTCCATGGTTTTCACGGAGGGCAGGCTCTTTCATTTAACTCACCCTATTGTGTAATTAATACTTTAAGCCACTGAGCTATAGGAAATTCAGATTCCATAATTCCATCAGTGAGTTTACAAAGGCAGCTACGAGTTCTTACCAGGCTACTTTACACAATATACAAACCACATTAGTTTGGTGCCAGCCGCACCAATCAATATGTTTTTATATTACAGCGTATAAATGTCTCATAAGTCATGCAAAAGGAATTGGACGTAGGTTAAAAGCAAAGAGTGCCAAATATGCAGCAAAAAGAAAAGGTGATGTTGCCACTCAGTCTGAACCCATGTGTTCCACCTTAAATCCTCCATGTGTTGATTTAGATGCCGGTATGAACACCCAGCTTCCTCATTGTTTACACTTTTTAAGGTCTCCCTGGTAACCCTGTGTTTTATGTCACTACGCTATGAATTGTGGGTAATACCCTCAGATAGTCAGGTGAAATGAGGACTTAAGGGAAGTTAGTTAACCGTTTAGTTAGTTAGTTAGTTAGCTAGTTAGCTAGTTTTATTGTTAGTTAGTTGGTAAATTAGTTAGTTAGTTAGCTAGTTAGCTAGTTTTATTGTTAGTTAGTTCGTAAATGCATTAGTTAGTTAGTTAGTTAGTAAATCCATTAGTTAGTAAGTTAGTTAGTAAATGCATTAGTTAGTAAGTTAGCTGTTTAGTTAGTTAGTAAGTAAATATATTAGTTAGGTAGCTGTTTAGTTAGCTGTGTAGTTCGTATACACAGAAATGCAGCTACAATCTAAATAAACAATATCTATACAGTTCTGTATGTTTGTGAACAATAACATATACATAACAATAATGAAATGGTGCAGTCTGCTGATTGAATAATGATTGAATTGAATGATTAGTGTAACGAGTGCTTTTATATGCCATGACGAAGGACTCATCACATCACATGAGCTACAAAAGCCGCAGCATTGGCTGGATCGCTATAGCATCTGTCTGGCATCATAACTTAGACCCAATGAATGCACGATCAATTATCCTTCAAATCAAGTTCAATTGATTAGCTGCTGCAGCCTCCAGACCCTTGATCGCCCTCATCACTGCCACGGAGCAATGGGAGGTTTAGCCACACTGTAACACTTTGAAGCCGGCGTTTGAGAAGCCCTGCCTGCTATTTCTAACTAATTGTTTTTCCGGGAGTCTGCGTTGCTCGACTGGAAGAGAGGAAACACAGAGAGAGAGAGAGAAACGCTTTTGTCACTGTTCCTCTCCCCAACTTTAGAGAAAGTAGAGATAAACTTGAAAGGGACTTCCTGAAGCTGCGTGAAAGTTTTTCTGCTTAACTTCTGTAACACCTTCGGACAGCTGGAAGAGTCGAGCAGCCTCTCAGCTCACAGCTCTGCCTCGGCTGTGATTCGCCCGAACCCGCACCTCTGTGCGTCTTCATCCTCCGGAAAGCTGGGAAACATTGGCGAGACAGTACAAACGCTTCCTCTAATTTACAGCATGAGGCCTAAGTGGTTGTCACTCAGTGTTTTCTGCCTTGACGTATCAGCTGAAATAATTGGGGGACCTTTTGTTATTCACTTTGTTTTTTTTTTAAACTTTAGATCTTGAAGATGGAGCCAAAAGGCAACCGTCTCATTATGAACAACAATGTTTTAGCTGTGACAAAAGGAGCCCAGACAACACTCAAGGTTACATCTTAACAGGACTATCGCTGCTGTCAAAATTCTCTCTTCTATGTTGTTATTTATTAAGTAGGAGCAGATTTCCTTTCTTCACCCATTTCCCTCCCCTCCTTTTTCGACTTTGTCGCCTTAAAACTTACTTGGTTGCAGTTCTCCTCCGTCCTCTCTGTCTCCATAAATCTTAAATCATGAAGGCAAATTCCTCCTATAGGGCAAGACAAACAGTCTGGCATCCGACTGGGAGCATTGTCAAAGAGCTCTGTATGCCAACGCTCTCTGCCATGACCAGCGGGCATATCCGAGGGCCTGTCTTCCCCACATCAGCCTAAATGAGCTCCTCGGAGCTCGGGAGGCAAGGGACGGGATGGGATGAGGGGAGGTGGGGGGAGACGGACACGGGGAATGAGGAGGACAGAGACGAGGGGGAAGCGAAAAAGGAAAAGGAGAGTACATGAGACCTGCAGTGCGGAGAGACTCTGAAGCCGGTTCTGTGCCGACGCCGCGATATATCTGTATGATGTTCGATGGCTAGTCAGCTGGGTGCATGTGGGAGCGGGGGGGAGGCTTTGTTTGGGGCTCAGAGCATCTGTCAGGCTACAAGGTAAGCATGCCTTCTGCAGACAGACGGATACATGCCGCTCCCACGACTCTCTAATCCCCATCCCTCTCATTTGAACGGAGCGATGGGAGATCGGGGACAGAGAGGGCGAGGTGGTCTGCCAAAAATGGGCCGGATAGGAGGGGGGCGAAAAAAGTTTGTTAGCACAGTGCTGTTTGTTGGATTTGATGCCACGAGCAGCAAAGCCGCGAGTATGACGGTTATATAGAGTCGCCATATGGTGTTTTGTTTTGCTCAGGCAGACTTTTACATAGTAAGTGTGGAGTGTCGTGATTGACACCATTAAGCAATGAAATGGAGTAGAAAAAGACAGATCTATTAAAAGTCAAAGGATTAGAGCTTCCACACACACACACACACACACACACACACACACACACACACACACACACACACACACAAAAGCATCTTGACTTTTGTGGATCTAGAGTAATGGGCGATCATTCCTGGCTCAGTTTGAAATCTTCCGTACACACATCCGTGCAAATATTCCCACCCAGGCACACGGCCCATCTGCATCATTACACAGTGGATTTAGCAGCCAATTGTCACATCGAGCGGGATCAGATATGAATGCAAATGCAGATTGAGCCGACTTCACCCCCCCCAGAGATGCTTCTGTTGATTGGAATAACTTCTGGGGCTGAAACAGACAACATCTGCTTGCCTCTGCCTCCCGGGTGACAGTGTGCAGAGGGGAACAAACAGAGCCTGGGCGCCTCTTTGTCCCCCTTTTCCTCATCCCGTATCGGCACCTGCTGTAAGGCACCTCGATGGCGTGGAGTTCCGCCTGACTGCATGATGAACGGCCCTCTGGGAAAAAGCCAACACGTCACACCGGCCTCCTCCAGAGACGCGTTCTATCATCTATCATCCACTAAACACTCATCTGCTCTTTGTCATGAAGTTTCTGGTTTACTTTTGGCTTTTTTTTTGAGCAGAGGATGAAGACGAGGATCGATTGGAAAATATTTGTTAGCTAGTAACTGCAGGTTACTGGTTGTTCGGAGAGAACCGTCACTCAGGACGTCCCACCATCGTTAAAAAGCCGACCATCCGACAACAACTGCATATTCATGAAAAAACAACTGCTTGGAGTGGACAATAATTTGTAGTATTAGTAGTAGCACTACTTTTGTTATTTATTATCTTAAACTATGCTATTCTCATACTGCTGTATTATTGTATTATACATTATATGAAGTATTGCTGTAGTACACTATACATGATGTTATTATATCATATATATTTCCCCTTATATTTAACTTTATATCCCACACTATATAAAATACTTTTCTGGTGTACCCTGTTGGCATTAATATTACTCTACATATACATAACTTTTTGATCTCTGGTCTGTTTGTATACTGATTTTAACGTTATATTCTATTTTGATTTTATTTTATACACCTGTATTTAGTTGTTCCTCCCCTCTACGGATGAATCAAGGCGTGTCTTATCTGAAACACGAGTTGAATCCCTAGTGAGCAGCTGGAGTCGCGTGGTCACGTTCATTCATTGCTTACTCTGTGTATACGCCACTCTTTCATTTCTTCGGGGGGGAATTCTCCAGAGAACATACAATCCCACAGAAACGGGACCCGCAAGGTGGCGTGACCATGTATTGGGAGGATTTCAGACAAATTTAACCTTCTTTTTTTCCCCCAAAAAGTCTGTGGAAAGCATTACAGTCACAAGGAGATGCTTTCCTTGATTTTTCATCATATTTCTATCTCACATCTACCCGCAGAACTCGTCTCTACAGGCAGCAATACTTCTGAGACCGTGAGATGAAAGAAAAGTGCTGCCATTATTTTCCAGAGTTCCTTTCACAGACACACCTACTAACAGCTTGCCCACTCAATATCCATTGATTCACCCACAGTGACTGCACTGTACCCCCCCCCCCCCCCCTACTTGTTGTGGTGTAAATGGTACAAATCAGCCTCTGGAATGAAACTTTGAGCCTTCTTCTCTCCCCTCCCTGTCCAGGGCATTCTCTTCTGTACCGCCGAGTGTCTGAAAGCCCCTCCGGACCTGCTGAAAATCTATCTGCACGAGTCCAACCGGGTCTACAGAGACAAGCTGGTGGAGGAGCAGGACTTTAAGGCCTTTGATAAGCTGCAGGCGGACACTGTGAAAAAGTTCTACGAGGTGAGAGTTTTACAAAGTTCAGCGGAGGAAGACAAGAAGGAGATGCTGGAGGACGGTGGGAGGAGGGGGGGGGGGGGGGGGGGGAATCATTAAGCTGCCTGCTCTGTGTCTGGACCTGGACCTGGACATCAGTGGCCAACATAGCGAGGAGAAAGAGGAGAGGAGAAAAAGAAATGCTTGGGGGGAGGGCCAACAGAGGGTTGGGGAGAATATTAATCAGTGTGGTATGGGGGTCTGGCTGTCAGGGTCTGTGCTGTCAGCCCAGCAAATTGGAAAACATTTTAATGGTTTTCTGTCCACTGCTCCCCTCACTAGCCTCTGTGGCTCTATCGCATGCACACTGGTCATGCCACAATGAAGAACCTGACAAGTATATGTGTACACTCAGCCCACAGAAGGAGAGGGAGATAGGATAACACTAACCACTCCAGGATATATCATTCAGAGCTGGCACTTTCTGGAAACTTGTGGGCTACGTTGCCCCCCCCCCCCACCGTGCCACCATGGCATGTTTCCTTGCTATTTTTACATGCAAACAAAAAAACGTCTTCAGAGACTGCAGCGTTGCAAGAAAGTGCACTTAATAGTCTGACGATAAAGACCGCGGCGAACACATAATATAGTTAATATTACAAAAACAACACGAAAAAACATCATTCATCACACCTACTGTGGCTTTATGCCAGTAAGCAGAGTGAGCAAGAGGCCCTGAAGAGGCACTTAGCATCTCTCCAGTGAAATATTTGAGGCTCAACAGTTGCCAGGATGAAAATGAACTAGGTCACGCTCTGCACAGCTGTGATATTCAGCTGTGTCCCTGTCCAGACTGTTTAAGCTTACCACTAATGCTATGCTGACAGGAGTTGTGAGTTGTTTACCATTGCAATGCATGTCTGTGTGTGTGTGTGTGTGTGTGTGTGTGTGTGTGTGTGTGTGTGTGTGTGTGTGTGTGTGTGTGTCCCTCCCTCCCCAAGGACATGGAGGAGACTCTGGAGCAGACCAGGGAGATGAACCTGTACTTCCACTATGCCCTTGGGCTGGGGGAGGCCAGGTACATGGCTGCCGAGTCCTGGAGCAGCCTCAGTAAAACCCTGCTGGAGGTGCTGGACAGCTACAATGAGGTCAACGCCACACTAAACCTGGTGCTCTTTGAGGACGCCATGGCTCACATGTGAGTGGGAGTTCAAAAAGCCCCGGGGGGATTGTGGTGGGGAGTACAGAAAAAAAAGTTGGGTTTTTTTTGTCTGTCGAGGAAGTCTACTTTCATCCCAGGTGCTTTGGGATTTACGGTTCTATTTTACAGGCTGTCAAAAACAGAGACAGGCAAATCTGTTTAAAGTAATCCAGCATACATCATGACAGCTAACAATAATGGAGAGAGCATGTTTTTTTTCTTAACCCTCTAACATCCAGTTTTCTTGTTTAATAGCTTTAAAAGTAACCATACTACCGTCTCCTGAATAGAACAGCACAACATAAGTTCAAAAGTCATCAATCAACTAGACAGTTGCACTGACATGCTCCTCACTTTTCATGGACGTTGTAGTTTATTTTTAGTCCCTCATACTCCACCCTCAGGCTATAGTGCACACAATGTGTATCTGAAGTGAAATCCGTAGTGACTTAAACTTGCATTCCCTCTACTGGCCATCAGGGGGCGATTCCTCTGGTTGCAAAAAGAAGTCTGGTTGCATGGAAGGCAATAAGAAAATGACTTTACTTCTCTCATCGATGTGTTATTCAATTCAAGTCAATTTTATTTATAGTGTCATATCACAACAGAAGTCATCTCAGGACACTTGAGCAGGACTAGAATACGCTCAAAATTACAATATATAAGTCCCAACATCACCCAGGGGCAAGCGTTACAGCGACAGTGGCGAGAAAAAACTGCCTTAATAGGCTTTTAGGCAGAAATCTGGTGCAGCTTGGGTTCCAACTGCATTTGGTGTTGGCAGTAGTACAGTAGTAGTAGCATTAACAGAAGCTATAGTATCATATAGTAAATATCTCCACACGAGCAAATCCAATGCAAAATGTTCTGAAGGAAAATGAAAGTGTGCAAGTGAAATATCGTGGGACTTAAATGGAAATGTCTGGGAGTTGAAGGGATTTTAAATGTGGAAACGCGGAGGACAATTCCTCTTGTTTTCCTGAAGAAACAAAGACTCCCAGCAGCCCTTATGTTTAATACATGTCTGGTACATTTGAATGAAACGGTGGTGAAGATGCTGCTGGCCGGCAGCATCCAAGCAGAGAGTGGAGGCAGAAAACCTGTGTGTGTTTGTGTTTCTGCTGTTTGTCTTCCACGTCAGAGACTGTCTTTATCCGGATCGCCTCTCTCATACCTTTCCCTCCCCCGACTGTCTTTTCGCCTCCACATGTAGCTGCCGTATCAACCGGATCCTGGAGTCTCCGCGGGGGAACGCGCTGCTGGTCGGAGTGGGCGGCAGCGGCAAGCAGAGTCTGACCCGACTGGCTGCCTTCATCTCCGATCTGGAGGTTTTCCAGATCACCTTGAGGAAAGGATACGGTATCGCCGACCTCAAGGTTTGACCAGGATTACAATGCAAAAGACTTATTATTCACACGTTAAAAGTTTCTCCCAGCCAGGTGACGTTTAAATCTAAAACGCGGGGGTGTATCCGAGAGACATAATCCCTCCAGTATGCAAACACAGTGCTGCTTAATCCACACAGTACGCTCACAGTGATTCACTCCACGTCTTTGTCTCTCTCCCTGTCACCAGAGCGACCTGGCGGCGCTCTACATCAAAGCTGGCGTGAAGAATATTGGCACCGTGCTCCTAATGACTGACGCCCAAGTGGCAGACGAGAAGTTCCTCGTTCTGGTCAACGACCTGCTGGCTTCGGGTAACGGCAGGCTTCGCTCGCTGCTCTGAGTTTTACAGGACCAGCCGGCAGCCAGTTCTGCAGCATTACTCATCACTTACAACGTATCATTGTGAAGAACTGCAAGCCTGCCCATCTAGATTTACATTCCAAGAGTGAAATATGAAATATTAATATGAAATCATTCTCAGTATACTCATGTCGGCAGTGCAATAGTTTGGCATATGCAAAACTGAGTGCACTATATAATTCTGTATATATATATATATACCACTTCTCTGCAGCTTTTCTAGCTTGTCTGCATCTACTTCAGGATGGAAGTGCATGACACAGTTTTGAAAATGTGATAAAACTCTATAGAGACGAGCATGGCGAAGCTTATTGATGATCTGCCATTTGACTTCCACCTCTCCTCACTTCCACAAAGCACATTTTGATGTTTTTTGTTTTATGTAATCAGTACATTTCAAATGTAAAATTATAGTGTGATCTGCCAGATAACATTTTAATCACAGCCCGTTAGCTCGTTAGCAGCGGTGCTAGCTCAGCTCAGCCAGGCCTCGAGCTCACCAGAAGGCCGTTAAGGATAAGTGCCTTGTTTCACAAAAAGAGCACAACCATCTCAACACTATATCTGGCTTATATGTCGTAGCTCTGCTCCTCCACAAGGCTCTGACTTAAAGCACATCTCTGTATTTACATAAGTCCCATATATGAACTCCAGCTGCCACCACCTCTGTGAACTTAATCTGATAAAAGTGTCTCAATGTCAGTTCAGAAGATCCCAAGAAGAGAGTTCCAGCACAAGTTTAGCCCTCCGACAGAAACAAACTCTAACTGTGGGGTTTTTATTCATTCAAGGAGAGATTCCTGAGCTGTTCCCAGACGAAGAAGTGGAGAGCATCATTGGCAGCGTGAGGCCAGAGGTCCACGGCCTGGGATTGATGGATACGAGGGAAAACTGCTGGAAGTTCTTCATCGACCGGGTTCGCAGACAGCTCAAGGTGAGCCAGGCAGAAAGTACAGGACAAGAACTGTATGCGTTGTGCATTTCGCTGTTAATCGCCGAGACAAAGTGTTTCCTTGGAGAAAAGCTCGCCATTAGCCTCTCATAGAATTGCATCCGTGTGTGATCTCCGCCCCTTTCTGAATAAAGCATGCCGCCTCATTCCACACTAAAAAAAAAACTCATAGTTGGATAAACATTTGGGTTTACGATGAAGCCTTTCCCCGAGACAATTTTCCGTCCCGACATTTCCAGATGAACTTGAATCCCTTTCCGAGGCGGTGGACGTGGTCATAAATCACCGACATGAGCGGGGAAGCCGGCGTTTAGCCGCAGATAATTTCACCGCCGCGTCGCCGCTTTGTTCCCCCCCGGGGGAGAGAGGGATTCCAGGGGGTTGCTTATCCTGTCATTATTACTGTGTGCACCAGCAGCACTGACATGCTCCACCCCCGCCTCGCTCCCAGCTCAAGCCTGCCTGGGCTTTGGCGAGTGAATAAATTGGGACGGCGATCCCACGGGCAAAGAGTGGATGTCTAACCGTCTGTCTGTCTGGATGGATGGATGGATGGATGGATGGATGGATGGATGGATGGAAAGGGTGAATGAGTCACATGGTTCAGAGCTAACTGCATGGTTAGAGCCGGTTTACATCCTGAGCAAAACAAACTAATCATCGCAATCAGACTCAGAGCATATTTTGGTTTGGACAACAAAATTATATTCCGCATGTTTTCATCTCTTCACTCATTGAATGAACTCTCCGTGTGTTGGTTGGTGATGATTTGATTATTTGGAAACTAATATCACCTGAATTCTTAAGATGGGTTCTGAATAATTTTCTCGCAGAGGATCCAAATATATATTATTAACTAAAAATCTGTTTTTTAAGACCTTTGTTACCTCGGTTGCTATTGTGTGCAAAAGGTGCTCATTCCCAAATGAGCCTTTATTCATGGTAATGAATACTTGGTAAACCTGCAGCCAGGTAGTACAGCAGGACTGTGGGGAACGTATTATAATCATTGTGTGTGTATTCTATCATCTAATGGGAAGTTGCTTTAGGGGGGAGGTCAGAGATACAGCCACATTAACTCTCAGCCATTGATTGGACGTCTGTGTAAATTGCTACGAGAGATGTACGTCGGATAAACGAACGCTGTAACGGCACTTATAATGTGCCGTTCCTCCGGATCAAAGCGGCGAAGCTTCGGCGTGTCACAGGAAAATGTAAGATACGGCGACGTCTTCCTCCAGACTTGATTAGCATCCGTCTTGTCTTTGGGTGTGTGTGCCTTCTGCAAGTTTGTTTTCTAATAGCATCCAGCATCTGGCCAAGCTTCTCAACAAGCCAGCTGTTCAGCCCCACAGCTCAACACACTCACACTTTTAATTCACTCGCTTGCCGGAGGCTTTATTTGCTTAATGATGTAGCTGCAAATAATTAATTCACAGTTTTCCTCCCTCCCCCCCCTCTTGACCATGAAGAATTGCCTTTCTGTTCTCTGTTTGACTCCAGTTGTTCTCGCTAAGACAGAAAACGACTACGATCACACTGCTGTTTCATCTGTGTGTGATCTCACTGACTGTCTGTCTGTCTGTGTGTTGTATGGCAGGTGGCCCTGTGTTTCTCTCCCGTGGGGAGTAAACTGAGAGTCCGCAGCAGGAAGTTCCCCGCCGTGGTGAACTGCACCGCCATCGACTGGTTCCAAGAGTGGCCACAGGAGGCGCTGGAGTCGGTCAGCTTCAAGTTCCTCCAGGAGGTGGAGAACGTCGAAGTGAGAAGAGCTCATTCTTTAATATACACGCAGGGATGAAGCCACCCACAAAAATGATCTTCACACTCCAGAAATATAATTTCAAATGTCAGGCACTGTAACACAACGAATGTGATATTAATTTCAAAAAGCGGACCAGAGGCCCTGAAAATTACATTTCCAGCCGAGCCTCGGGAATTATTGCTTTTTCCAGTCAACTCTGCAAAAACGTCGTCTTCTTTTAATGTGAATGTAACCAGTTCTGTATAACTCTCGCAGCCTCAAGTGAAGGAGTCGGTCAGTAAATTCATGGCGTACGTCCACATGAGTGTCAATCAGATGTCCAAGGAGTACCTGGCCAACGAGCGGCGCTACAACTACACCACGCCCAAGTCCTTCCTGGAGCAGATCAAGCTGTACGGCGGTCTGCTGGACCAGAGGAGCAAAAGCCTCAGCAGCAAGATGGAGCGGCTGGAGAACGGCCTGCAGAAGCTCAACAGCACCTCGGCTCAGGTACCGACCCGAGGTTACATACACCATCCTGCTAGCCAAGAACTCTATATGCATAAGTCTCATATGCCTTTTTTAATTTTGCTAATTTATTTCTCCTTCTTTGCATATTTACATCCCAGAACTCCCATGAATTTAGCACTTGATATTCAAATTAGCTTGCAAAAATATTCTCCCCGCACAGTCCATTTGGAGCGTTTGTTCATATTACAAGGTTTTCACCAGCATACATGTCATTTTAAAATGTTTTCTCTTACTCCATGTTGGTTTAAAAGTTTAAATTTGGTTTCATTTAGAGGCAAATTCCAGTATTTTTCAGGTAAGTAGCTGTCCTGACAGTGAGGAATGCTATCTCAGAGGTTAGCATGACTCATACAAGCCAAAAGGGTTGGAAAATACCTTTAATTGAGCCGCGCGGCGGTTTCGTCGCTGCTGTTGGGACCCCGGACGCTGCTGGTGTTCGATCACACCGGCTAATGAATGGCCCTCACCTGACAGCCCAGGTGTACATTTACACCATTAGTTGCCTCAAATTACTGCAGTTTTCAATGCAGCTGTCTGCTGTTAGTCTAATGGTCAACATGTTGTTTTTGGAATTAAACATTTTGATTATATACAGCAGTAGATTAAGTGTTGGAAGAGGGATTATTCATGTTTCCGTCATTAATATCTAAACCTCCATTAGTCATTATGCTGGTAGTAATACTAGTACAGTATAGTATTCTGTAGTAATAGAGATATTAGTTATTTTCCCTCGAGATTGAAATGTCTTTTTCGAGGAGACCTGGCCAAGACATACAGATTAAAAATACATGTATAATAACAGCAGAATAGAAAATCATCCTCATCATCCTCATCCTCATCATCATACATACAAGAAATCCAACTTGTGGTTTTCCATGCTCTGTTAAATACGCAGGCCTGGATCTAAACCTCGAGCGGATACTTATCTGTTTGGCTTTTCACTCTTTCCTTGTGTTATGTCATGAGAAATATGTATTTGCATCATCCCATGTTTCCATCTTTGATATCTACACCTGGATCCATTTGTCCGAATGTTTACCAGCCCCACACCTTTGCAGACCAGGAATACATGAATAATGCATCACCAGGTCTGTGTGAAGCAGCCTTAATTATAGTGGCTCTACTACACTGTGCAAGTGAATGTGAAAACACACACACACACATACATACATAATTTCCCCCTACACACTGTGCATCTCCATTGCTTTGCCCACACATTCCCACCTGCACAATATCACACATGCATGAACAGCCCTTACACATAAGTGACATCAAAGGGGAGACGGTGCCCTGTGTTTTTATTTCATTGCCCGTACACACACACACACACACACACACATATATATGCTAATTAAGATTCCTTCTAACTGGAGAGCACACCCCGTACAGCAGCGAGCCACCATTAATGCAACCCCTGTTTGTGCATCCACAGCGATAGCCGCGCTTCCTTAAGTACTGTTATTTAACATTCTGTGCAGGGGAGCGTCGGCTCACCAGGGGCTGCTGTGGTCACGATCAACTCAAGGATGGAAGGTGTTGTGTGTGTGTGTGTGTGTGTGTGTGTGTGTGTGTGTGTGTATGAGTCATCGGCTCCCCAGAGGACACTATCATGTTTTTGTCCTCTTTAATTTGGTGGAGGTTTTTTTTTCTTCTTCTCCCCTCCCTTTGGATACTGCAGTCTTTTAATAATAATAATAGTAGTAGTGCTAGTAATACTAGGTGAAAGTAATAATAGTAGAGTTAATAGAAGCAGCAGTCTAATTAAACAGTGGTGTTTAATTAGAATCGCTCCAACCAAAGTCATTGTTTGCTGCTGTTTCTCTTCAGACACACACGAGGATGAACAGGGATGGTCTTTCTTTGGCATCACATCTGATCCCGCCTTTAAAAAAAACAATTCTTCTAATGTAAATGCAGTGGGAATGAGATTCTACGCTCATGCTCTCCTGCTTGGATTTCCATCTGCAGTGGATAAACACAGAAGCCGCTCAGCTATATTGAATATCACCCATGTCTCCCACCAATTAGTTTGTCCTTCTTACCCCGCTCCCTCCCTCCCCTCGTGTCCCCCCCCCCCCCCCCCCCTGCCTATTCATCATGTTGATGGCTCACTCGGCGCTCGTCTTAACGTTCGGCCGAATCTTTTTGCACGGATTCCACCCCGAAAGGGCTGTCTTCTCTCTCTGGCCTGATTTCCTGTTGTTAATTAGCTGAAAGACAAGCGTGAAAAACAGTCTGTTTTTATTTCCCCGGTGCAACATTCTGACGGACTCGGACAGTAACGCAGAGTCCCATTTGTCGGGGAGTTATGAGGAGTTTGTAGCAGCTTTAATTTCTCTTTACAGCCGACCTTGGTCTGTGCATTTATGTGCACCTCAGTGTGTGTGTGTGTGCTGATAGTGGCTCTTGATCCTAAAGCTTCTATTTTCTTTCCCGATATGCATGCTATTCTTCCTTTTCGCCCCCTTTATCTCCTTGGACAGACTACGTTTTTTTCTAGTAATGGATTAAAGGTCACATGCATGGTCCGTGGCACAATCCTGCAGGGCACAGAATGGTATCCGCAGTGTTTTAGGCCCGTGTGAAGCTTATTTGTCTGACTTTCCTAAAGCACAGAATCCTCTTTATTGCACTGAAGAATCGAGGAGACGTTTGGGTTTCAATTAAATCGCCATCGGGCTCGATCAGCGATTGTATTACTAATAAGATCCAATGAGGATACAAACAACAAAAACAAATGATCAGCTCTTCAAAACTGCCTGAGAGATTCAATTAGATGATAGCGATAGATTCATTAGGGCCCCCGTGATTTACACACTGATTGCTACTTATATCATTAAATGAGACAAAAATAAATTATTGTCAGCAACCCACCCCTATGTTCTATTGAATACTGCCCTCATATTTATTATTCAAGCTTATTTTCTCCCATTGTATGTAGACAACACATGCAGTAATATTTAGAAAATGTGCTTTCTTTGCAAGAGTGAGACGATATAAACGTATAAAAGTCCTGTTTGGAAGAGGCAGACTAGTCCAGAAATAAACAGCTCTAAAGCTGACTGGTTGCCATATTTGGTTCCAGCATGCCCGCACTGAAGCTTTGCTCACTGACCGTGTCAGGTAGTGATGTAAATGAACACAAATACATTTTTTTTTTTGGTCAGAAGCGATACAAACTAACTCTTAGAGCTCAAAAAGTAATTCAGATTCTGCCGCTTTTGAAAAGCCTCTCGAGGGAAACTGACGAGCTGAAGTCGGGGAGCCGTATCAAGGCTACACGCAAAAAGACAGCTTTTCAGATTTTTTTGTAAGTATCATTTTTGTGTTTAAATAGACACTTCAGACCAACCTGATTTCCATCTGCACCTCCTTTTTTCATCTCACACCTCCGTTTGTAGGTGATGCCATGTGACCCGATGGAGAGGGAAATGAAACATTTTGAACACAGAAGCCGAAACACACAAAAAAAGCAGCAGCTGTTCACATTTCTATTTGTGTATATGAAACAAATGAGCCGGTCACATGACCTCGTGGCCTCCCTGTCTTACCCTCTGATAGGTGGATGACCTCAAGGCCAAGCTGGCTGCTCAGGAAGTGGAACTCACGCAGAAGAACGAGGACGCTGACAAGCTGATCCAGGCAAGAACTCCTTATTAGACAAAAAAAATACCATTCAATGTGATTTATCTCACATAGAGTCCAGTACTGTGTGTGGTACCCAGCCATGCATGTAGTGAAAAGTGTTTAAACTGCAGTTCACTAGAACTATGACATGTTAGTATCGATGCTGTAACACTCAGCCACCATTAAATCCCGTCTTCTCTCCCCAGGTAGTCGGGGTAGAAGCCGAGAAGGTGTCCAAGGAGAAGGCGGTTGCTGATGAGGAAGAGCGAAAGGTGGCGGCCATTGCTGTGGTGGTCAGAGGCACACAGAGAGACTGCGAGGAGGACTTAGCCAAGGCTGAACCAGCTCTCCTCGCTGCTCAGGATGCCCTTAACACACTCAATAAGGTCAGTTACCCCTGTGTGTCCTATTGATTTGCTCAAGCATACCCTTTTCTCTTTCTCATTTTCTTTTTTTGTGTTATTTTTCTCCTCGTATGATTTAGGTTTTCCAGCTTCAGTTGAATACGATGTGTCCACCCGGGCCTTGAACTGTACTAAAGGATTATTTAATCACAGACTTTTGCGGCGTCTCTGTTCTGTGGACATTTTTCATCCTCACATTCTATTCTAGGTTCATGAGCCGCCTCTGGGATTTTCAAAAACACCCTGTGTGTTTAAAGGTGCTCGCTGTTCAAACAAGCGGAACAGACAGCTCAATCACTGCATAGATCCCCTCATTACAAACCTCCGTTGTCTTCTTCCTGTCTTTAGTCAAATCTCATCCCCTCTGCTCTCTCTCTCCTCCCCCCAGCAGACGGTCGTTCAAACGCCGTTAAATCACAGCTCTCTCTCTCTCCTTTTCTCACCTCGCCTTCTTCAGAACAACCTGACAGAGTTGAAGTCATTCGGCTCCCCGGTGGTGGCCGTGACCAACGTCACGGCGGCCGTCATGGTCCTGATGGCGCCCCGCGGCAAAGTCCCGAAGGATCGCAGCTGGAAGGCGGCGAAGGTGATGATGGCCAAGGTGGACGCCTTCCTGGACTCGCTGATCAACTTCAACAAGGAGAACATCCCGGAGGCCTGCCTGAAAGCTATTCAGCCTTACCTGCAGGTGAGCATTTCAATGATTTCATTAATCTCAATGCTAACAGCGCGCAGTGCGCCGTGGCTGCCGCTTGGCGAGTTCAACTAATAAGCACGGGCGTGACGACCATGACAGTAGCACATTATGGCTGCTGAGCATCCAAATGACAACCGGAGAAAATAAACCGGTTAATTGAGCGTTACAAATTGAACAGCCGCTTTAAATTCCCCGTGTACACCTCAACGCCTCAGTTAGCAGATGCAACATGATTTCTGATGACTTCTTAAAGCCCTTTTATATTAAATAGTGGTGGTCAAAAAAATAAAAGAATATTTTAATCTGAGAATTAAACACACCTAAAGGAAGTGACACATTTGTGGGGACCCTAAAGAAAGTGACACATCTCATGTATGGGGGACCCTAAAGGAAGTGACACATCTCATGTGTGGGGACCCTAAAGAAAGTGACACATCTCATGTGTGGGGACCCTAAAGAAAGTGACACATCTCATGTGTGGGGACCCTAAAGGAAGTGACACATCTCATGTGTAGGGACTCTAAAGGAAGTGACACATCTCATGTGTGGGGACCCTAAAGGATGTGACGCATCTCATGTTTTGGGACCCTAAAGAAATTGACACAGGGACCCTAAAGGAAGTGATACATCTCATGTGTAGGGGACCCTAAAGGAAGTGACACATCTCATGTGTAGGGACCCTAAAGAAAGCGACACATCTCATGTATGGGACCCTAAAGGAAGTGACACATCTCATGTGTGGGGACCCTAAAGAAAGTGACACATCTCATGTGTGGGGACCCTAAAGGAAGTGACACATCTCATGTGTAGGGGCCCTAAAGGAAGTGACACATCTCATGTGTGGGGGCCCTAAAGAAAGTGACACATCTCATGTGTGGGGACCCTAAAGAAAGTGACACATCTCATGTGTGGGGACCCTAAAGAAAGTGACACATCTCATGTGTGGGGGCCCTAAAGAAAGTGACACATCTCATGTGTGGGGACCCTAAAGAAAGTGACACATCTCATGTGTAGGGGCCCTAAAGAAAGTGACACAGGGGCCCTAAAGAAAGTGACACATCTCATGTGTGGGGACCCTAAAGAAAGTGACACATCTCATGTGTGGGGACCCTAAAGAAAGTGACACATCTCATGTGTGGGGACCCTAAAGAAAGTGACACATCTCATGTGTGGGGACCCTAAAGAAAGTGACACATCTCATGTGTGGGGGCCCTAAAGAAAGTGACACATCTCATGTGTGGGGACCCTAAAGAAAATGACACATCTCATGTGTGGGGACCCTAAAGAAAGTGACACATCTCATGTGTGGGGACCCTAAAGAAAGTGACACATCTCATGTGTGGGGGCCCTAAAGAAAGTGACACATCTCATGTGTGGGGACCCTAAAGAAAGTGACACATCTCATGTGTGGGGACCCTAAAGAAAGTGACACATCTCATGTGTGGGGACCCTAAAGAAAATGACACATCTCATGTGTGGGGACCCTAAAGAAAGTGACACATCTCATGTGTGGGGACCCTAAAGAAAGTGACACATCTCATGTGTGGGGGCCCTAAAGAAAGTGACACATCTCATGTGTGGGGTCCCTATAGAAAGTGCCATATCTGACACCTGGAGACCCTGCATTCTTCCTATTGGCTCACAGAGCTCTCAGATTTGATCTTCACTAAATGTTGTCCTACTTTTGCCCCGATGGCATTTAATCCAAGTGTGATGTCGTGTTTGTTCATGTGTTCCAGGATCCGGAGTTCCAGCCAGACCTGGTGGCCTCAAAGTCCAACGCGGCAGCCGGCCTGTGCTCCTGGGTGGTGAACATTGTCACGTTCTACAAAGTGTACTGCGAGGTGGAGCCCAAGCGTCAGGCTCTGAGCAAAGCCAACGCGGAGCTGGCGGCTGCACAGGAGAAGCTCGCCGCCATCAAGAGCAAGATCAATGTAAGGCGTCACATTGGACCGAGGATACAGGAAATGAAAGGTTTTATTTGATACGCGTTTCAAAACAGGGCAATTTCAATATCGAAGGCATTAAAGAACAGACTCAAAGTCACTGGCACCACCACTAAAGAGTGTGTTTAGTTGGTGAGCTGACGTTTGTATGAAACAGATTGCGGTGCTGTGAAAGCCAGAGATCTCTCAGCACCTACTGAGACTTCAGCAGCTCCATCACACCCAGGAGACACGCCTCGCCAGAATAATTTGATGCTACAGAAATGAAATGAAAACAGCCAGAGGCTACAAAAAAAATCAGGATATGAATTATTTTATTAAGGCTTGAGTGACAGTTGAGGCATGAGCTCTGCCGGTCGTGGTACCCCACCAACGTTTCATCAATACAAAGCTGGTGTGAGTGCTATTACAGGCTTTTACTGTTCATTAATCTAAAACCAAATCAACCTAAAAAGCCCTTTTGATAAAAAAAAGCAGCTGTAAATAATAGTTTCTTTGACATTCAGCACGTCGGCCCCGGCAGAGAGCGGCGTTCTCAGGACGCCGCGGCGGCGACGGCGGCTCGCATCGAACCCCCTAATAAGATCCGGCGTGACTTCTCGCTGTCATTTCTCAGCCCCTCAGTCAGATCGCTTGAGCGGAGAGAGTGACTTCTGAGCCAAGGGGAATTAGCAATCCTCAAACTAATCTACTGAACCTGTGTGCCTCTCCAGCGATTAATCCTGTTTGTCCTTGCACTAATTGCTTCCATATGCCAAATAAATTCATAGCGGAGGGAATGATAACTTTACCCAACTTTCAAACACTCTCAAGTTTCTCAGCTCGCATCATTCTCTCGTCTTTGAAGACTCTTTATGACCACGTTGTATTTTAACAAGTGCCAATTTGTCTCTATTCCTGTGTGTGTGTGTGTGTGTGTGTGTGTGTGTGTGTGTGTGTGTGTGTGTGTGTTTGTGTGTGTGTGGCCTTTCAGCACCTTAATGAGAACCTGGCCAAGCTGACAGCCAAGTTTGAGAAAGCCACTGCAGACAAGTTAAAGTGCCAACAGGAAGCCGAGTCGACCGCACGCACCATTTCCCTGGCCAACCGGCTGGTGAGGAGGGCACACACACACACACACACACACACACACACACACACACACACACGTATCAATCTGTCCCCCAGATACATATGGATTACATAGAATACTTACTGTGATTTATACACATATACCTAAAAGATACTTGTGTATCTGTTTGTTAGTGTAGTCTCATTTCTAGTATACCAGTATAAATACTTCATAATGAACAAATAATGAATTCTGATCAAGTTCACACAGTAATATTTGCCTCCAAACAGAATTTCCAAACATCACACACCTTGTTCTTAGAGTCTTAACCCTCTCCCGGTCTCCAGTCCACCGTGGATCCACTAATACCTTGAGAGACGTGGATCAGAGAGGTTTTTCTTCAGGCCCTGCAGTAATCCTGGTGTGCTTGTGTGTCTGTACGCCGCTAACTAGGAACTGCTGGCAACAACGTGTCAGAATGTAAAACCGTAGGCTAAAAACACGGAGGTGTACATCGACATTCAGACGCTGTACACGCTTTGTCATCAGTCACTTTCCATCAGTCTTTGACTCAGATTTAAACCTACAGATGGTTGATCTTGAAATGAGATGCCTTGATGAATATGTGATATTGTAGTAATGTAATGTAACCGATGCTCTCGGTCGGTCCTCGTGTTTCAGGTGGGGGGTCTAGCATCGGAGAACGTTCGCTGGGCAGAATCTGTAGAAAACTTCCGGGTCCAGGAGAGGACTCTGTGTGGGGACGTCCTCCTCATCACCGCCTTCATCTCCTACCTGGGTTACTTCACCAAAAGCTACAGGGTCCAGCTCATGGACCAAACCTGGAGGCCTTATCTCAGTCAGCTGGAGGTGGGTGGCTTTAAATCCCGTTTCCACCTGAGCATTGAGGGCTAAAAACGATTCAAACTTCACACGTACCCGCTGATGTCATCGGTAAGGTTCCCATCCCCGTGACCCCCGACCTGGACCCTCTGACCATGCTGACGGACGACGCCGACATTGCCGCGTGGCAGAACGAGGGCCTGCCCGCTGACAGGATGTCCGCCGAGAACGCCACCGTCCTCACCTCCTGCCAGCGCTGGCCCCTCATGGTGGACCCCCAGCTGCAAGGCGTCAAGTGGATCAAAGCCAAATACGGCAAAAACCTACGCGTCATCCGCATCGGACAGAGAGGGTACGAGGCTTCATGTGAGATGTGCTCATTGTTCCTGTTTTTGCAGAAATGACGGAGGAATTCTGCCATTTGTTGTCATAGGTACCTGGATGCCATCGAGAGAGCACTGGCAGCGGGGGATGTGGTTCTGATAGAGAACCTGGAGGAGACTTTGGATCCTGTTCTTGGACCTCTGCTGGGCAGAGAAACCATTAAGAAGGGCAGGTAAAGAAGACAACCTTTTAAAAGTCTTATTACAAGGATGAACTTTCCAAAAGGACCCTCGTTCTAATTGTCGACAGCTGTTTTCAGATGCAGCGTCTCTTTAATCCTCCCTACTGTAACCAGTAAAAGTAGGTGAAGTCACAGTAACAAGCTGTAACAAAGGCAATAAACACACACAGTGAAAACACCCCTCTCTCTCTTCAAGTAATGATAAAACATTGTGATAAAGAGACAGTAGAAGGTGATAAAAAATTAATTGCAGACGGTAGAGCGTTGTCATACTGCCTGAGAGCTTCAAAATGAAACGTCTCACTAAAACACCAAATATGTATTCATTTGCCAGAGAAAATGGCTCCCAACAAAGGGACTGTTTACACCTGTCTGAGTGATGGTTCCTGAAAGTGACAGCATCCAGCTGTTTATGTGAAGTTACTACAGGGAACTTTTTACTGCTTAGAATCATCACAAATTAATACAGATACCTCTATATGATCCACATCAGTAAACAAGACGTTTCGCTATTTCTATGTAGTTATTATTAATGCTTGTCATCGGGGTCCAATCCCCTCCCAAAAAAAACAACAAACCATGACAATGACAGCTAGACCCCCATCGCTGGGGCCTGCTAGAGGGAAGGAGAACCAGGACCCAGGTGGCAACCTCCGGTTCTATGAAGTGAAGCAGAGTGCCTTTAACTTGCATTCTCTCTACTGACCATCAGGGGACGACTCGTCTGGTTGCAAAAAGAAGTCTGATTGCATGGAAGGCTATGAGAAAATGACCCTACTTACTAGATTTATTATCTCAGTAAACATCAAAATGCTTCAAAACTGTGGTCCACATCCCGACGGTGACCTCTTAATGATGATGTCCACTTCCCATACTATGCGTGGGCAAGCCCCGCCACAGTAAAATGAGAGGTTTTATAAAGGGACTCTGGTACCAACCCAATAAACACACAATGAAAGTTCCTTGTAGGAGCGTTAAAACATGCAACTATACATCTGTGATCTGTGTTTAATGATTGAAGTGTTCATCGGGACTCCGAGGTGAGTCACAGAAAAGGGAGATGAACTAATGCATTGTTAGTTTTGATGTGATTACATTGTTGGAGAACCACTGATTTGACTGTGCAGACCTCACATATACATCCTTTTTCTTCGCCTTTATTCATGGAGAGGAGACATAATTATAGCATTGCAACCCTTCACTGGGCCCGTTCTTCCATTTACCAACTCTCATTGATCACGATATTTCTCGCTTCACCCAAACAGGTACATAAAGATCGGAGACACGGAGTGCGAGTACAACCCCGGTTTCCGCCTCATCCTGCACACCAAGCTCGCCAGCCCTCATTACCAGCCGGAGCTGCAGGCCCAGTGCACCTTGATCAACTTCACAGTGACCAGAGACAGTCTGGAGGACCAGCTCCTGGCCGCGGTGGTCCGCATGGAGAGACCCGACCTGGAGCAGCTGAAGGTGAGGGAAGACGACTATACCGGCCGAGGCAGCGAGATACGCTCCAGGCTGCAGATATTTAACAACAAAGACAAAATCTCTTTTCATCCGACATCAGCAGTGTAGAAGTGAACCTGATGCACTGTTCAGGTGCTATCAGCGTTGAGTTCTGCTCCTCGCGTCTCTCTTCTGTGTAGGTAATTAAAAGAAACACAGAGAGGAGTCTGAGGCCTCTCAGCAGCCGGCGGAGCGTGCTCTCACTCGTCATTACCCGTCTTTTACGCTACACGTCTGACTGAAACATCACAAGAGGCTGCAGGTCCGGGCTCTTTGATTCCAAAACTCTCAGCTGGTGCTTTTGATTAACGGCAAACTAAGTGGATGTGTGATAATTATGAGGCTTCGGGTCCCTTGCTCGGGGAGATCGGGACGCTGCAAGGGCTGTGTGTTCATGTGTGTCTAGACTTGTGTCTTCGGTACTGCTGTACAGTAGATCCGCCGTTACGCCTGCTTTACTGTTTTTACACTGAACCAAACTACTTCATGAAGCTGCCCCAGTGTGTGATTCTAAATGCATGCAGGAAGAAATGTTTTTTATAGTGCAAACAGGCAAAATGGCACATAGGAAACTACGACTCCACTGTAGCAGAGGAAAATAAAAACAGAGCCGAGAGAGGTGGGAAATATTACGATATAAACGAGTTGCTTGGTTTGGCGTTGCTATGACAACAAGTGAACCCTGCCACTAGCATCTTAGCCCAACCACCCGATCAATAAAACACCCATAAAATGAGAGTTTGTCCCATATAAATCAAACCAACAATAACCATCAACATCGACATCACCCTAAGGACCTTAACGAGGCGTTGTCACACGCTGTGATGTATTATTAGAAAAATAAATGCGTACATTCATGGGAAGCTAGCAAGCAAAGATGTTGGTTATTAGCATCGTAATTATCTTTTTTTTCAGAATATTGCCCCCTCTCTTGGCTTTTTTTCCCCCTACATACGCCATCATAGGAAACCCTACTTCCTCTGATGAGACTTAAATTCTTAATTGATATAACAAACGTGCTGCACACAACATCTCGTTATTCCTGCTCAGCCTTGATGGCTGTGACTCTCCGAGCTACCTGCTGCTTTATGCATTCTTCTCGTAAAAGCCTTTTTTACACACATTTGTTTTACAAACTCATTACTTAGTGTGTATTTAAATAGGTTCTTTACAAACGAGACTGTATTCTTGTGAAGCCCTTTGTGAGTCTATGAAAGGTGTTGGATTAAACAAACCTATTATTATGACATAGAATAGCAAAGAGTGTTCAGTTTAGTTGAAGTATCAACATCTCGACTAATGAGAGAGAAACGCGAACCAGTCACCCCCCGATACTCTTCCCTGTGGCACTCTTCCTTTCATCTCCAGCGGTTGTGTAATTGTGTCTTGTTGCATTCAAAGGAGTTTTGTGTTCTTTTGCCTTATTTATTTTCACGCATCCACCTCTCCAGAATCAAAGAAGAGGTAGACATTGTGTATTTTTCCTTTTTGAACGTAATTGCCGGTCAGTTCAATGCTGGTTCAGTACAGAAGGATCCAGGCAGATAGACCTGCATTCATTCAGCACCTTTCTAGTCTTCACATATACACTAATGCAAGGATCTAAACCAACACACGAACAGCCTTCTGGGTTCAGGATGGAATAGCTGGGAAGCGAACCGATGTTCTGATCAGAGAACAACCCGCTCTCCCTCCGCACCGCTGTACATCCGACTGTCGAGGAGCGATGAGCAGCAGATCCACAGCACGGCGTGAATGTAAATGTCCGTAATTAAGTGAAAATTCACTTGATCAAAGCTCCATCCCTTAATGATGCCTAGCGCTCCATCGACAGTCTGTGCTTTTCATATCAGCCGTCTGCGATGGAGTTGCCGGTGGCGATGCCCGACCACAGCAATTAGACAACACATCGACACACTTCCACTGTTCCTTAAACGCGGCTCTTGTTAGTCGAGGGAGGGAGGAGGGGGGGGAGGAAACTCAGAAAATCCTCTCTGCTCGGGAACGCGTCTAGCCGACGGCCGAGAGATCAGAAGGGAAGATAATGTGGGAGCTCTGGTAGCGGGTCAGGTTCTCCTCTCTCACAATGCATATTTGCATTTTGATGGTTTTTCTGGAGGTGTCCGTGTTTGCATTGGGCCTCTGTAGGCAGACTTTGTAGGCTCTCATCCATGGACAAATCAGCATTATGAATAAATGGAGTTACGTCCCCTCAGCAAAAGTCCAATGGAGAACATGTGGTTTAATGAAGCTTGTTTAATTAGCATTACACTGAGGGAAAAAGGGATCCGGAGCTCACTTATCGTTTGGGTTGAAGGCAGGTTTGGGGGGGTGGGCTTCCAATCAAACATGGCCTGTGGACTGAAGCGACGAATGGCTTCTTGCTGCCAGTAAACAAGCGAGACTGATAACAATCAGCAGACAGATAGCGACGCGTAAAAGCTCTGTACCTGTTTATATTCGCCCAACGCCTCGCTGCCATTAGACCTTTAATGAGGTTAACGCTGCTACTCAGCTGCTCTCATTTAACCCAGCCAACGGAGGTTAAGGCTTAAAATGTCAACTCTCCTATTTGGAGAGAAAACAGGGGTGGAGGGTGGGGGGATCACTCCACAACCTTTTTACCACAGTAACTACCTCCTCGGGTCCTCCCTGCGTGGTTTTGCTTCGGCATAATTCTTACCCGACCTTCCGCGTTAATGAGAACTAAAATGCTCCACTTCCCAAATTACCTTAACAGGGCTGCTCCGTGGCACTCGGTAATCATTTGCCTAAAAAAAAAAAAAAAAAAAAAAAAATGATAGATGTAATATCTCATTTTAATCCCAATTAGAGTGTTCTGCTGACTGGTTAATTGTTTGTTTTTCCCGAGCAAGGGTAATTACAAGTACAATGTGCCAGAGGAAAGCTAATCGTTAAAAAAACGGACTCATTACTGGGTCCAGTTGGGAATGTTTAGTGCGGATCGCGTTCAACCCCTCAAGAGGAACGCCAGTGTGGGCAAGTCGAAGGTCACGGTTGACTCACGCAGGCCGTTACATGCCGTTCCGCGGGAAAGGAAAGACCTGACGTGTGCACATGGAGACGGTTATAACGTCGACTTCACAGCGTGTAGGATTTAACAAGGCGGAGGGCTCGATTAGTTTTAACAACGGCGTAAAATACTTCTCATCAGAGCAATAGGAAATACAGTCATAAAGAGGGCAATTAAGCAGTGTGGCGTGTTAAACGAGCTGCTCCCCTGGCATGACCTGAGCTCAGCACACCTTCTGTCATGGGACCGTAACGCCACAGGGAAGGAGCACCAGTTAGCTCCGCCCACTAACATCTCAGTCCCCCGTCTGTCGGGGGATCATGCCACTCAAAAAAGCTACGATGAATCACCAACAACACTGGGAGGCAACTCTCACAACGGCCCGACCCTCCAGTAATTACAACAATCCAAAGGTCACAGAGGCTTCTTTTAAGGGAAACTTCAATAAAAGCGAAGACATTATTGAGCGGAAACAACAGACTTTAATGAAGGACAACGCAGGATGAAGCAATAAAGAGAAGTAACCGTGCCCCGTCGACTTCATTCCTCCGCAGCCTTTGAAAAAGGGGAAAGTTTCCGTCAGACGCTTTTTGTTTTTTCAGCCAGAACAAAGAGAGCAAAAAAGCTGTTTGAGTTCCTGTTTTATTGGAGGACAGGGTGCACTAATCCGTACGGTGAGGTGTGAGGAAGACACATTAGGATGAGCTGTATATATGTTCCTGCGTTGCTTCATAATTGAATTCATAGGCGATAATGATGATGGTGTGTGTGTGTGTGTGTGTGTGTGTATCAAAGCCGCTTCCCCTCCTTCTCAAATCGACTCAGCCGAGGTTTGATGTTGCAACCAAACGGAAGCCGGCTAATCCGGCCCGGAGCGCCGCCTCCGTGGGTCCGGAGAGCCAAAGCAGGGCATATTGATCAGCTCTACCTTTGAGGTGCCCTCCAGTGTTCGTGTCCTCTTATTGACCCACAGCTTGAACATCTCCCACCACCTCCGATGATGATAGCCAGACAGGAAAACAAGAGGGTCCCTCAGATTGAACCTGTGTGTGTTTGTGTGTTTATTAGTCCGACCTGACGATGGAGCAGAACGGTTTCAAGATCACGGTGAAGACGCTGGAGGACAACCTGCTGTCCCGCCTGTCCTCGGCCTCGGGGTGCTTCCTGGGCGACACGGAGCTGGTGGAGAACCTGGAGACGACCAAACGCACCGCCGCCGAGATCGAGGAGAAGGTTCGGATTATTTATATCAACCCTTCAGATAACAGAGGACATGAGGGGGGATCAATAACAGCACCTGAACCGGAACAAACATATACAAGTATATAAGAAATAAATGACCCTGTACATATTCCCAAATAACCCATTATTATTAGTTGGAATATTTTGGTTCCAGGTATCAGAACACTACTATTATCTTTCATCAAAGTTGATAATGGTTATTTTTACTGATAATGCCACACATATGCCAGGATATGTAATAGGGGGTCACTGTCAGCCAAGGGGCTCCTTGGCTTGGAAATCATTGAAGAGGACTAACGACTAGCTTCCTCTCTCTACCTTGTAATTATTGAATGTGTCATTTGAAAAAAAAAAAACGACTTTTCAAGTATGAGTCCCACGTTCCTCCTGAATGCAAATCTGTTAACCCCGTATTCTCCGTGCTCCTCGTACCTACTTAACCCCTCATTACTCTGACACTTATGAGAAACCAGATGTGAGCCGAGTGTTGTCTTCTTTTCTGTTTTAAAATAAATAAATAACCGGCACATAATCCCGGCGTTCCACGCCGTATGAGCGCATTTTTGTCCGGAACCGTGAAATTGGCTCCGCTCTTCACCGAAGCTCACTTTAATTATCAGCTGATGGATGAACCCTGTGCATGCATGTCTGTGTGTGACTCTGTCGGTGTTTGCTCTATCTTTACTGTAGGTGGAGGAAGCCAAGGTGACAGAGGCCAAAATCAATGAGGCTCGGGAGCACTACCGACCCGCAGCAGCGCGGGCTTCCTTATTGTACTTCATAATGAACGACCTCAATAAAATCCACCCCATGTACCAGTTCTCTCTCAAGGTAGCCGGCTCGTATTGACACGCGGCGTTTCCTCCCCGCCTCGCGGCCCCCACCGAGACCCCTCTTTACACTCACTTCCCTGTTCCTCCCATCCTGCTTCACATTTGCTCGCCGTGTTTTATGCTTTTATTGTGTTTGTGGCTCCCGAATGTGGTTAGGTCGAGCATAATGTCTCTCATATTGTCAGCCGGCGAGCGCTGAGAGGAGGCAGCCTGAGATATGGTTTGCAATCACTCCTGGCTCTGCAGGTATCTGCCCCGGCCCGAGTTATTTCCCAACATAATCAAATGAAAACATATTCATTATATATATATATGTGTGTGTGTGTGTGTGTGTGTAGCCTTCAAAAGACAGTAAGGTTGATGCCAGTCAGATCCTACATTGTTGGTTAAAGAAGGCCAACCAGAAGTAAACCAATAACTAAGTTAATGAGGATCAATGAATCCAACCGAAATGTAACCTAAAGTTCTATTTTTTAGATTATAGATGGTTAAATTATGTTAGAAATATGTGATTGCAGTGATATTTTCAGCCTTTTCAAATAAGACAGTTTAATTCAAAAGCCATCAGCTTACTTTGTTTTAGTGCGTCATTGTAGTATTCTGGTCAGGTGTGATTATTTTCTATGTTAAGCAAGAAAAAAAAGATGAAGCGTGTCTTAATAATCTAGGTACTTATTGTTTATTATAGGCAGGTATCCTGTAATCACGGCTCTGTTTAAGAGCAGACATGCACAGCATTATAACAGTGATGGATAATTACCTGACAGTGAAGGACACTCTCCAAACACCATTACTAATCTTCAGAACACATTCATGTAAGGGGTGAATGACACTGACGTGATGATGTGCGATTCATAATTAAGCAGCATTATGAGCCAGTTTTTGATGCTGGATCATTATGTTCTATTTGCCTGACTGTTAGTGACAGTATTGTTCCACTGGGACGAGTGTTGCTGAGGGCTTTTTTTCCCCGTCCCAGGCGTTCCGCGTGGTCTTCCAGAAAGCGGTTCTGAAGGCTGAACCGGACGAGGCTCTGAAGCGGCGGGTGTCCAACCTAATTGACAGCATCACCTCCTCGGTCTTCCAGTACACCACCAGAGGCCTGTTCGAGTGTGACAAGCTCACGTACATCGCTCAGCTTGCCTTCCAGGTAGGAAGGGAAGCCGGTGTTTCATCTTCTCTCCGCATGGTCTGGTTTTCGAGAACCAGCGGATCCCTGTTTGGATCTAATCAAGCGGAGAAGGAGACGTGTTTTTGTGCCGCAAACACACAAACAATTCAAATTCCTTCCTTGTTTGTCGTGTCTCCCAGATCCTGCTGATGAATAAAGAAATAAATCCGGCAGAGCTGGACTTCCTCCTGAGATACCCTGTCCAACCAGGTGTGATATCACCAGTGGATTTCTTATCCAGCCACTCCTGGGGAGGCATCAAGGTACAACAGAGCGTCACACACTGGTCCTTTTTTATTCAGACACATTGATGAAAATGTATCTGAATAAAGTGACTGATGCTGATACTGATGCGTTTGTTTTGTTGTTATTAATTATTCTCATTTGCAGCAGGGGAACAAAGACCTTCATTATAATATAATTGAACTGTTTTAGGAGTCATTCAGCGTTTCATTAACACTGTCTTTGAATTAGCACAAATTCAATCAAACAAACTGATGAAACAATGTAACCTCCTTTCACATGAAACGGATTCCTCCTTCAGCCGCCATACGTAACTACCTACTCCAAAGAACGCTTCAGTGCTTCTGACAAAGATATTCTGCTATATATATATAATATATCTGCTCACCCGGGACCGGATCCCAGACTGCGGCGCGGGGCTGCTCAGCATGGAGGATGTTGCCATGGCAACGTGCTGGGTTTCTGCGTCACCCCTCGTTGAACTGAGAGGCTTCTAATGACACAGTCTCTCTCTATCTTTTCCATACGGCGATGCGTTTTCCGGTGAAACGGGATAAGGGGGCGTGGCATAATGTTGCAAGGAATTTGATTGGATGGTGGGAAAGATTGGTTTGCAACCTTCTCCAAGCTCTGATTGATTGATGTGAATTTGTGTGGGACGGGGGGGAAACCAGAGATTGGTCCGGGGAAACCCCCTTCATCTGAATGGAGGCGTCACCCCAGCATACTGAGTCTGGTTCAGGAGCATCTGTAGACCTCTTTGTAGGAGAACTCTTAGGGTCCTCGTGATCAGAATGGGGGTGGACTGTTTTGTAGTCATTCATAGCTCTGATTTCCCCAACCCTAGACTGCGGTTGGGGGGCGGTGTCGTTGATCCTATCACCTGACGGCTGTCAAACCGCCGGCTAGAAGAGATAACTCAGCTCCTACTAGCAACGCTTCCGAGCCTTTTCTGCCTTTACACAGGGGCCTACTGAGGAATATTCCATCCCACACACAGAGGCCGGCTGGAGGTTCCTTTATGAGAGCAAGCGGTGATAAATATCCAGCAGGTTCCCTTTCAGTGTGCCGCGGCTGTGATCTCGACTCGCTTACAAGACATGGCGGACAAAGGATTTTCTCCACTGTCATCGTGTACTACTACGTTTTTTACCTGCTGGATTGAATTGGAGGGGAAGGCTGTGGGATGCATTCATGCTCTTTCAGTACAATAATCATGTAAACGTCATTTAAGGGGACTCAGATGATGAGAACAGTTGTTTTTTGGGGCTTTAGGAAGCTATTCTCAAAGCAGCAGCTCTCTCACTGGATACCGGGGTTAATGTTTAACATATAGCTCTAAGAGAACCTAAAGAACCTAAGGAACATTATTAGTACCCGTCTACTGAGCATCAGTGATATTGGTGCCCAAAAGACTGTGATAGACTAATCCCACCCAGTCGATATACCCTGCCATCGGCTGCCAGACTCCTAAATCCATCCTCCATCCAACACCGTATAATCACATGTTTGTGTGTATTTTCTTACAAATACGATAACAAACTCAAATTTTGTTGAGCAAATGTAACCTTGAACCCCCGACCTCCACCGCTCCGACATCATGTAACTCTCTGGAGCTCAGCTTCTGCTGCGTGACCTCGGCGCGCTTTATCATGAAAGAGCGGCAGAATAAATCTCCATACCCGTATTTCATCTTAAAGAACAGACATCTGGCCGCGCGGCCCTGCGGACGTCAAGCAGCAGAGGTTCCCACTCTCTCGCTGTCATATCAGTTTAGCAGCAAACTAAACCCTAACGGCAGCATGTTTTTTTTAGCCTCCCCGCGCTCATGAATTTTTCAATCTTTGCTGCCGAGAATATTAACTTAACCTAAACCCCTCCGAGGGTTTGGAGACGCCCTTTTCCCCAACTGCACTCCACCTACCGGGGGCCCTACTAATCAAATCCTGTTAGTCGATTTTCTTATCGCAGTTGGAAACATAATCAGTGGGAAAGCTTTACAGGAGAGTAAGATCCAGATTGTTTTTATATTAGCAGAGCATGGATCCCAGGAGATCCAGTGGATTCTCCCCTTGCAGGAGCTCAGAGGTTGCCAACCTCCTGTGGTAATTTAACATAACGGCGCTGAAGTGCTGGGCTATGTACCGAGCCAGTTACCACCTTGAGCCCAGGTGTGAGCAATTACGAATCCACATGGATCTTTTATTTTCCCCCCTTTTCCTCCACGAGTGTGCTGTCAGAGGGTTTCAGGACCGTTCTCCTCATATATACAGCAGAGGGTGACACTATGTGTGTGTGTGTGTGTGTGTGTGTGTGTGTGTGTGTGTGTGTGTGTGTGTGTGTGTAGCCTCCTGCTCGAGGCTACACCGGCTGACACTGCTGTTCTCCACAGATGAGATAAGGTGTCTGTCAGCTGGGGCATCACAATGAGGCCCCTACTGGTTCTGCAGCGGATGCATAATCAGTCCTCCTCCACCCCCCATCCCGTTATGAAAGGGATCCTGTTTACTCAGCATTTCCGTTTGAATAAGTATTATTTATATTGGCGTGAGGAAACGATAAGCGCCCCTTTCTGGGGTTTTTTTTTGTCTCTTACCAACTTTCACAAACAAAGTTAGTCCCTTTTGCTGTGTACTGTGAAACATTTTCCGAAGCAGTCAAAGTGCTTCGGCGTGCATGGCTGATCACAGAGCAGCAGCACTTAAACTATAGCATTTATTCTGTGTTTTTATTTCCCCCCGACCCACCAGTCCCTCTGCTCCATGGAAGAGTTCAAGAACCTGGACCGAGACGTGGAGGGCTCGGCCAAACGCTGGAAGAAGTTCGTGGAGTCCGAGTGTCCGGAGAAAGAGAAATTCCCACAGGAGTGGAAGAACAAGAGCTCCCTGCAGAGACTGTGCATGATGAGGGCGCTTAGGCCTGACCGCATGACGTACGCCGTCAGGTAGGAGGCGGGAACATCGCTCGCCCTTTGGCTCTCTGATCTGACCTGCTGTTTGGTTGAAAGGGTGAAGGTTAAACATCTCACAGCTCAGAAATAACAACCAATGAGCATCATTGTTAACCTCTGTAGGAACATCTTCTAAATCCCATTTATACCTGGTGTTAACATGCAATCTCTATTATTATACATTTTATTTATAGGCGCCTTGCAGAGCCCTGAAGGACACCGTACAGTGAATAAAAGTACAAAACAACCAATAAAACACAAAACAAACAATAAGTTTGGATTTATACAGTTCATATTAGACAGTTAAATATAGACAAGGCTATTTAAATCATAGAGAAAAGGCAGATGAGTGTGGATTTTAATAGTGGGAGTGAAGTGATATTCCTGAGGTTGGGTGGTAATGAGTTCCAGGAGATCAGACAGGTATGCAGGGACGAGTTTGTAGATGGCCTTAAATGCTAACAGGAGGATTTTGTAATTTATGCAAAAATGTAAGTGGGAACCAGTGGAGCTGTTATTTGAATAGTTAAACACAAAAGTTAGATGAAGCAGGCAATGCCTGGGCTTGATTCCGTTGGAGAGAACAAATATTGCTGCAGGCATCAAAACATTTATAGGACCAAATGACAAACTGTGTGACGAAACCACACACACACACACTTTGGCATTTTCACCCCATTGTTTTGGTTTTATGAGCCCCGACCTGACTGTTTACTTCGCTGTCATGTGTCGGAGCCATAACAGGAAGCTGTTCAACTAAAACGCTCCGATGAACCCACTGTACGCTATAACGCTCGGCAGCTAGCAGCCAAAGGGAGCGGCTCACCGGAGAACACAGTGGAGCATCAGCAACATCTGTATCTTCAGATAACATGTCCAGAACGAAGTCTTCAATGATGTCAGACCCCCAAGGCTCATAGTGACCCCCTATTATATTACATATCGTATAAAATGATGTTGCTTAAACTAATTAGTGCAGCCTAAGATAATAATTGTTGACAGATTCATATTTTTGGCTATTTTAGAATTTCTAAATCACCATTTCTCAACATTATATGAAACAAACAGGAAGATTTGTATTTGCTTAATAAATGTTGTATGTTAAGGTGTATTTTTACACACATTTACTTTTTTGGAAGAAAAAAAGTTTGGGATCAAACAATTTCTGGGACCCCCTGCAGTAACTCTGCAGACCCCCTAGGGGTCCTGGACCCCCTGTTGAAGCTCTCTGGTCTGGAAACTGTACAATGTGTATTTATTGGACGTTTTCAAGGCTGAGGTTTTGAATCCGGAGAGGTTGCAAACAGCAACACAGTTGTGACTGGAGTTCCTGTTTTGTTCTATCAAAGATTCTCACTCTTCAAGTTATTCAGCTCGCCGGTCAAACTCAATCGTGTTCTCCCCGCAGAGACTTCGTGGAGGAAAAGCTGGGGAGCAAGTACGTGATTGTCAGATCGCTGGACTTCGCCGTCTCCTTTGAAGAGTTGTGTCCAGCTACGCCCATGTTCTTCATCCTCTCCCCCGGAGTCGACCCTTTGAAGGATGTGGAGAAACATGGTAATGCGTTGGCACGTGTTTTATGTTTAATAAGAATCCGGCCCTCTGAGTGTGTGCTGGGCTTTAATTGAAGTGTGCTTTTGTCATGGGAACATCCGTGCAGACGTACCTGCACGCTTTGATTTCTTCACCGCACGAGATTATCAGTCAGAGCAAGCGGTCCTCCCAACGCCGTCTGTGTTGTGACATCAGCCGGCGCCGCCGATGCACAACAGGCTTTGGTTAGATTGAAGGGATTATACCAAAGGTCACACACATATATGAGACGGCACCAGAAGTAAATGCCAGCGGTTTGAGAGTTACTTGACAACCCCGTATGAATAATGTGGACGGCGGCAGGACAAGCCGTTTTGGATTTTTCCGACCACAAATATGCCGAAAGGGAAAGCGTTCGTACTGACCTGGAACCAGGCGGCATTTCAGCCTGACACTTCTGAGTGTGAAATCATTCAGTCTGTGTGTATTTTTGAAGTCTATGAAATATTCACATTGAAGGGATTGTGTCAGTTTACCGGAACAAAGAGATTTCCACAGAGTTTCCACCATAAGCGAGTCCCCATTTCCATTTTTGCATTCAAGTAAAGGATCATGATTTTGTCTGATTTGACTTTCTTGGGTTTCTGTTTTTCTGCTTATCTAAATGAATCCACAGCATCGATTCATTCCAACACCTCCTTTCTACCGAGACTCAGGTCCCAGGCAGCAGCAGGTGGTCCGAGCGGACCTTTGGTCCATGAAACCCAGCATCCTCTCCTCATGAGATGAGACTCTTAACTTAAACTGCCTGTGGGTGTGATTATAGATTATCAACACGCCTCACTTTGGGCGCAGTCAGTCACATCAAAGCTAAAAGTAGCCAATCAGTGCTGCTGTAGAAGAGAGCGCCGTCATGATGAGCAGCAGCAGCCCCGTCACACTTAACCACCAACCAAGAGGTGCTTTTCCATTATAGCTGTGACTATTGGCTTTCTCATTGGTTTGAGGGTTCAATTGGATTCCCATTAGATAGATGATGTGATTCTGTATGCTCGGCGGGGGACTAATATCAGCGAGACAACACCTCACTGCCTGCTTTCAGGTGCTCGTTTTAATGGGAGCGAAATAATTGTATTGTTTGAGTCAAACGTCAAGGTAGAAAATGAGGGTAGAAAGAAAGTAATCAACCATCTGCTGGTTCTGATGATGAATGGGACTTTTGGGGATGTTCTCTTTAATGTCTTACTGAGAATTAGATGATCGTTATCAAAGCTCGGCCTCCAGGGAGATCGTGATGATCCCTTCTGAGGCTGTCATGGTCTTTTACTGGGATTTGAACCAGGAATTTACATATGATGTTGGTGGTGGTTTGTCACACATCTTCATTGCAAACTGTTTGGAAAATACGTGGCGGGTTACTGGATGAGCCATCTTTCAAATCTACTCTTAATGCCGGTCAGGAGAAGGTATGAGTGGAGGGAAGCTTCCAGTCTTTTAATGAAGAAATAACTGATGGTATCCATGGTAACAGTCACCTTATCCATGTCGTCACACATGAGCCACGCCCCTCACTGCCAGTAGCTCCTCCCAGGATGCTGATTGGTCTGCAGCCTGTCTAGATTTTCACGTGATACTGTCGTATCACGATACTGTTGTATCGCGATACTTATCGTGTGATACTGATCGTGTGATACTGATCGTGTGATACTTATCATGTGATACTTATCGTGTGATACTTATCATGTGATACTTATCATGTGATACTTATCGTGTGATACTTATCGTGTGATACTTATCGTGTGATACTTATCGTGTGATACTTATCATGTGATACTTATCGTGTGATACTTATCATGTGATACTTATCATGTGATACTTATCATGTGATACTTATCGTGTGATACTTATCGTGTGATACTTATCATGTGATACTTATCGTGTGATACTTATCATGTGATACTTATCGTGTGATACTTATCGTGTGATACTTATCGTGTGATACTTATCGTGTGATACTTATCATGTGATACTTATCGTGTGATACTTATCGTGTGATACTTATCGTGTGATACTTCGATACATTGTGAGACAGCATCTATGATGTATCATGATATCTGTGAAATACCCCTACAAAGGCAAAAAACAGGAGTGATGTATTTCTTCACTGCACTGTGGTGTCGGTTTCACAGACAGTTGAGATGAAACAATATACAATAAAGAAAGCAGAACAGCTCCAGGGGTTCAAATCTTTCCAAACCAAATTGACTCTTTCTTAAGGTTTTTCAAACTGAAAAACTACGACGTTCGAGCACCCCAAGACAAAACCACAGGTTTTCATACACAAAAAATGAATTTTTGACCGAGCGATAACAGGCCAGGCCAGAGGTCTGTTTGTGTCGGAACGTGGATTGGAGAAAAAGTGGTGAGTGGTTGCCATGGTTACGTGGTTACAGAGCAAGCAATCAGCCCCGATAGTGGTAGATCTAGTGTTTTTTTTTTTTGTAATGTTAAAATAATAGTTTGAGAGCACTGAGTGACTCCCACCACCCATTTAAAGAGCCAGAAGATCGTCACGGTGATAAAACAAAAAGGTAGCGCGTGTTGTTAATGGGACCCGGAGTCGGACTCTGCTACACCCACGAGGTTCTGGCCACTCAACCTCATTAAGCAAAGTACTTTCTTTTTATCTGTCCCTTTGCACCTGCGCGTGTTAATAAACGATGGTTGGTGCACGAGTATTTAAAAAAGAAGTATCATCTATATTAATATTTCTACCCCTATATGAGATAGCTGGGCCAGAAAGCTGATGATTCAGAACACTTCTTAAAGCTAATTTGTAAATGTACCCACCACTTTTTAATGATGTTTAACCTTAGCTTAGCACAGGGACTGGAAGTGAGGGGAAACTGCTAGCGTAGATCCAAACAACATGGTCATTTAGGTTGCAGTGAGATTAGCCACCGGAGCCTCCTGTTGTCCTAATTAGGCTGCGAGCTTTGTCCAAACTCTGAGAGCGTCGGTGGCTTTACGAGCTAACAAGACGCAGGATGTAAATGAGACAGCTTTGAAGGGTTTGTTTTTCACTTTTGATCAAGGACAGCTTATATTTACACAGCTAGGCCACGCATGGACAATCCATTCACGTTGATCTTCTCATCTAACGCTCATCTGAAATAAACTCTCAGAATATCCGACAGCAATGTGAAGCCTTTGAGATAAACAACGTGTCAGAAGTATTTATTTTTTTTGTTTGTTTGAAATGTGTTTGTGTATTCTTTCAGGGAAGCGGCTGGGCTACACGTTCGACAACAACAACTTTCACAATGTTTCCCTGGGTCAGGGTCAGGAGGTCATCGCTGAACAAGCCCTCGACTTGGCAGCGAGGAACGGCCACTGGGTGATATTACAGGTACGGAACCATACAGCCAATGATCTAAGACACAGTTTTCAGAATGAATACAAGGTTTCTTTTTCTGTCACAGCTTTATTTTCATTCACTTGTGGCTTTCGGTGGCGTTTCCTATGATGTTGGGATATTATCACATTGTTTTTCATTCCACACTTGATGGGATGTTTGCTTTCCTCTCAGGTTTGTCTGCATAGAAATTACATTTTCTGCAGAAATGTCCTCACTGAAAAGGGTATTATACAATACAATATCTCCCCTTATCTGGAGGGCAAGTCTGGCGTTTTGCATTTTAAGTGTAGACCTCGGTGGAATTCTAATGGGAAGTATCGACAGATATGAGCCACAGACTGGGCACACTGTGGGATACCCTTTTCATTTAATTCACACAGCTGGTAGAAATTCCCCCCCCAAAAGTAGAGAATAACACGCCATCGCTCTCTGCTCTCTGGATAGCAAAGACAAGCAGTTGTTTAATTACCTTTGCATGAGAATCTCGATCGATGGGCTTAAAAAGGCCTCGTCCCCCTGGCAACAAACCTCCCACTCGCTATCATCAGCTGTCTGTTTGTCTGCCCGCTGAGAGCCACCCCCGTGGCCCTGGCCTGGAGAGAGAGAGGGAGGGGGGATCATATTCTAGTCTCTCTCCGGTTTTAACCGACAGTATAGCTGCTGATATAATGCTCCATCTTTACTCCTCTCATTCCACCACACGACTTTCATACTTCAATCCTTCCTGGGTAACCCGCTATCTCCCGCTCTCCTCATCAGCCCCCCTTTCGTTTGCAGACATCCACTCCCCCCTCGTCTCACTGTCCACCTTTACTCTCCCGCTGCCAGGCCCGGCTCCATCAGCGGAGGGCCGGGTCAATAGCAGGTCCCCCTCCCTCGTTGACAGGTAATTATGCTGCAGAACAGTAGCTCCTGCCTCCGACGGGCCTCAGAGACAGAGATGCAGAAACTTTGAAAGCGGCCGAGTGGGAGGGATGACGGGCGGGGGATCGAGAGGCAATCAATTGGGCAGATTGGAGTTGAATATCCCACACGGGGCCCGGCGGTGGGAATCAAGTGGCCTAAACTCGCCAGGTCTTTGCACATTTACTGCTTAAACCTCCCCATTTGCAGCCGCTGGCAGAACAAAGTGCAGATAGCAGAGAGAGAGAGAAGAGACAACTTGACGTAAACGCTCCTCCTCCTCCCTCACTGCAGTCTGCTTTGGTTCAGACGACATGATATCAGGAACTGGGGAAGTTTCAGGCCATATGCTGGAGCAGGATACCAAGGCACTGTTTCCCCTTTTCCCAAACACATGACAGACAGTTTTTAAATAATGAGTTTTTAAGTGTTTACTGGAATCCTCATCCTCAACTCAAAACAGGGTTTTATGTCTAGAAAGGACCATTTCTGTAAAATAGTTCTGGTGGAAAAGGCTCGAGGAACAGCCAGGATTCTGCTGGGAGGACCAAAAGTAATTACATAAATATGGAACACAATCAAAACTATCTCCCGCGTGGAGGAGGTCAGCGTGGGGAGGACACAGCAGAAAACCTGCTTTCATCCCAGATGTTTGGTTGTTGTTGTTTCCTCTATTTGCAGCATGCTTTTTCTAAAAGCTGTGCACGTGTTATCCATCAGTGAGCTGTCCCGCCACTGTAAATGTAACCTTTATGAAATGGCAAGACGGACGATACATGAAATATGATTTGAACGTATAACAGAGCCTCGCGCTCCAACTGCATCCCTCATATTAGTTAAATTCCCTGCACCACTTTTGAGCTTTTCGTCTCACTCAGCGGTCTGTCCTCGCCGCCGGTGCCTGCTGTCGGTGTGTCGGCGAGCGTGTTTGTCCCTCGGTCCTGTTCGCCGTGTTCCCGCGTCAGTCTGGAGTCTGACTGCGCCTCCTCTGCGGGGCCCGCCCACCTCCTCGGAGCTGGAACCCAGCTGTGCAGGCTGTCCTCTGCGCTGCTCCTTGACGAATCTCTATTTGCTCGTGTGAAAGTGAAGTGTGTGTGTGTGCGTGTGTACCTGCATGTGTGTTTATGTGCTTGTTTAGGAGCCAGTTGGTGTGTGTGTGTGTGTGTGTGTGTGTGGGTGTGTGTCTGACAGGCAGTTGGATGTTCCATTGTGCTTTCCCTCAGGTTGTGTTTGATAGCAATGCATCAAAGACGTTGCTAGTGGGGTCTTCTAATGGATTTTAGATTCAAACTTTTATATTATTATGTAAATAGGTGACTCTTTGATGTAGTATCAGCACAGTCATCACGGGGGCTGGAAGGCCCCTTATCGAGGAGACGTTGAGGGAACAAAAAAAAAAAAAAAATGTCGCACCTGAAAGTTAATTAAAAAGCCATAAAAATGGAGGCGGCTCCTCTGTCTTGTTTGTTTGTCTGTCGGCCTGCTGGCCTGTCTCTCTCTCTCTCTCTCTCTCCCTGCAGCCACACGATGAATGGTTTCATTACAGTGACAAGTTCTGAGGCGCCGTCTGACTTCCTCTTGTTGGCCCTCTTTGTTGCCAAACTATTTACATGCCAAGAGGAAGCGTGGCTTCACGAGGAAAGTGCTGGGATTGAGACTTTTAATTTGTGTAACGTTCATTATTCTCGGAGGCGTCGAGAGGCAAACTAACTTATCCTCTTCTGAGCTTCTCGCGGACGCTCCTCTGTCTCTCTCGCTCTCATGAAATGTAAAACTTTCTTGTTCTAATGACTCGGACGTACCTCTGCCTGTCATGTCCCGTCGTTCGGAAAGAAGGCATCATAAGGAAGATTAAATATGAAGAGCAAAGGGAAAAGGGAACGTAAAGAGGCTTATGTGTTAATGACTGGAGTTATTAGCGCTGTAATTAGATTTAGGGAATGGGCAGCGCCGCGTGGTGACTCCTTATCATTCACAGGGATATCCTGTTAAGTGTCGGGACGCTTGAGATGGAAAATTGAGCTCATCCATGCTTGCGTTGATAGTACAAGTCAGCTCCGCCGGCCCGCGCCGCCGACGAGAGATGAATGTGCAGAAAAAGTTGGGGCTGAAGTCACGCCGGAGAACGCTCGCTTAATGTCAGCAAGCCAGAAATTGGCTTCGAGTGCTGTGTACCATTTAATTTGGTGCCACATCAAAGTCACAGTGAAGAGAGGAGAATATGCACACGTTTTAATTGCTTCCCTTTTTTTGCTAGTTGTCATCGCAAAACGTGAATTATCGGGGCGATTCCAGCATCAAGTACCAAATTAAGCTATTATGTGTGATTCATTAAAAGCCCAGACTTTCACAGATCTCCAACAGAAAACATTATCGGAGTGTACAATTAGGCTCTCGACCCTCGCGGAGGAGAGTTAATTTTGCCTAACAACCAGCGTCACCTAGCAATAACGTGTCATTTCCCTTTTTAACTCGCTGATCCTGCAGAATATCCACCTGGTGGCTCGCTGGCTGGGCACTTTAGAGAAACTTCTGGAGCAGCACGCCGAGGGAAGCCACGAGAACTTCAGGGTGTTTGTGAGCGCCGAGCCCTCCTCCACCACCGAGGGCCACATCATCCCGCAGGGCATCCTGGAGAACTCCATCAAGATCACCAACGAACCGCCGACTGGGATGCACGCCAACCTGCACAAGGCCCTGGACAACTTCAACCAGGTGATACAGCTGAGCTCAGATGAACTAAAGAACTTCAAATATTTAGCAAACGGAGTAAGAAAATCAATCAATGCAGCTTTAATACCCGTCTCAGCGGGACACAGCTTCAACATGCTGTAAGACATTCCTAATTATAATCCAATTCTAAATGAGCATTTTTAATACAACACTCTAAAAGTTTTGTTTTAATCATCATGTTATTATTATAATGATAACATTATTACATTTCATGAAATCAGGGATTTTTTTTTTTAACATCCATGAGCGTAAGTCCACTGTTTGTGGATTTCAGTGTCTATTTTCTAGAATTGTTCATCTATGAAGGCAACAGATTCGTGTTGATAGACGCTACTTTCCTCTGAGGGATTTCCACGTTTGCATCGACTGGCAGTTGAGACAACGCGTCAATTTTCACTCCAGATTTCCCATCAAACTGCCAGTTTGCAGAGACGTGGGGGTGTGCAGATGGGGAGAGGCACCTTTCACTCAGTGTGGAGTTTCCTCTGACCCGTGTAGGACAGATATGCTCAAAATCAAATGTTTATGTGGGGAGATGTTACCTGATGACTGTTTGCTGCTGGATGTCCAGACGGCATCATGCTCCGACATCCTCTCGAGGTCGGATCAGTGTTCTGCAGTGGCCTCTCCCTCTTCTCCTTATCAGTCCTCCTCCCTGCTAAGTCTTACCTCAGTGCTTTGCTGCCCGTGCATCTTCCTCTGCAGCATCACCGTGAGAGCTCATCTTCCTCCCGGTCTGATTCCACAACCCTGACTTTGCCGATGTCTATCTACCAGATATAAGTGCATCGTGATCGTGAGCCCTGCCTTTTTCTGCAGACCTGTGGCGCGGTCCACTGAGGTGCGGATGGGGGGGAATATTCCAGCCGCATACTCACTGAAAGCTAATCAATGTCCGTAATAGCCCCGCCCACGTGGCTAAAGCCAGAGAAATGACAGTCTTGACCTTTTTCACTGGCGATATCCACCACAGGAGCCTAAAGGACGGAGTCAAACTGGGCCAAACGTCTGTGTTTTTAACAACTTTTGTCAAATAATCTCTTAGGAATTTGAAATCCTTTGTGTGCCGCAACTGATCGATTCAGTTAATCTGTCAAATTTCCTGGTCCATATCGAGCTAATCTTGGACATGTGTCGGTGCAGAGATATTGAGGTGTGTTTTTTTCGCCGCGTCCTCCTCTCTGCAGTCTCACTGGATGCTGTTTCTCTCCCGTCCACAGGTCATGAATAGGGAGGCTATGCATCTCTTTCAGCTGTGTTGAGCAGAGGAGCACCGTGCAGAATATTAACTAAATCTCTGAAAGGGTGTGTGTGTGTGTGTGTGTGACTGCTCGCCACTGTACTTTTGCGTATGTGCATCGATGGAGTCGGCTCCCCGGGGCACTGCAGCATTGGAAGTGAAGGGTCTTCACGATGGCACTCACCATGACATATGCCGGAATAAAGAGAATTTAGCTTTCTATTTCCATAGGGGTTATTGGCATGCTTATATAACTGTCTCTTCCCCTTGGGATTACAGTGTCATTTACGTCCAGTTTTTTATTTGGCGTGTCTGGAATAATGAGCCGGGGAGACGGTTGGAGGCTGAGAGCCGCCTGACAAGTTGTGACAATTAAAAAGGGAATCTCATTGTCGGGGTTTAGTGCCATCTAGTCGTCTCATTGTCTGTCTGTTAGCGTGCACGCTGGGGACTCGGCGGAATAAAAACAGATCCAAGCGCTTCCTGCCACAACATTTTTGTTTTACCTGTAACACACCACCGGTTAACGTCGCTCTCCGTGTTCTTGTTTTCCAGGACGCGCTGGAAACGTGCGCTCGGGAGAACGAGTTTAAGAGCATTTGGTTCGCCCTGTGCTACTTCCATGCGGTGGTGGCCGAGAGGAGGAAGTTTGGTCCCCAGGGCTGGAACAGATCATATCCCTTCAACACTGGAGACCTCACTATTTCTATTAATGTCCTCCACAACTACCTGGAGGCCAATCCGAAGGTAGATGTGTCTGTTTTGCTTTTTTATTCCTGTGGAAATTACAAAAAAACAAATCTTTATTGGAAATCTAAACACACACATGACCTTAGCTGAACACCACCAGCCACATTCTAGCAGCATCCCCTCTGCCTTTCACTCCCAGGTGCCGTATGACGACCTGCGCTACTTGTTCGGCGAGATCATGTACGGGGGTCACATCACGGACCACTGGGACCGCCGTCTGTGCCTGACCTACCTGGAGGAGTTCATCAAGCCCGAGATGATGGAGGGAGAACTGCACCTCGCGCCTGGATTCCCGTTGCCTGGAAACATGGACTACAATGGCTACCACCAGGTGAGGCGGACTCAGATACATTCCTATTCTTTCAATGATATATACACAGAGGACGGACACAAAGATGCACACTAACTCACGCACACGTATAACCGATCTCATTATCTCCTGGCTGAGATTTTAAAATATGGTAAAGCAGAAAAAAACAGGATAAAAGGGTGAATTCAGGCAATAAAATCTAAAGTTTACAGCAGTGGATCTCTAGGTGTTTTCTTGGGGCCACCAGAGGTCTGCAAAGGGCTTCGATGTGGCTCCTCCAGACCACATATCAAAGTGTCCTTTAGATCATGAACCCCTAAGGCTGTGTAATCCGTGCGTGCCAGAAAGCACGACTTCTAAAACGCCACCTATGTGATGAGCTTTACTACCGTGTGGCGGCTGACGCTTCCCCGCTGGTTCAACATTTACACGCGGAGAACAAACATACCACATACGTCGGCCTGATCAATGTCGACGTGTTAAAGCCTGACCTCGCTCTAAAGCACTTCGGCACGGATCGGGTCGCTGCCTCACCTCGCCGCGTCGTATATCGTTATTCATCCTTTAACACAAACCTTGATTGACGGAGTGAAAGCGGGTTCGTTGCATCGACTGCTGCAGTGCGGCGCCGAGGCTCGGATGTACGTGTCACTCTCAGGGATGAATGCGTAAGCAAGGCCGAGCATTATTGTGGTCATTTCAGATTCAGATTCAGATTGAAGATGAAGATGGATAACGGTGGTTTGGAACATGCAGAGGGAGTCTCAGCTGGCATCGGGGTGGGAAGGATGGACCCTTTAGCATTTAGCTGTCCCCGCTAAAACGAGGGCACAGTGGTGGAGATGTGGCCTTCGGGTCCTGGGGATTCTGTTAGCCTCTAACATTAGACCTTCGACTCCCTTAAAACCAGAGTTGGTTAGAAGAGGAGAGGTGTTTGACCGTCACAAAGAAGGAAAGTGACTCTGCAGTTTCACTCCCCTTTCAACAATATACAGGTTTGCAATCAGCAGAAGTTAGCAGAGAGATCAAACACGCTGACTACAAAGTGTTCCCCTATTAAAGGCCAATATGTTTCCCATCAAAACTTTCATCAGGCCATTGTGATTAGAAGGCTTTTTTTTTTGTTAACGTAATGTAAGTGCCCCCACTAAAAGAAGCCTTTTCTATCGAGTGTCCACTTTCATCTGCACTAACTTAAAAAGCCCATTGATATTCATTATGTGCCAGCAGATGGAAAATGCCTCCTTGTTATGATCATTAACAATCTGTCAATTGATCCTGAGTGTTTGAATCTCGCCCAGAAACATCTCATGTCGTTTACATGGTCGCATTCTTTGTCAGCAGAACGTTAGAAGAAACATCTGAGAGAGAGAAAGAGAGACGTTGGAGTTTTTCTCTCCACAAGTATTTGGAGTTAGCAATCGTTATGCTGTTAAAATAAAATGAATGTAGGGGTGCTTATTAGCATGAGTGTTTAAATATTGTCTTGTCCAGGTTATATTATATTATATATAGTTATAATTCAGGTAGCAGCCTGGTAACTGTTCAAACACATCATAACCTTCAGAATAACAATCTGAACTAGAAACCCAAATGTCAGAGTAAAACACCTGGTAGTGTTAGATTTAGATTGTTTATTTCAAACATGTCAAAATGAATACAGAAAGTGTCTCACAGAGAATGAAATATTACACAACTAGGAAGCATAGCATGTTTTATTTCTTTATTAAATGTCCAAAAAGGAGAAGAAAGAAGTATTTAACCCCACCCCTTCTCCATAATTCATATCCTCTGTCATGCATGTATTTAATTTCATGTTTTTAGTTAATTCTTTCTCATCTGGAAATACAGAAGAGGCTATAATGATCACAAAACGCCTGAAAATGAATGTTGACGACGTTTAATTGTGGTGTTAAAGTAAAAAAAGAGAGAGTTCTGACATGGATTTCTTTTTTTATTCCAGTACATAGACCACACCCTCCCCGCTGAGTCGCCCTACCTGTACGGCCTTCACCCCAACGCAGAGATCGGCTTCCTCACGCAGACCTCCACCAAGCTGTTCAGCACGGTGCTGGAGATGCAGCCCAGGGACCGAGGAGTCGGGGAGGCTGGCGGGACCACGCGGGAGGAAAAGGTGGGTTTCATTCTGTTCTGTTACACACACATGATTGTTGTGTTATGTCTTTTTAATTACTGAATTTTAGGGTCCCTTTTAAGATCTGACTAGGAACAACATGGAGATTTGGAATTCTGGCTTATTTACAGCTAGCAATGTATCTGTTAATCGATGAGCATCGTCCCTATCAGCTAAATAAATCAGTGTTAATGTCGAAGCAGGAAACCGTCGCCCCCAGAGTTACAGCAGGATACTGTTTTTTTATCATCTAGTTGGAGAGATGGAAAGCTAAAAATTAGACTATTTGTTTTTTATTTCTGAAAATATTTCTATTGTAATTTCCCCAAGGTGATGCTTTCAGATGTCTTGTTTTATCCAACCAACAGTCCATAACTCAGAGATGTGATGTCTCCCGGCACATAAGATAAAGAAAGGCAGCAAATATGTATTTTCTGTCAATTGGTTGCATAAGTATGTTTGCTAATTGTCCGGCACACTGTTGTCACACCTGACACAGGTAGATATTAGATATATTAGATTTGATCTATGTCATTTTTTTTCATTTATATATTTTATTTCCTGAAATAGAAACATTATAGATGTTTTGCAATTTTTTATTCACAAAAGATTATGAAATCTATTTTTCTATATTTGAAATCTATATTTCTCTTTTGAACAATGTGCGGTTGCGCAGCACGAAGGGGTTATGACACAAGCAGGTCAGGGAGGTTTAGGGCAGTGACGCGGCTGCATGTGGACTACCCTCCACCGGGCCGACTGTCTCTCTGGACTCTGGGCTGCAGCAGCGGGTCTTAAATGTGGGACGACAACAGGTGACGTCTCGCTGCTGCACACCAAATTGAAAATACATTGCAAGAGCAACTGTTGGGGACCTCTGCCAGTATTCTGCTTCACCTCTCTGAAATGAAGCTTATTTGAGTGTAAAAGCTCAAACAAATACTCTGCATGCGTGTTGATGTGTGACCTTTCTGGCTCACGAGCCTGGATTCTCTGGTCCTAACCGATGACAGGCATGCACAGCTTGCCAAACGAGGGCTCGCTTTGTATTCAGCGCGCTCCGCAGCTGCCAAACCCCGATCAGATATTTGAACTGAAAAATCCATAGATATGATGACCTCATATCCTTTGTTTCGGCACCTAATCCGCTGATTGATCGCTAATGCCGGGTTCTCTTGGGAAAGTGTTGACAGGGGCATTAGCTTTCATCGCTTGCTCTCAACAAAAAAAATATGATGTGAGCATTGATTTTCTGGTGGGATTAGACTTGTTTTTTGAAAACAAAGAGCTGCCTTGCAAAAATATATCTTCATGAATATTAATGGAGTTGTCTAATTCAAACTGTAACATTTTCTCAGGCTGTCAGTGTTGGCACTGCTGAGTTTATCTGACACAAACAAGCCCAATCTCTGATCTGGTTTTTATTTTATGGAGCATCCTCTCCCTCAGGAGCGTCTTTCATTGTAGGAAGGATGCATTAAACTACATTTTTTACTTTTTTTGCTGCCTGTTCATCCCCACACACTGTTCTCAGGTGCGTTTGGTCCTGGAGGAGATCTTGGAGAAGCTGCCGGAGGAGTTCAACATGGCCGCGTTGCTGGGGAAGGCGGAGGAGAGGACTCCCTACCAGGTGGTGGCGCTGCAGGAGTGCGAGCGCATGAACGTCCTCACACAGGAGATGAGACGCTCCCTCTGCGAGCTCAGCCTGGGACTCAAGGTGAGCGGACTGTTAAGTAGCAGCGGAAGGTCCAGAGGTCATCAGCTCCCCGCCCAGAATCAAATAGCTTCATATTGCTTTTAGATGGTCCTTCAATTTGGTCAAATTGTACGCTGTGAATTTTATAGTGGCGGCGAGAAAGTTTATACTCCACTGAACTGCTGTTCATAATTACAAGGTACTTGCACTTTACTGAAGTATTTCTATTTGATGCTACTTTCTGCCCAGTCTCCTAAAAATTGATGTTTCACGAATGAGTTGGTGGGACTTTGTGTAGGGAGGAGATCAGGAGCATGGAGGTCGTACAAGGTCACTGGGTCATTCCGTGTCATTTCATCAAATGCATCCCACCTGACCGTCTCAGAATGTCCTGTAAAAATTCTAGTACAGAGACACACTATTCTAGTAAAAAAAATATATATATATATATTAGGTCACTACTGTCAAAAGTGTTCTCCTGAAAAATCATTGAATGAAGGGTAGTTTAGTTTTTGGCATCATGCTCTGAAAAGCCATTTTTAAACAGCAATGGAAAACTATCTCACCTGTGGCCTTTGAATACCAGACATTGAATATCAGGGGTGTAGCTCAATGATTTACCCAGTACAGTAGGTACTTCAACTTCTCCCAAAATGTGACTTGTCGAAATGAAGTAGCAAATTTGAAGAGTTGTTTCGGTCCCAGTTTTGCAGAAAGAAGACTTCTATCTCTTCTGCCTCCATCTCTGGTGTTAGCTTAAACATTCTACAAAATATGGTCTCTCTTAGATGATTAGTTTCACAGATATTAAGGCTCAAACATCAAATTATTGATGTATCGGTTTGGATGTCGGTGCCTGTTATTATAAGCATGGCTGTCAGAAGGTCCATGACCAATCCCACCATGTGACCGGTAGTATAAACCGCTTCTCATTGGTGCATCTATAGCTAATCGTTTTCTCCAATGAAATGCTTCACACTGAATCCCAGAGTTATTCTGATACTATCCTGTGTGTGAACATATAGTGAGCCAGGATCTGGGGTGTCGGGGTTCACGTTCTCTGCTGTTTGTCAGCGGCTCAGTCTCCACGACGACTCGGAGATCCGGCTTACGGCGGAGCAGAAAGAGTGAGACGTCGGAGCTCTGTGTGTCAAGCCTGACTGAGTCACGTGTAAACGGCAAACAAAGAGAAAGAGGGGGAATCTGTGTAAAAGGCATTTGTCGGGAGTTATGAGCATTCCATCTCTCGACGCTACGAGCCTCAATAAATCGGCTCAGCGACTTACAAGCCGCGTAGACTATTGTACCGGCAAAATGGGATCATATTTCTCCTTTATGGGAGAATAAATAGGAACTATCGGAGTGTTAGCCTTGGTGGGAGGCTTCGTAAGTGTGTCAAAGTACGTCGCCAAGGTGACAGGGTCAATGCAAACACACAGATGTAAATACATGTACGGGATCCTATTATAAAGAGTTATTACGACATGTTTCAAATATGGAAACGTATCCATCAGCTCCAGTCTGAGTGGGTGAAGGAGGCCGCTGGCGTCTCATTACTCTTCATGGCTGTCTTCTCTCATGTCTTACAGCATGTTTCCTTACCCGGCGTGCTGGTGTACTTCAGCAGGGAGGGCTTGTTAACGTTGTATCTGTAGAGACACACAGGAAGTGACATAGTTCCTTCTTGTAACTTTTATGTCAGAAAACGGAGAACAGTTGTCCTAATTAACAAATACATTTTCAGGAAAGAGGATGAAAGGCCAGATTAGATTTCTAATATCTTCAAACTGTCTGTTGATCAAAGAGCAGCAACGATGAAGTGTATATCCATGTTCCTTCAGGGAGAGTTAACCATGACCGGCGACATGGAGAAGCTTCAGAACGCCATTTTCCTGGACACGGTGCCGGACAGTTGGACCCAGCGGGCCTACCCCTCCATGTCCGGTCTGGCCCTGTGGTTCTGCGACCTGGTGGCCCGGATCAAGGAGCTGGAGGCCTGGTCGGCGGACTTCGTCGTCCCCTCTGTGGTGTGGCTGGCCGGCTTCTTCAACCCGCAGTCCTTCCTCACGGCCATCATGCAGACGATGGCCAGAAGGTACGAAGGCGCTTGTCGTCAGGGCGTCGTGTAAACTGTGACAGCGCGTGACGCGGCTTGTGTTGTTTCGACCGACAGGAACGAGTGGCCTCTGGACAGGATGTGTCTGCAGTGTGATGTCACCAAGAAGAATCGCGAGGACTTCTCTGTGCCGCCGCGGGACGGGGCCTACGTCCACGGGCTGTACATGGAGGGAGCCCGCTGGGACACACAGGTACACGACTTAGTCCAGGTAGAAACCCACAAATAGTGCCTTCCGTGCTACTTGTGAAGATGGATGACAGACATTAGGTGAGCGAACATCAAAATGCATCTTCAAACCGAGAAGTAAACTTCCATATTTCCCTCCCCTGAAGGGTTTCCCTTTGTGGCTTAATATTCTGTTTTGCATCCCGTATGCGTCGAGCTCTCGGAGCACAGTGCATTACTCAGCTTCCCAGAGCTCTATCTATCTACATACATACAGCCACCGCCAATGCACCCAGCTTTCAAGCAGCATCCCTGTAGACTTCTTAATTAGGGAATGTGCAGAGTGTGCACTTGAACACTTAGTTCAGCCTTTAGACGAGCAGCTCCTTTTTTCTTCATTAAAGCCGGAGACGCGGGCAAAAAGACAGGTGGACAGACGGGCCAGGCAGCTTCTCCTGACACCTCCTCCTCTTCCTCCTCTCCCCATGTCCTCCAACTGGCAGGAGTAGACAGTAAATAGGGGAGGAAGCACTTCAGCTTTGTACTACTTTATTATAATTAAAATTATATCATAGTTATTCTACCAATATGTTGTGATGTACAAAAAAATATGTGTATGTTACCATAGTAACAGTGTATATGCAGTGTCATTAAATAGTAAATCTCCATGATGCCACATGGCCCGCTTTAAGACGCCCGTCATTTGTATTTACCCAAAGAGAAATAAAGTTATTGGTATTTAACAGCACTTTGAAGTTTTATAGCGATTGAATGCGCTTGCAATTAAAGCTTCGTCCTCCGCGCTCTCCAAAGTCATCAGGATTTACATTCACCGCCTGAAAGTCGCTGCGCACGCACGTCGAAACTTCTATTTGTCAGGCGCTAAGTGTTGGAGGATTAATTAATGAGACGGACCACTCTGTTTCACTGTTTATAGAGTGTGTTCTTAAGCGGGGCGGCTCGACTTCCACGTCCAAACTCCTTCTCAAGGGTACCACACATTTGTGTTGTGCAAACTGGACATTTACCATCACTTGTGTTAGATTAGTCTATTATTTCTTCGATAAATATAATTAAATTCTGCCTCAATGGCAGGTACAGCAGTAGAGTAAAGAACCCTCCAACCTTCCCCTCCCTTTCAGAGCGGTATGATCGTGGAAGCCCGTCTGAAGGAGCTCACCCCGGCGGTGCCAGTGATCTTCATCAGGGCCGTTCTCGTGGACAAACAGGACAGCAGGAACGTGTACCAGTGTCCGGTCTACAAGACCCGGCAGAGGGGACCCACCTACGTATGGACCTTCAACCTCAAGGTCAAAGAAAATCCCTCCAAGTGGACTTTAGCCGGAGTGGCCTTGCTGCTGCAGGTCTAGCATATGTTCTTCACGTGCTTTATTGTGGTGGTTTTGGTGCCAACAGGGTCACAGGTTCGATTACCTTTGGACTACATATTTGAAAGTGAGAATATGTCACTTTTGAATGGAGAAATACAAATGATTGTAGACTTTCTTTGAGTTACTGTAGCTATGTTATAAAAATGCTAATGTTGCTTGTTTGAGGAGAAAATTGAGCAATGTCACGTATCTGTAAGTCACTTTACGAGGAAGTGTTATAAAGCTTCCCCGGTTGGGGAATATCACAGAATGCATTTAACGATTGGGTGATTTCACACTTTTTATCAAAATCTGTAAAACTACCTCGACTTTTATTCATTTTATAATAACAATGATAAAATAAAAAATAAAGTGGGATAATGCACAGTTTTGTGGTTTTGAACACCTTCCAAACTTTTTAACACTCATGTGTGCCGTTTATTCGTGCTCATGGGGAGGTCCAGGACCAGAGTCTCTTTTGGACTAGAATCCTCCAACCAAACACCGACCAAACACCAACCAAACACCGACCAAACACCAACCAAACACCAACCAAACACTGATCAAACACTGACCAAACACCAACCGAACACTGACCAAACACCAACCGAACACTGATCAAACACTGACCAAACACCAACCGAACACTGATCAAACACCAACCAAACACCAACCAAACACCAACCAAACACCAACCGAACACTGATCAAACACCAACCAAACACCAACCAAACACCAACCAAACACTGATCAAACACCAACCAAACACTGACCAAACACCAACCAAACACCAACCAAACACCAACCGAACACTGATCAAACACCAACCAAACACCAACCAAACACTGATCAAACACCAACCAAACACTGACCAAACACCAACCAAACACCAACCAAACACTGGCCAAACACTGACCAAACACCGACCAAACACTGATCAAACACCAACCAAACACCAACCAAACACTGATCAAACACTGACCAAACACCATCCATACACCGACCAAACACCAACCAATCACTGATCAAACACCGACCAAACACCAACCAAACACCAATCAAACACCGACCAAACACCGACCAAACACCAACCAAACACCAATCAAACACCGACCAAACACCAACCAAACACCAACCAAACACCAACCAAACACCAATCAAACACCGACCAAACACCGACCAAACACCGACCAAACACCAACCAAACACCAACCAAACACTGGCCAAACACTGACCAAACACCGACCAAACACCGATCAAACACTGACCAAACACCAACCGAACACTGACCAAACACCAACCGAACACTGACCAAACACCAACCAAACACCAACCAAACACTGATCAAACACTGACCAAACACCGACCAAACACTGATCAAACACTGACCAAACACCAACCGAACACTGACCAAACACCAACCAAACACCAACCAAACACTGATCAAACACTGACCAAACACCATCCATACACCGACCAAACACCAACCAATCACTGATCAAACACCGACCAAACACCGACCAAACACCAACCAAACACTGACCAAACACCGACCAAACACCAACCAAACACCAACCAAACACTGACCAAACACCGACCAAACACCAACCAAACACCAATCAAACACCGACCAAACACCGACCAAACACCAACCAAACACCAACCAAACACCAATCAAACACCGACCAAACACCGACCAAACACCGACCAAACACCAATCAAACACCGACCAAACACCGACCAAACACCAACCAAACACCAACCAAACACCAATCAAACACCGACCAAACACCGACCAAACACCAACCAAACACCAACCAAACACCAATCAAACACCGACCAAACACCGACCAAACACCGACCAAACACCAACCAAACACCGACCAAACACCGATCAAACACCGACCAAACACCAACCAAACACTGATCAAACACCGTCCCGGTTTAACATGAAAAGAAATGTATAGGAGCGGTGCATGTTGCGGTTTTGCAGACTCGTTCTCAAAAAGGCAAAAAAAACAGTGGGCCATTCATATTTCACATGTCTAGGTGATACGAGGTGTTCTTGGCATGCGACTGGGGAGCGAGTGCAGGAGTTGGCTGGGGGCGGGGGTCTATCAAAAGGTTCATGCTCAGAATGGGAAAGAAGGTATCTTTAATCATCTGCTTGGGTGAGACGTCAGGCCGTTGCTAGGTTACAGGTCAGTGCAGAGAAGCCTCCATTGGGAATGATGTAGAGATGCCTTTCGTATATGGAATATGTAAGAATTCAGAGATCTAATGTTATGAGATGTAATCGTGTTATTGGAGATGATGCCTTGACATCCCACCTTTGGTTTCTGACTTACTCCTTCCATGTTTTATACTCAATCTAATTCTATTTTGCCCACTTGGTGGAAGATAGACTTTTTTCTTCTTCTCAGCCGACTCTTTCCTGCAAGGCGATCACTTCTGTTTTTTGCTTTTCCACTTCCCAGAGATCACTTGTCAGCGTCCACCATGACTCCCAAAATCCACACTACACTCCCTCTGAGAGCTGAGAAATGTGCTGTCGTGACAAGCAAAAAGCGCTGCAGAGACACCTCGCTAGTAGTCATTTTCACAACAGGCGTGTAAAACGCTGATAAATAGCACAATGTTGTCTCAGGCTGTTATCCCATCTAAATTATTCTCCTCGCAGCTCTGAGTCGGCGGTGGCAGAATGGCTGGATTAGCTCGCTCTCAATCCCGGGATGCTACGAGGGCCTCGGCTGCTCGCATCCCGCCGCAGCGGGCGGAGTCCACCGCTGTGCGGACCAACTGTGAGAGGAGCTGGGTTTTTCTGGCGAGGGCTGGAGACAGGGTAATTAGCTTTGACAGAGCTGATGAGTTGCTAATTAAATGTTTATCTGAATATGGCATCTGTCGTAAAACAAACGTCTGTGAGCTGCCTACAATCTGTGGATTATCACAAATAAGTGGGGCTGGGTCCTGCGTGCGGGGAGATAAGCGGGTCAGAGAGAGGACAGCATGCAGCCAAAAACAGCACCTACTGTGTTCATGTGCTGTGACTCATAATGCCGGTGATTATCTCCACCCACATTCAAGCGGCCGCTACCAACACGGACTTTTTGGCTGGACTGCAGAGGGCCAGCTCTGTAAATGGCTCTGCAGCTGACTTGGAAAGTAAGTAACAACGTCGTATTCGGGCCACTGTAGGAAAAAAAAAACTGAGCCAGAAGAGGGGTAGCTAATATTCAGAGAAAAAAAGTTGAACATTTTGTGAGTTTATTTAGATGCTAGCTAACTTCCCATGAATGTACACATTTTTTTTTTCTAATTAATTAAGGGCTGTTAATGGTTTTGTTTGTTTTATTTATATGAGGCTAAAATGATCATTTTTGGGGTGTTTATTGATCGGGCAGTTCGGCTAAGATGCTAGCGGTAGCTTTCACTTGTCATACCCGATATAAATAAGCTTGCTTGGTTCCGCTAAGACCGGGTATTTGGCGTTGCTATGACAACAAATGAGAGCTACATGTAGCATCTTTGCTACTTTAAAATCTCCCAAATTTGCGACTTTTTTTCTCCGAATATTGCCCATCTCCTGGCTATTTTTCATCCACTATTTTCCAATCCATAAAGATCATTTTGGGAAGTTTTGTCATCCTAATAATCATATTTTAGATGTCTTTAAAGAAACAGATCAGGGTACGTGAAAGATATAATGCAGGAAGTGTTTTACTGCCAGCAGTTGAGGAAGAAAAGGTAGTGTCAGAGGACTAACGATCACTTGAAACCCTGGAAGAAAAAAGGTTTACAGGTCCAAAACCAAACTCGTATGAAGTGAAAAGTGTGGTGCTGCACTCTGAGATGAAAACAGAGGGGAAAGATTTAGCTGCTGATGATACGAAAGGTGAGCAGAACATTTCAGTGGGCCGACCCCTGCCAACACATCCATCGCAGTGAGCCGACACACAGTCGACTGCGTTATGTTGAAGTGCATCATTCCTCCGGTCTCTTGAACCAGGATTTCAAGAGTGTTACTCTCCTCTCACACCACTTTTTATTCCTTAATACATCCTCAACTGCTTCACTTTCCACTGATGCACAAGGAGAATTCCTTGTATGTGAAAACATATTTGGCAATAAACTCTCTGATTCTGATTATCCTGAACGGATCCTTTAGGTTTCAGCACAACCTCACCTGATCCAACTCATCAAGGTCCTGATTGAAGACCATGGTTGGTTAATTAGTTGAATCAGGTGTGCTGTGCTAAAACAAAAGTCTGCACCCACACCGGCCCTTCTTGGATAAGCTTGGACACCGTGCTTTAAAGTCATCTAAAATCTAATTACAGGCTGGCTCTGATGACAGAACCTCCCCAAAAATGTCCCCAAAGAAAATACAGTGTTTTCGAGCACTGGTACAGCTTTTAATGAGGAAGATAAAAATCCATAATGGATCTGGCTGCTGTTTGTCCAAACTACATCCTCTGAATGTCACTGTGAATCTCTGTGACGATCCAAACCGAAAATGTATTTCTATTTCAAATCGCCAGACATGACAGCGTCTCTGACAGCGACTGAAAAAGGGGAGAGACAAATGGAGACCTGCAGAGCTACATTTTTAACCAACACAATAAGCCGTCTGCCCCCTGCACCATGTCTGCATTAAAAGTGGAAGAGGGAAGTAATGAAATACATTGTTGAAGCCATATGAGCAGTTTGAAAGCTGCTGATTATTTTATGGAAAGCCCTGTTCTTGGCCAGTTTCCTCCTCCTCCTCCTCCCCCCGCCGCTCCAGTTTCCACGGTCTTACCTCTCACGCTTCAGCTGCTCTCCTATCCATAGATTCCCTTTTTTGATTGCGGACTCATATTTTCATTTAAATGCTGATGGGCTTGAGGATCATTGTAAATTGGAAAACCAAACCTTGCGTGTGTGTGTTTTTGGAGGAGTTGTTTGCTGTGAGAATTGTCTTTTTGCACCCGAGGATTTCCATGAATTTAAAGAAGGTCTGAAATTGCACTGACCAGCATTTAAAGTCAATCATATTAATTCAGATGTCAAACTGACGTCCAGACCATGGCCAACACTATATCACAGTTAAAAATATGCTGTTGGCTGTGACTGTTATATAAGGAGTCGACCCCCACCACCTCTGTTCATTCAAACCTTTCACAGTTGGGGGACTGGAGTTGTCCTTATATAAAGAGCTATTCTGGAGGCAGGGGAAGGACAAAAAGCAAGCTTGTTAACTGGAGGTTATGTATCATAACTATCCTTTCTTATGTATTGTGGGGAGTTGAATGGGCTTGGCTGTTCTGTCCTGTCTTGCAGGTAGATTGGCTGATTCCCTGATTGAGTGGCACCTGTTGGGAAAGCTTAAAAGCCCCTCCTCCACCCCACACTCCCTCACTCTCTCAGCCTGCAGATCCACCATGTTGCTTGACTTATTGTCTGAAAAGACCTTGTTCAGACTGCTTAAAACAACATGTTTTATGTTCAGCTGCTGAGCACGAAGTAGGCTACTTCGATCCAATTCCATAAAGTCTTGATGGGTCAAAAACTAAACTAAACCCGCTCCATGCCATGATAAATCGAGCCTGCAAGTCCGTCTTGAGATTTTCATACTTTGGAAACCTTTTACAGACCAAAAACAGCTGCAGAAGGCGGTACTTTGGGAGCCAGTCATTTGACTATTTGACACAAAAATTAAACCATTATGTGGAAAATAAGTGGGCTGCATGTTTCAGTAGGTTAGAATGGGAAAACCTTTCAGCCAAATCCTATAATTTGGCCCAAAGCCAGCTCGGTTAGAGCTAAATGTGGAGGAAAAGTGAAAGGTTTTTGAGGTTACGTGTAACTAATGTTTGCAAAAGGCTCTTGAAGCACTTCATTTGTATGTAAAGCAGGTTCTTCAGTACATAATTAAATACAAGCATTGGAAAATGCATTGTTATGCTGATGATAATAATAATCAGCTGAACTCCAAGCATGCCTTAAGGACATAAAACTGGATGACCTATAATTTCCTGATGTTAAACTGAGGCTATTATAAACAACACGGATATCCCTGAAACACATATTAAGACTTTATGCTTTGATAATGGTTAGTGAGGGCCGGCTCACGCAAGCCTTAAACCGCCCCTTAGTTAAGTTGCCGTAGATACGGCATCCCCCGATATATCTCCTCCTCAGCATCTCCATCTGTACGCATTCTTATCACAGTAATGCATCTTGCAAACTCGTCTTCTCTCTCCTGTCATATTGTGTTGTCTCGTTTCTCTCTACTGCTGCTTTCTGCAGGTATTTCTGCTTCTGGAACTGTAGAGTCTGGATCTGTCATCGCCGGTTCCTGCTCAGCACTGACTGTACTTGTTACCGTCTTGTGTTAACAACTATTTCTTCTAAACTAGAATGAAAATGTTCCCAACCAGGCAGTTTTTGTGAGCTGAGGTTGCTGGCACGTCTTCCAAAGGAGACGCCAGATCATGAACACTGATAAGCTGTTCCTAGAATGCAAACACACCGGTTGTGCAATCTAATCTTTGATTACTTCCAGCATGGTTGATTCAATCTCATTCCACTTAATTCAGGATAGCTGCTTCTAACTTCATATGCTGAAATTGAATGCGATGGTAAACCCAGAAGTCACAGTGTTAGTGTGGTGTATCAATATAAGCAAACACAGACAACACAGACATCTCTCAAGCAACAATGTTGAATGTTTAGAAAAATATGGATGGTTTATTTGACCCCACTATAACAAACATCATAATCCATTTCCATGATTTTCAACTCCTCCTGATGTCAATGAAACAAAGTCTACATCCAAATATGAACAGTGGTAATATCTGTTATGAACAACACATTCATTCGCGTCTCGTCCTACAAACAGTTTTTGCAAAGACACACACAGTATAGTATTAATTTATCTTGTCAAATACTTGGTTAAGTGGGTTTCTAATCTGAACTCACGAAACAGTGATGATTTATAGTTGTTTTTTAAGAATCTATTGAAAACAGACAGTCTAATACAAAGTCCATCCAGACTTGTCCATAATACCGTTTCTAGAATAGCTTATTTACAATCGTCTACTGGAAGCAAAAAAACCTGCCATTGCTTGAAGAACAAAACAAGCTAGCCGTCACTATTCAAACTGAAAAATGAAATCAAAAACAAAAGAGAACATTAGTATTGATTGTGCTTTGTAACCCACAAAACCACTTCATTTTTCGAAATGGAACATCTGTCAGAGGCACCAAATAGAAGTGCTAATAACATCTATTTCAATTTCTCCCATTGAGATTCACTAGAGCTATGAGTAGGACAGGGCATACAAACGGTTGTTTTTTTTATTCATTTATTTATATATTTATAAAGTTAATACAGGCTCAACCTCGTTCATCCCCTGTGGTGGTGCTGTGTTGCACAACAGAATTCACGGAGGAGTTGGTCTCTGTGTTTAACCATGCAAAGCCCTTTAAGATTTGCCAGAAAAGGTCACAGAATAGATTTGTTGGACAAAGAGGGGTGATAAAGGCTTGAACAGACACAGTCAGTGTTTTCCCACTAAAACATACAGAGGATGAGGCCGTAGCCTGTGGATGGATAGGGTAATCAAGACAGTGGTAATAATAGGCAAGTTAGCTGGATAATACCACCCCTCCCCCAACCAAACGACCCCTCTGGCTTCAGATCGAACTGGGCCTGTGTATGCATGTACAGTGTAGCTAATTATTCCGGTCTCTCACAGTAAGTTAGTGGATGTTCTTGCTTCCTGAAATCTCTCACTTTTCAGGAACCGCAGTCAAAGAAAGTGAAATTGCCACCATCCTACTCAAAAAAAGAAAGCAATGTACCCAAATGCCTCCATCAAACACCCCTCCTGGCACACAACGGTGCCCCTTCCAGTGCAGGTGGTCCCGGCCGCCGCTACACAGTCACCTCAGTCTTGCTACCTGTGCGGTAGTGCTGTGGCTGTTGCTGCTGCTGCTGGTGATGCGGTGGGATGTAGTGGAGTTGTTCCACAGTGTGAGTCCGTCTAGAGGCAAACGCCTGCCTCTTAGTCGTTGTCTGGTTCATGGCTAAAGTGTTGGAGTGCCCGGCGCTTCCCGCTCCCGCCGCCCCGCCGCCGCCGCCACCACCGCCACCATTGTTGGAGGCGCTGGGATGGGAGTGCATTTTCGTCATCTTGTAGCGATCCATAAGGGGCGTGGTGGGCACGAACACGTCTGTGTGCGAGATGGCGCGCGACATGGACTTGTCACTGCCGTGAAACCCGCCGGAGACGCTGCTCACCATGCCGCGCTTCAGCGACATCATCATCTTGTCCGGCGAGAGCAGGGGATCCTGGGACAGGAGGCGGTCTTGCGAGTACAGGCGATCTTGTGAATAGAGGCGATCTTGAGAGTAGTGGCGGTCTTTTGAGTACAGGTGATCCTGCGACAGGAGCCGGTCCTTGGAGTACATGCGGTCTTTGGTGTACAGGCGATCTTGGGAGGTGTGGCGGTCCTGCGGGAGGAGACGCTCCTGGGATCGGAGGCGTTCGGCGGACAGGAGCTGCTCGTCGGAGAGGATCCGGCCTCCGTATGGGGACATACCATTAGAAGACATGCTGTAATCCTGCTCTGGGGCTCTCTGTGGCGACAGGACCCGGTCCTGGGACATGGCCCTCTGGACTCGACGTGGCCTCTGCCTTTGCTGAGACTGCTGCTGCGAGGACTGGGACTGGGGGGCGCCCTGGGCGATGGAGGACTGTGGGGGCTGGCTCTGGAGCTGCTGCTGCTGCTGCTGCTGCTGATCCCGGTGCTGTTGAGCAAAAGATAAATGAGCTGAGTTTTTCACAAGCTAAGGGGTAAAGGGCTCCGCCACCCACCACTGCAGGAGGAAGAGCCAGACCAGCTATAGCTTCTAACACATTCAAATCTGGAGACTCAGAGATAGCACGCTTGCTTTCGCCTTAGATACATAAAAGGCAAAGACCTTGTTTGGACGCTTGCACACTAACACCAAGCACTTACAGCGTGAACCCACCTGGTCTTGGCTCATTTTGAGAACATGCAAGGGAAGAGTGCCTCGCGCCGCCAGGTCGGGCAGGTGGCGCTTACGAGTGTAGTAGTCGTCGACATCTTTATCTGCTGCAGAGAGGAAGGGGATAAAAAAAAACAGAGGCAAGAGGTGAAGAGGAGATTCAGAGAGTGAGAGCAAGAGAAAACACGGGCGGGTGTTAGAATGCAAGGGGAGGCATCGTATAAAGTGGGATTGCAGGACGTTGCACAAAATGCAGAGGATAGAGCCGGTGGACCCATCTGTGTTTCACCTTTCTGAGATCATGGAGGGGAATAGAAAACAGAGCGAGACAGAGGAATCACAGTATTACATGCTCGGCACATAACATCCACACATCCAGGCTTCATCGGGGATTCTACAAGCAGCCCTGGCTGTGGGGACAAACTTTTCAAAGGTCATATGAAAGTCTATAAACAAACATGGTCATACCATACAGATTTGGAGGGAAGCACACAGGCACTTCATAGGTGCATGCTGGAAGGCTAACTGTGTTCAGAAGCAATCACTTCACACTGAGAATTGTGTTTCAACGTCCTTGAGTGGATGTTTTTTAATCCTTATTCGCGTGTGCAAACAACTACGACATGCAAGAATACATTTGCAGAGACAGAAGAGTGTAGGAGGGAATGTATTATCAAGTGCATGCCACAAAAACACAAACACATGCAGAAAGACTACAAAACCACACAGATAGTGACGTTCACAAAAACCATGTCAGACATCTCGTCAAAGAGACGAAGGGCAGCATAAATTAAAAACTGGAAGTCCATCGTTATGAATACGGCAATCTTTATTCTTTCGGAACGCCGGCAGGATGTTTAACCGCCACGCTAAGTCGGAGGTGTCATTAGCGTGGTGGGAATAAATCACACGCACAGACCTCTCCACCTCGCTGAGAATTCATTTTTTGTAATAATGGGTGCAGCGGTGTTCACACCACCTGTCAAGATTACAATCAGCCAAAATCCCCTTAAACAGGGAGCCATGGGGGCTCGCTGCAAATCGATTCATTATGAGAGATAATGAAAACAAGATGTTCCTTTCAAACGTGAACCGTCTTCAGGATCTGGGCAGGGCAAGACTCATCAACTATATTACCACGGAGTGAATGAATAACTTGTGATGTGTACTGTCCTGTGCTGCAACGGGCTCGATGCTTTTCTTCAGTTTGATACCAATTTGCATTAATAAGCAGCGGCATTCTTCTCTCTTTATTATCCTGACAATGGAAATGCCAGTCTATCTTCCCTCCAGCACAATCCAACATGATCTATCAGTGTGCAGACTCTAGTTGAGCAACAAAAAGAGTGGCCTGTTGGCTATTTGCTGCAACAAATAATTTGCTTTGGAAGCAGAAAGAAAGTTGGGGAGGACTGAAGGACACTGCCCGAGGATGGTTTCCGTTTTACCACTGTCTCTACTATCTCTGACAATTGAAATCCTTTGGTTTTGTTTTACAGCCTAAAGTATTACATTAATTCCACACGCAAAAAAGGACGGAAATGTCTTTTTTTGTTTTGTTTTTTCTCCAAAAACAACCGAGGACCAGTAAATAGCACTGCATCCTGCAAACCTTGCTGTGCCATTTAGTTTGAAACGGTGCCTGGCAGCTACGTGTGGGAGCCGCTTGTGGAGTGAGCCCTGACGGGGGGATGAGTTGTAGATCGCCATCCTTCACTTTGACTGCATGCCAGCAGTCAAGTGGGGGCAGTCGTGATGAAATTACAAAAGCCTTAAGGAATATTTGCGTTCCACTCGGAGAGAATACCACGAGATGAGACCTCATTACGCCGAAGAAATCCAGCGTAGCACCACTAAATCAATACCGAGCTGGGCCAGGCACAAGAAGTGAGCTTAATGTACTTATACGCTCCGAGAGAAATAGTGGCTGCAGCCTTTAAGTGGAGACAAGGAAGCATGGAATATCAATGACTCATAGTTTCTTGAGGTGACTACGCTAGTTTCATGAAGGATCAGACTTGAGAAAGGGGTATTTTCTGATTCGGATTCAAGGCCCTCTCCATCCACTGAAAGGATCAATGGGGAAGGAAAGTCAGGAAGCTGACTTTTGTGGACGGGTAGATGTCCTTCAGACAGCAGGCAAATCATTTTCACAGCTGAAACACGTCGGAGCCATTCAGTACGTCCCAGTCAGGAGTCAGGAAAGCACAATTAATAGAGTGTTTTGTGTCATGCAGGGCATCCGGGCAGGAGCCTACTCTTGCATTAGTGCAGTGAATTTGGACCTACTGAGTTTCTTCAGGGAGGAGAACCGGCTGAGGTCGGCTTTGACGGCCGCCTCATAGGAGGGCGGCAGGTGTGACAGGCTCTGGAAGGAGCGTGAGAAAGACAGGTCGTAGGGCTCCGTCTGCGAGGTCAGGATGCCACTTATCCGATTGTTTTCTGGAGACACATACATACATATACAGACACAGAAAAAGGGGAGAGAAAAATGGGCATGCTGGCTTTTCCTGACCCACCTCCCCCCCTAAAAAGAGCTAGCCAGGAACAAGAAGATCACCTGCTGAGGTAGAGAAGGGAAGGTTGGAGCTGGAGCTTTAGGTTACAAATATTTCCTGGAGGCAAAGGAGCCCTCAACAAATCTCATTGGTCAAAAGTGAGAATCCACGGTCGGATTTGTGGAAGTATAAAGTTGCAAATTTGCGAGTTTATTATGATGCTAACATTTTATGTTATTTATGCTAGCTAACTTCCTATGACTGTACACATTTATTTTTCTAATTAATACATCACAACGTGTGACAACGCCTTGTTAAGGTCCTTAGGGTGATGGCTGTTGATGGTTTTATTTATATAAGGCCAAATTGTCATCTTATGGGTGTTTATTGATCGGGCGGTTGGGTTAAGATGCTAGCGGTAGCTTTCACTTGTCATAGTTGCTTGGTTCCGCTAAGACCGGGTGTTTGCTGTTGCTAAGACAACAAGAGAAGCTACCGTGAGTCAGTGAAAAAGAAAAGCCTGTGTCTTCATGCTAAACAGGACAAGAAGAACTAAAGACTTAATCATTATAATAGACTTGGTACGTTCCCAAGTCCCTATCCCACAGAATTTTAAACAGCGCATCATGCAAGAAGATGGCATTACAGACCTTGGTATTTCTAAAAGCTTGGCTCTCGGCCCTGGTTGTCTGCTCTATATACAAGGTTTGTCCCACAATCATATGAAATCTTAATCTCTTGCCTCTTTAATTTTAACATCACTTGCTGAATAACAATTTGAAGTCAGCCAGTGAATTCCCAGCCTTTTGAGAAATAGTTGCACATCTAAAACTCCAACTTGCTTGTGACAGTGATGAGGGGGGGGGGAGTATCGGCGGTCACGTCAGGCACTCGGTGAGCGTTTGGTGTTGGACGGACTTTAACAGGAGGGAACGCTGGTCCACAAAAGACCAGGGGGAGGAAAAAAACGAGACAACACAACAAAACAACAGATGTGTGCTGGATAGTGACCCTGCTTGGACAATGCTGTGATGTGATCTGGGGCCAGGCAGGAAGCAGCGTCTGGACTGGCTGTCCTTGATGTGACGTGATATGATGCCAGGAAGACACACTGTGTGTGTGTGTGTGTGTGTGTGTGTGTGTGTGTGTGTGTTTGGCTTTATCTCCCCTTCACACAAACGTCCCCGCTGCACTTCCTTGCACTGTCAATCTTATATGTCCTTAATTCTTCTTGTCCATTCTGTATTCCCCTCTCTCTCGTTTTCTTTTTCACTGCAGCTCTATCTCGTTCTCCCCAGTGGGCTGTGAGTCTGTCACGCAGTGCAGAGCAGTGGACATGGGTGCGGCTCCGAGAAGCAGCCTCCAATGGATGGATAAAAATAGGGCTTTAGTAACTGCTGCAGGATGGAGAGAAGGAGCGAAAGAGGGGAAGAGATGGAGATAAGAGAATCTAAAAGGGAACAAAGGAGGCTGAAATGCAAGAAGGAAAGCATATAGTGGGATGAATCGAGCAGGGGAAGCTTAGGAGAGCAGGTTGGAGGGGTGGCGGCAGGGTTCTGGGAGTTCCAGTGATGTGGATCTGAACTGTTTGACACACGGCTTCAATACGAGGGGGACTGACTAAGACATGCTGTTAGCTACCGCAATTACTGATTCATCACGATGGACAGTACAACCACAGAGACCTGACTCAAGTAGTCCTTGCAAATCTGTTATAGTTTTGTTGTTGCAGTGAAAAGACCAACAACAAGCACTGGCGGCATGTTCCTGGTACGGTCCTTTAACTTAGAGCCCAGTGCATCGGTTTTTGGTGCAAAGGGCCTCCGACCAAGCGCCAGTATTAGATGAGTTGGGAGTGAGAATGTGTTGAGCAATAACATTGCCATTTTGCTCTGTCACTATTTTTCATGGCTTTAGCTAGGTAGCTAGGTAGCTAGGTACCTAGGTAGCCATGTAGAATGCAATGTCTCCGTTTTGACTCTATCTTACGGACTGGTTTCTCCATCCAGTTTAAATGGAGGTCAATAAGCACAAGAACACACATTCCTGTTGCCATTAACACTCATTCGTGTCAAGAACATTAGCAAGCTGAAAGTCACCAGTTAACACGGTCACTGGTTAAACTGAAACACCTGTTGCATGTCATGAATCTGTCTGAATTCTGTAGAAATTCGATTCTGACAACCGAACATGTATCAAGCAGATATTTAGATGCTGCTAGAAGCCAGAAAGTAGTGACGGACTGAGTATAGAATAACACAGGTTATATTTTGTTGCAGCTGTTACATGAAATAGATTTTCATGTACTTTCACGAGTCAAAAGGATTCTCTCTAAAAATGTATGCAAATATGCTTCATATATATCATATCAATATCATAATTATTAGCAAATGCTACTTAAATCAGGTCTGAAAACACAACAGTTCAAGTGGAAGACAGGGTTGGTTTGTAGTGTCATGTGTGCTGGGATGTAATGAATGAGTTGTTACACTAAATATACTTAATGACTTACCATATCTCAATGATCGGTGTGCTACCAAACCCAAGTGAAAAAAAAATATATTTCAGAGACAACGTTGATGGTGAGAAAAACAAAAAAAAGTAAAAATAAAAAGTCAGCATACACTTGTGTGTATGATTCAGGGTTTGCTTTGCTTGCAGCTTTTAGTAGCTGCATCTCCAGTTACAACTGGTAGTGGTGGGAGAGATGGAGGGGGGGGGGGGGGGGGGTCAGCAGGCTTTATGGAAGCCTTTCAGGGGGGTCTGTGATCAAAGGCTCTGTGTTAGATGAGTTGTTGAAATGGATTTTTCATGTTTCCATAGATCTCCAAGGCATTTCTCCATAGCTGCAATTTGCGTATCCGTGTGTGTGTGTGTGTGTGTGTGTGTGTGTGTGTGTGAACCACATGGTCATTTATGCCTATAAAGAAGAGGCCATTCTGGCTGCAGAATTCAAGCATCGCCCCTGAATGCCCGAGAGCAAAGAAGTCATTTCTTTTTTTCCACGTTTGTGGTTGAAACAAACAGAATATGAATCAAACGGCGAGATCAGAGTGATTTAATAAATACAGAAGGCAGTGAATATTCAGTTTATGCCCTCCTCCCCCCCCCTCAGCCTCCACCTTGCATTCTTATGCAACCGCTCCTCTGCACATCTGCCAGTCTGCCAGCGGAACGCTGCGAACAAACAGCCGCGTGACATCGGCGCTAACAAACGTTCACGGTGATGTTGCTCGCAGGTCACCGGAGGACGGGATGACCTCGACAGCACATTAACTTGCTACGCCAGTATTAAATGAGATGTTCCCCACTACGGTAGGCGACACTGCTACGATTCCATATTCAATGAAAAAGCCTCATATTTAATAATAGAATGGATTTGTTGTGGGGCAAATTGAAAGAAAAGGACCATGTCAAGCGGGTTTTCAAGCCTTGAAATCAAGGTAATGGGCCGGTGCCGTGGATTCACTTAAATATGTCCCCCTCTCCCCCTAGTTGGTCTTACCATTCTTAGGCGTGCGTGTCGGGCTACCTAGAGCCACATGGTTATAGCTGTGCTGATGAGTACCTGCAATGACAAAAGCAATGAAAGATGTGTTCAGTGACCACGAGGATCGTCCGCCGTATCAGCTCAAACACAGACTAGCAGTTTGAGGGTACAGGGAAAGAGAGAGTTCACAGATTTTGACACTTCGGATACAAAATACAGATTAATGTAGGGAAATTTTTCATTTTCTTTTTCTCAAGCCACAAAGCCACGACGCATCCACTGTTCAGTAGTGACATTATGGGATAACAGATTAAAAAAAAAGACAGACATTCATCTAATTCACCAGGAAAAAAGTCCTCAAATGTGATAACTTCACGTTGGTCGACACAATGCAAGTAAATGGTACACTTCTTATCACCGTGGCAACACATAGCATTTTTAAAAAGCCTCATATGAACACAAGCAAAGTATGGCATCCACACAGGCGACATAATGTAAATCCAGTTGTTTTACTTTGCCACACACACACACCTGACTCACATTCTCTCTCACACACACACACACACACACACACTAATAAAATACTCTTAAATTAAAAAATAAGTTAATCTCGAATCCCCAAAGCCAATTAATTTACAATGCACATTATCTTGCTTTGTCGCTTGTTGTGGAATTTGTCTCATTGCATCAAAATTCTCCACACAAGTTAATTAAGACCCAACATTCAATGTACGTTCACACACGGAGCTAATTGTTTTCCAGACAAAGTCACTGCAAAGACACAAAAAGACGTGAATTTGTGCCGGGCATCACGTGAAAGCCTCATCAGCGCTGATATTCTCCTCCTGTCATCGCTGGATCAGAAATTAGACTAAACACAGCGTCCGTGTTCGCTACAGCGTTAGCATAGCCTGCAATCCATCCAAACTCCATTCAGAAAACAGGCATTTTAAAAGTTATTTGCTTGTCTTCTCATGTGATGTAAAATCATGGAAACTTTCTACTTTAAGCTCAGTGAATGGATGTGTTTTGTTATCCAAATGCATCTTGGGAAACATATTTAACTCCCCACCTCAAGCTTTTATCTTATCAGAAGCATAAAGTCCAAGCTCCTTCCTACACCTGCAGTCTGTGGATGGAACTCTTGACCTTTTTAAACAAACCTCTGTCTGTATTTGACATTTGCATTTGTTTGAATGTATTCCTGACTGGTCTTTTTACTAAATATGCAGCTTTTTCTTGTGACACAAAGCAGTGAGGATGTTTTTTTTATGTGTTTTCTTAAGCTGCAGTCCTCGGAGCTCTCATCCAAATACACACTTCTTCACAAACACACACACACACTCATCCTCTGTCTCCGGTCATTCCCCTCTCTTCCTCTCCGGCTCTCTGAATGCGTGAGCGTGGTCCAATCAGCAGTAACAGTCTCCCGTGTTGTCAGCGGAGGAGAGCGGAGCCATTTTAATTTCCAACTCTGAGAATAAACAACAGTTTCCCCCCCCAATCATCCCTCCATCCTACTGTGCAGGAGTGCTGGCGCTGGCGGTTGACAGGGGGAATGTGATGAGGTGGTGCAGAGCTCGGCTGGACCCCGGAGTCTGGAGGTGCTTTAGTTGAAAGATGGGACCTTTACTGAGCCCATTGTACTGAGAACGTTTGATGAATGACAGCTATTCTCAGCAGTATGTAGGCCCGTGTGTGTGTGTGTGTGTGTGTGTGTGTGTGTGTGATAGCAGGTTTGTATGTTTGCAGTGAGGAGGAGGAGGAGGAGGCAGCGATGGATGGAGACCCCGTCCTAGCGTTGCCGTCGTGACACGTTCATTTGCTGTCTGCTGCTGTGCCTGTTTAAAAATGCATTAGAGCTGCTGAAACATCCATTTACATGTGTCACAGAAGTGAAGGAGGCCCTCGCATCATGGGCTCCAATATTTGTTCCAGTTACGGAGATAGATGGGATGTTCTCTCTTTTTTTTTCGATATACAAACAGTGATTCTCACAGTAGTGATGTGAGACTGTGTGTCCTGAATATATGAAATCAGCATCGTTGTGATAGAAATGATAATATGTGTGGTTGTGTATACAGAGTGTAAAAGCTTTTACATGCTGTTCCTGCAACACAAAGAAGGAGCCGCAGAGCAAACGGCATATTGTGTTTCCAACGTGGAGAAACTCAAACAACCCTCTGTTCACACAATACTTCCCCGTATGCTAATGTGGACTTTTAACATCCTTTTTTTATTTCACAACTCTGTCGTTTCTAAAGTCAAACTCCCAGCCCAAACATGCCCTTCTCAAAGTACTAAATATTAAATGATCGTCCATAAAACCATTGTTAAACTGCTCTCATCAAGTAAAAACTCCATTTAAATCCTGTACGTCCTATTCTGATGTGTATTACCACGAATACTTAAAAATGAACCGCACAGTTCACTAAAGTCACATCAACACAACGAAGCTTTATGTTTCATTAACCCTGTCTCCAAAAAACAGCTTTATATTATTTATACATAATGAAATGTGATCATTTGAGCATATTTGATATTTAATGGAGAAACAATTAGGGAAATATAATAACACTCTACATTACAACTTCTAGTAGGAATATTGTTTTAGTGTTCCAAAACATTATAACCAGATTAAATACAACCAACAGGGATTTGGACGGTTATTATAACTTATTAGCGTACTAAACGTTAATATGCTCCACTCTAAGCTACCAGACTCTATTGAACAACACAGCCAGTTACTTTGCCCGTTGTAAAACACACTCCACGCAGTCATAAAGTAAATAAAATGAAGACATGACAGCTATAATTGAACCTAATTACAACAAGATAATTGCTTTGGTGAAAGATAACATTAAGCTCATGCTAATTTGAACAAAGTCCTTTGAGTTGCTTGAACAACCATCAAAACATTATTTATTAATCGTTCAGTATTGAGTTGTGGTTCAATGATGGGAGTCTAGATACCTGTCAATCACAAGGAAGCCCCGCCCTAAAGCATCACCTGCTTTCTGGTCTGTTGGACTCTAAATGGACTATAATTGACTAAATGAACGTCATGCTGGATTGAAGAAGACTTGAAACTAGAGATTGAAACCATAAACTCATGTTTACAATGTTGATGGAGATAATAGATCAGTTGAAAAAATGGATCCACTAATTCAACTTGTAGCTTCTCTGAAACATCAAAGTCTTAAACTTCACAAAAAGGAAAAAGAAATCACATAAGTGGCCATTAATAGGTTTTGTCAGCACAGCTCCCCGTCTCTCAGAGAAGTTAGAGAACCCTGACGTGATACTAATGTTCCTGATCTCCAAGACGTTTCCACTCAAAGCCGGTCTGAGGGGTCCGGAGAGACCAGCCGGTCTGAACGGCCCACCGAGACGGAAACACAAGACTGTAGCTCATTAAGAACCTGGACAGCCATGTTCACTGATCCCTCCCTAATCTGGGGACCAATTAACCATCTTAAAAAAAGAGTCCCAGTACAACCAGTAACACCCCCAACCACTCAGACTGCTTATGGGCTCAGACCACCACCACCACCGTCCTCCCCGCCTCTCTGAGCATCCTATGATAACCTCCACACCCCTCGTTAGCGTGAAGCAGCTCCAGAGAATCCTCCGAGAGGTGAGCACCCCTCTTGTCCGTTTGTTATTTCCTTCATCACCTCAAACGGCCTCATTCAAATAGATGCAAAGCCGTTGTCTAATCACACAGCGGGTTGATTATTTATGATTGACATGCTCTCCAGATTGTTGGGTTAAACAGGGTCCCTATCTAAATTGCTAAATGGATGTTTTTTTTCCGCCGGTATGCTGATGACGCAGCTGTGTGTTTGTCAGATGGTGTCAGTCAGATTTAGTGTGTGAATCAAGCATATAGCTGGAACGGGTGGGCCGCAGGCACACTCTCCTGGATCCAGTCGCCCTCACCTCCGAGAGAAGATTACTCACATTCAATTTCCCCCTCCGTTTATAATCAATCTCCGGAGGATACCTCCTTGGCGAGTTTGTATAATAGCATCCAGATGGCACACGAGTGACTAAGTAATGTGACATTTGGCATGGCATTTTGTTTCACATCACACGTCCCGAAACCCTCACATCTCCATACAGCACACGGGGGAGGTGAGAGGAGCATGCTGAGCCGCCACTAAAACACCTTGTCCCGGCGCCAAGGTCACACCAGCATCTGCAGAGTCGATTGTGCTCATGGAACATTGATTTCAAAGGATTTACATGCTGTCCGACGACTGAACAGTGACGTCATAATATCCAGTCAGGGAGTAGGGAAGTCAAAAGAAAGAAAAACTCATCTCCCAAATATGAGAACAGACAAAAATCAACACATATTTGGTAACAAACTGAAGGAAACTGAAAGGCAATTCCACATTTGCATAATTAACATTTTCTGTTAAAGATTTCTGCAGAATCATCCGACGTCACCGCGCTTGTCTGACTTTGTTTCGTCACCAATCTGTTGCCGTTTCTTTTTAACTACTCACACATATAACAAATGTTGGGTGTGAACTTGAGCTTCCATAAAAAAACAACACTTATCGGATGTGAATAAGAATATAAAAGCAGGAGGAGGAGGAGGAGGGGGGGGGGACAAACTGAGTCAGACAGCAGATAAGAGGAGGACGAGGAGGCTGTGGTGGACCGGTGGAATGAAACAGCAACACGGGCCAGTGATCACAAGGCAGCCCTCCACCCCCCCACCCCAACATCTATTAGAGAGCCATCCTCAGCTCTCTGCTCCACTCTCCTCACGACATCCTCCTCTAACACCAGCAGCCCCGCCGTCCCATTAGCCCTGCCAAGTGGATGCTACTGGAGGAGCAGAGGAGGTGGAGGTGGAGCGCACCGTGCATGCGTGCCAAATGTGCTTGACAGGTATGAATGTGGACGTCTCCGTCCTATCGGCTGTGTTGACAGCCCCGGTTGCGCCTCCCCCTCTTCGCAGCGGAGGAAGCGGGAGGAAAGGGAAGCCACTGTGGGCTTGACATTTAACAACTGACAAAGAGTGTTCACATTTAATCTCTAAATGTTAACTGCCATAATAGCCCCACTTCACTCGGTTAGTAGGGGACAAAGCCTTAAGCCCCCGGACAGAAGTGGCTCCCACCTCCTCATTGATTTTACTGGCAGAGCAGGACGCCTAACTCTGACCCCAATTGCAGCACTGTTGATAATACTTATTATATATATATATATATATATATATATATATATATATATATATATATATATATAGCAATTCTAGGTCTGCTAAATTTAGCATCCAGCGTTTATTAACTGACTACTGTGAGTCAGAGTTTCTCAGTCAAAACTTCCACTTTTGATAAAAAGGTCTTAATTTTCATAATAATAACTGCTTTGTTGCTGTTTGTCATGATTCAACTTCTTCCAGAGACGCTTGTTTGGAAGAAGTGAAGAAAGGGCAGCGGATGATCAGAAATAGCTGCTATGACAACAAAAAAGAACGCCACCCACAGAAAGTCAAACTTCATCATCAACAGATGCAAGACTGAGAAGACCCGCGAGGATTCTCACATTATTACCGCCTTCCTGAACTCAGAACAGTGTCTGGTTTAAAGCGAACAGAGATCATGAACACAATTCTGTTAACCTTCACATTACAGCAATGTTCATATCAAAACATTGCTTGTTGCAGCTTTTCCAGATCCCTCTAGCCTTTCTGTATCAACAGACAATGCCTTCAGCAGGAAGCAACAAAAAGCTTTCAGTTAGTATTAAAAATATACCCAAAAATACACTTTTTTGGGTATTATTGTGCCGCTAAATGACTGTGCTCGTCTGTCCATCTACATCTCATTTCTGCTAATGAGTGAAAACCATTAACACAGGGGTTTTTGGAATTGGTTGAAATGAAATACTCAAGATATCGTTACGCATTCATACCTAACTCAATTAATGAGAGTCACTGGAGCTGCAGACGGCAAACATCCTGCCACGTGTAATAAAAATCCCACACTGTTTTCTATCCACACCGCCAGTAAGGATCGCCTCTTTACCTCATAACTCACAATCACCCGGAGACACCCGAGGCCAAGTAGTAACTTGACATGTCGCTGCCTCTGCAGCTTGACAAATGTGCTCCGATGGTCTCGACGGGGGGGGTTGAGATGGACTTCATATCCAGTTCATTTTGAAATGTGATAGACAGTGAACCCGCCACGGACTATCTTGACCCTGTGTGCTAAAAGGCAATACAGATCCATTTGATTGAAGTGATGCTTGGTGGTGTTCCTACAGAACTCTGTTCTCTCCACAAAGTGACTCGCCGCTTTCAAAAGGTAATAATCTTTCCTGAAAATCAAACAGTTGTAAATGGCATTTTCATTCATGGCACAATCGTAGGAATGAGAAAAACACAAAAAAACTCAACAAAAGGCCATTTCTCTCAACACTTGATGGACATACCAACCGATCCGTTTGCGGGCTGTTGAAAAGCAGACTTCCTTTGAGAGGAGGCGGAGGACGAGGAAGAGGTAGAGGAGGAAGAGGAGGGTCCGTATATCTTAAGCAAGGATAAGCACAGATTTATCTGATGTCTTCTTAAAATAAAAGAAGTAACATCATCAAAACTGCCTTTATCCATGCCTTTATAGACCAGCCCTCCTCTCCAATGAGACGGACAGAGTCGGAGACCCACGCACACCATAGAGGTTAGGACATTCATTTCAGCAAAGTGGGCAACACAGAGAAAAGCTTCAGTGAAACAGTTCAAAAACGTACATTTCAAAAAGGGCAGGGATTAGAACAGAGGAGTGGGATAAAGGCACAACACACAATGAAAAAAAAAAAACACAATGTGGGCCAACTGCAACAAACATCCAGAGGTATAGAATGTTCTAGTTTACATTCAGTAATTACAAGTTACTTAATGAAGGATGCAATTCTTTACAGTGTTTTCCTTGAAGGTGGGCCCACATCAGCACATCATCTGAACAGGACTAGATAGGGGTGCAACGGTGCCTTCATTAGAATTCTCATCCGCTTCAGTGCGTTGTTGAAATATAGCTCAAAGCCAGCTATTCTGTTGTTTTTTTTACTGCGATATATTACAAAGAGCCAGAGTCCCAGTGGACTCTACTCGGGTCATTTGTTGTAATAATTGAGTTGCCCCTAAAGCCGAAATGAGTACATTTAAGTTCCCCTGGTGAGCAGTGATGCTCCTCTTGTATTAATAATTCATATTTTTTGTACCGTTGCACCCCTGGAACCACAACAGAGAGCACACATGTATTCATCACACAGACAGGAGAGCTACATGTTAAAGGGGGGAAATACACAGGTTAGGTCTATAGATAGAGGTCGATGGGAATGCACTGCACTACGATTAACACTCCAGGTGTAAGCTGCCTCCAAACACTCATGGGTTGTTATATTAATAGTCGGTAACTCATAAGAGGAGGGCAGGAATCACAAAGACGTGATTAGAGGCAGCTTCGACCCGTTTAACAAAGAACAGCCATCCCTACCATGGTGACTCTGGGAGCGGACCGGCCAAAGTTTTTCTCCTAGAAAACACAACCAAGCGGTTACTTATTAGATTTTATTACTGCTTGTATTATAATAAATAACAATCAGACACATTCAACAACAGGGCGTTATTGTATTTGCACTGAAAAGCAGGGAGAGGGTTAACAGAGAATGTAATTATTTTTTTTGTGACAGATATGTGGACACGTATTGCAGAAGGCTGTTGGGGGAAAAAAACAACATGATTTCAGTGTTTGGATATTGATTGTGTTGCATTGTGTCTTCCCATCAACTACAGGCTGATGCCACCTGACACCACGACACAAAGCATCACATCAGCTCTCTCTTTACACACACACACACACACACACACACACACACACACACACACACACACACACACACACGGAAAAGTGTGAGATCAGTGCGGCGCGTTTGAATCTCAAGATAAAAAGCGAGCTGGTGTAGGAGGAGAGGATAATTAGAAGGGGGGGGGGGGGGGGAGTAAAAAGTCACCGTTGTTCCTAGCACCCTGACACCACAGGCATCCAGCCATGCAGCACTTTGATCCATCACTATCGATTTACCATCAGCCCCTCATCGCCCGCCCGCCTCCCACCCCGGCAACACACGCAGCTACAGCGATGCGTTCGCTGGCTCCGGGTCTGAATGATACGCACCAGTTTGACTTTAAACCCGTTGACCCAATAAACTTGTGCGGCTCGGGGAACATTCATTATAAGAGTGCTGCGGTGGAAACACTGATGAGCAGGGATGGCAGATTGTTCCACCTCAGCGTACGGAGAGAAATATGCAAACCAGCGTGTCTCGGTACTAAACATAACAGATTAGCACACATTAACATGACAATGTGGTATTCTATTCACTGTTTCCTTTCCAGATAAGCCCTTCTATTTGGCGTGAAAGGGAGCGTGTATGATTTAATAAAAAACGTGTAATTGATAATACAAAATGTTGTCAAACTTTAGATAGATATTGTTGTATTTTAAACGTATATAGGCACACTGAAGTGTTCCCTCATTCATTTTGAATAGTATATAAAATTGTGTCAGCACTATGTATCATATATTTGAGGTATCTGTGATACATGTATCACAGAAATCCAAAACTGATCTCCAAATTGACCAAACTGGCTTTATTTTAATGCGGGCAGCCGTGAGCTTCCAAACATTGGCTTGTCTTTTTAGCTCTTATAGTCATTAAGGTCATTGACCTGATGATGATACTCATCGGCCCCTCAGGGGAACAGGAGAGACCACTGACATGAACCGGGCGGTGGGAGATTCTCCAAGATGACCTTGAGCGTTCCTCCAGTCGATAAGGTATCGATGGCTCGATAAATCCATCAGACATGTAACGCAAGACTGACATATTGATGGTTGTGGAGTGTTTCCCCCCGAGGACGCACTCTGTCATCTGCTACATCCTTAGGTGGATCCGTGAGGGGGGATGTGGACGATGCAGATGTGGTCCTGAAGGATGGGACATGGTGGACCATCAGGCTCAGGAGAAACTGGTCTATTTCCTCTTGCTTTGGTTGAGGTAATGCAGGTAATTCATCTGTTAGTTATCCACAATACTGCAAAAAATCATCATCAGATGTAGACTCAAGAAGTCTGTCACTGAATTCTCCTCTGCTACCTATAGAGGCTAAGCCCCGCCCCTTCCAGTGTCCCCCATTGGACCTTCGGAAAAATATGTATTTTTTATAATTCATGGCATCAACAAAATCAAAAAAAGAATCATTTTTGCCATTGACTACAATGCATATTTTTCCAGATGAAGGTCCCATCGTAGTCCACCAGAAGGACCAGGAAAGGGCCCTGCTGCTGCATCCTGTACTCGTGTTTTTATTCTACAAGCACAAACGAGCGTGTTTTCCCTCCTATAGCACGATGCAGTAATGACCTTCGTTTAGCGCTGACACAGCGCTGATGGAGGCCTGGCTATGGGAGACTAAAAAAAACCTAAGTCATCCATTTGCGGTCTTTCAAACATGAGTTTACCAGCTTGTGGTTATTAAAATGTGCCAAGAAAGCCTCGACGCCCGAGCATTAGTTCTCCTGACTCGACATCTTATACAGTACATTTATGATATGTGCAGCATTCCAGTCAACGGGAAGATTCAGCGTTTCCTTCGGTGTTGCAGGAAAACAATCGTCGCCATGTAAAGCTGTCGGTTTATCTCGGCTCATTCTTGTAACGCAGGGAGAGAATTCTAATGAAAAGGTTTAAAAGTGACTGTCAGCGGGGGGATGAAATTCATAAAAATGATGAATTTAAAGCAGCGCTTTGTTTGGTTGGCAAACAGCATCGGTTATGCAGGATTGTGCTACAGTTACAGCAGGACTCTCTGTGTTGCTGCTGCACTGAGGAGACCTCCCTCCCAGCCAACATCAGCACTTAACACTGTTTGCTTGGATTCCCAGCCCAAGGTAACTCATTCTACACCCTGCTTGGCCTCGACATATCAACCGGATATCTCCGGAAATCAATGATGTGGATTCAGTGTCATGTGTGCACAATATGCAATATATATATATATATATATTTGTTTGAGGAACTGCAGGCAACACTTCCTTCTCTGAAAGCCATGTGGTCCCACTCTAATCTGGATTAAGCAGCAATTATAGCTCATAAAATAATGAGTAAATAACATTTTTTTGTGAGTTTCTTTGGGTGACGTTAGAGATACATGATGTGACTCCGGGGGTCGCTGCCATGCTGTAATATATGTCTCAATAAAGCTAAATGCTTCTACATGACTGTAAGACATCCCGTACTAATATGAACACATAATTTAGCATGCGATATCTCATAAAACACGGTTGCTAATGGTGCCGATGCGTTCGGCTCACAAGCCTGGCAGCGGAAACTGGATTCAGACACACTGCTCATAAATTCAGCGCCACAAATGTATGCATAGTTTATTGTTTTACTGCCTTTCTGTTGCCCAATCGGAGGAGAAACACTCTATATTATGATTAAGAGGATAAAGTTTTAGTTTCTTCTTTTTTTAATTACAATAATGATTTCCAAAAATGTGCATTTCCTTCTCGTCTTTCACCCCCAGTTGTTGATTTTGTATTTTGTATTTTTTTAATCAACACCTCACTGAGCGAACGACGGCTCGTCTTCTTGCTCCGCTAATCACGGTTCATTAGCATGGTAACAAATCAATTGGCACAAAGAGTGCCTCTCTGTACCTGTGGCAGAACACTGGCTGCAATATTATGTGATGTGTTTCAACGCACCCACCCCTCACCCAACACACACACACACACACACACACACGCTGCCGCTCCCCTGCTGGGCGTGTTGGATTGCTATCAGTCCCCGGGAAAGCTGTTACATAACCCACGCTGCCAGCAGCAGCAGCAGCAGCAGCAGCAGCAGCAGCAGCAGCAGCAGCCCACGTCAGCCTCCATATTAGATGATAGTATCTTAAATGGCTCTTTGACAATGTTGCTCCTCGGTTGCAGTTTACGAGGAGGAGGCATCTTAGGAGCGTGAGAGCGACGTGCTGATTGGCTGCCGTCAATAAGGAGACAATAAGATGTGAGATCATATTTAAAAAAAAAAAAGGAAACAAATGGGGCGACGTCATTGGGGTTGTTTCGTGAAATAAAGCCGAAGCTGCTCGTCCAACTTTAGGAGTAAAAAAATAAATCGCATTCATTTGTGTTGCAGCCGACATCCTGTATTCTCGGAGGGCTTTAATACAAACGCTTTAATATTAATGCTTAACTGGTTCGCTGTAAAGCATGAATGCAGATCGTGATGCGATCACCAGAGAACAAAGTTGCCAGAGTTTACTAGTCCTTCTTGCAGGGGGAGGGAGGCAGAAAAAAAAGCTTTCTTCATTAACTCTCCATCTCATACAGCAATCCCCCAAGCTCAGATAGAGCAGGGCGAGCGGAGCGAGCGAGCGAGCAAGGGAAAGATTAAGAGAGGGAGAACGAGAGCAGAGATTCGATAAAGAAGGGGAGAGTCTTATTTCAGTGCTTCACACACTGCTGGATGATCAAAGTACAAAATGCTGTTTTAATTCCAAGAATCATATCTCATCTCCTGTCCACAAGCTCATTATAGAGAATGATGCTGCAGGACAGAGGGGGGAGAGCAGGGGGGCAGGAGGAGAGAGGACACACAGTGGATGCCCCCAAAATCCAGCTCGGCTACATCAGTCTACTTAATGCCATAACGCACCGACGCACAGCCGAACCTTCTCGACCTTTAACCTTCGTTATAGCTGGTGGAACGGAGCAACGGGCAAGCCAAGTCATTATTCGTATCGCACGTATAAAAATGTTAATTAAAGCGCTGAACAAGAGGCAAAAAAACACAACGCAAACAATAGGAAGAGAAGAAAACACTAAATATAATGTGAACATCGAGGACAATTCATGCACAACGTTCATACTGGTCATACTGGTCATATGTGATCCTGTTTTCCCACTGAGAACACCAGCAGCTGCTTTTTCTACTAATTGCAGAGGATGAAGAGATATTACGTCGGCTTAAAAAGCATTACAGCGGTCTATCCGAGAGCTAATAAAAGGATGAGTAACACTCTCAAGGTCTTTGGCTGGATTCTTAACAAACGCTGGATCGATAAATCAGCTCGTCACAATGATCTCACTCTTTATTTTCATTCAGAAAGCTTCAATCCTTAAAGTGTTGATGTCATTTAAAGTAAAGGCTGCAGTGAATCTACGATGGTGACCTTGACTTAAAACATTTCTGGGCGTGGTCACACAGAAACACATGACACATTATTTTGCATTTTTTAAGAAAAAAGTATAATAAAAACAGTGTGCCAAAAGGAAATTAATGTATCCTAATTTGCAATGTTTTAAAGCCGTGTTAAAGCATAATGAGTTCATCTGGAGTTTAAAGGCGGAGTAGGTGGTTTTTGACTTTGAACGCATCGCTGAACCGCCCCCTTCGACCTCCGTTCAAAGCTCCTCCCCCAAAACACCAAACGAGTGCTCGAGATCGGCAGAGTGCAAACAGGAAGTAAGTTGACAGACAGGCAGGCAAACCAATTATTTTAGACGGGGGTTTTTACAGTCCTGCCACGGCCACAGATAACATTTATGTCTTTTTTATGTCAGAGCATTTATTTATTTATCCATTGCTATCGGCATGTTACAAGGATTTCAATTAATAAAACAGACAGTGTTTCTGAATAGAATCACCTACTCAACCTTTAACGTCCCAGTTTTACCAGCTGATGTCTGCCTGAAAACCTCGCATTAAAACCTCTATATCCGGATGACACCTGATGTCAGGGAGCACAGCAGCAATGAGCATCCAGGCTTGGCCGTCGGAAAAAAGGACGCCTTCCGGTTCTGCTCGTTGTGTTTTTGCCAGCGACAGACACGGATACCTGCACACACAGTGAGCACGTCCATCCATACGTTCCTCCTCCAGCTCCCCATTCAACAGCACAATCAGCCTCAGCAGGAGCTCCAGTCTCCAGTTAATTCTAAACTCATTAACAATGGAGCCGTAATAATAGTGTGCACAAAAGCAGAAGGTGTGGGAGGAGTGCTTTCACGCAGGAGGGGGAAAAAAAAGAAGAAATGTTGGGTTTTTTTCATAATCAACTGCCAGTCATTTACTAAGATAAAGGCTTCTTTAAGTCTGCATAGGGGACAGAAGCCCACAGTTGCAATTTAATTACCATTTTGCTGGAGTTTTACAAAAGAAACACAAGTATGCAGTGTCATGACTACGGAGGATTGGCTTCATGAATAGAAATGTGTTTCTACAAAAGACATAGGAGAGAGTTGAATTAAAACCTCGACATATTCATTGAAAGTTACGGGTTTTCCATCTCCTCTGACCTCCTGGTTGAATAAGGAATAAAAAAAGACGGGATGAATATTCACCAGTCTTCTGTGGACTGGGAGGGAATCTTGGTGACCTTTCACGCCCTCTAAGAACATTTTTTTTTTTTTTTTCCCCACAGACTTCCACTTGGATTAGCTTTTTGCTGATTTTTCAATTACCATAAGTTAAAAGTATATTTTTTTGGGAGCATTAAAAATTCTTCAGAGGGAGTATTCATAGACGAAGAGAGAGCCGCGGCATCGTCGCACAGCCGGAAACACAAAAGCCGAAAGCGCTTGACAATTTTCCTCCAGTCGAGAGTGAGTCAAATCTGAATATTGATTGAGTCCATTTAATCCACCTCGGCACCTACTGATGCGTCAATCACCCTGCTAAATCTAGTTAAGCGTTCCAGTCTCGCGAGCCGAACAGTGGCCCAAGGACAGCGCTCCTTCCTGTCCTCTTTTAATTGCTGTTGGCAGCGCGCGCCGTGACTCATGGTAATGAGTTAATGAAGTCATTGAGATTTAGTGAGCAGCCACAGGCTGCAGACTTCCTGCTGAGAATAGTGCACCATTCAATATGGCTTTATTAACATTTCAGAAATGTGCCACGAGTCATGATCACAGCAGTTGTGATTAATTTTGGGGCCTGTCAGATCAGACTGGAGGGAGCTAGGTGGCACGAGTACTTGGCACTGTATTATTGGCGTATTAATATTTCACGTTGATTGGATCCCACGGGGAAGTAAATCTTATTTTTTTTCTTTTTGAATTCAACACAATTGCTAAAAAAGTACTAGATAAACACACTTGCTTAGATTTGCACAACAAAAGCCATTCCTGTGAACCCAAAATGCCCAAAATCCAGACCCTGGCACACCTAAATGGAACAGGGCCATAATCCATGTTATCGATTACACCTGTTTTACACACTTTCAGCACTTTATGAGCATAAAAATGTCATGAAATGCAGCATAATATTGAGTTAAACTGGAAGGATTCCAATGTGCTGCATTCTCTAATAAGCTCAACGTCATTTCCATCTAACCTTGAAAACGAGCGGCTCGTCCCACAGCAACAAGAGGGGGAAAAGAGGCTTCGCAGAAATATATTGATGTATTTTTTTCAGATTTGATGTCAGGTAATTGGCTAAAGCGCCTGCCAAGCGATCAGTATTCTACGTGAACGACGGAGGTAAGGTGAGTCTCAGTCGGAGGGAGATACGATATCTGACGGAGCCCTCCCTCCAATCTAATTAAGTAATAACCTCGCTGAGAGAAAACCCACAATGGACGGAGAGGAAAAATCTATAGAATTCATTTCCGGAGATGTCGGCAATTTGTTTCGAAATGACAAATATTGCGTTCGTTAGCTCTATCAAAAACATAAATCATTGTTTGAATTCGTAAGGACCTCATTTGACCTTGCTGGTCATTTCGCTTTGCTAAATTGGCACATTAGCACTTGTTGAAAGGAAGTGTCCTTTACGCTTTTTATTCCACCTCTGCCTTAATGTTCAGTTTAATCCTGAACCAGCAAATCCAGGTACGCCTTCTGCATGTTAGCACCTGTTGAGGTTAACAGTGGAGCATAAAGGCAGGAAGGGGCCAATCTGCAGATTGCAAGGTGAGTGATTGGAGAGGAAATGCTCCCCACTGTGCAAAATAACATGTGCACTCCCGAAACTGCAGCATGAACAACTTCAAATCTGACAGATCGTAAAGCAAACCGAGAACCTCTCTCTCCCTCTCCCCTTCGAATCACACGGTCATGTGACCGGGTGAGCCGAGGACGCCTGCTGGTGGCTTTCTGTTTGGGGCCAAACACGTCAAACTCTCTGACAAACAGCCCCTCCTTCCCCACCATTACGCTGTCGATGTGGTGGAGAAACAAATTGAAAGATGACTGAAGTGGAAAATGACTGTTAGTGCGCCTATATTGTAATTCTGTATCAACTGGTGAAGCATTGTAATTATGCACTGGAGTCGAGCGTGACATGTTTACCCGGGGAAACGGGCTTCAGAAATGCGCAACGCATACGTGTCGATGGATGAAATACAATGGGCCTTTATGGGTGTTGTTTAATTATCACATTCGGAGGCTCCGGGAGCCAACGTGCCTCCTCCCTGCCTTTGACAAAGTGTCATATTTCACGTCGGCGTGCGTTTCAGTCAAATGAGAGCGAGTCAGGTTGATAGATGGCGGGTCTGTGGAGATGATGCATTTCCCCTGTGATTGCTTCCATAGCTATTACTCACGGCCGAGGGTGATTAGTAGGCCGGCGGCTGACACCTTTGCTCGCGGCGGAGAGCCGGCTCATAGGAGGGTCCGGTTACATCCGCACAACGCCGATCTCTGATTTGCTGGGCTCAATCAATGGGCCAAAAGTAATGGATTATGTGCGGCGCTATCTATCAGCGACGCCAGGGGGGAAGGAATGCATGAAGGACAGATGGCGGCCGAAGACTTTTAGGAATATCGCTCATATTCGCTCCTCCTGGATGTCATTGTGTTACCTGTCAAAGGCATTTCGGGAGGAATATGTGCTGACCTTGTCTGGCCTCAGCACGGAGAGAGAGAGAGATATAGATAGATAGATAGATAGAGAGAGAGAGAAACTGCTGGCTTCACCCTTTAACTTAGGTAACATCCACTGACACCCATCACTGGGACAGTTGTAGGCTACTGGGGTTTGAGCCAATGACATTTAACACCATTCATTCATTTGCATGCAACCTTTGGTTGGTGCCTTCACTGCCTCCCTGAGTAACAGGCTATAGACTTAATTAACGGTAATTATTATGTATTATATATTATAATAAAGTACAGACAGCTTTGCCTTTATTCCGATTTTTTTTATCTAAAATGCTTCCAAACTTTTCACCTCATTTTGTCTGTTGTGGCTCAGTTGTGATGTCACAGACACTGGTGCACCATGGGTAGTTTGGTCTATCTGACATTCACACCCATACAGGCCGGATCAGATAGATTTGCTGATGTTTTAGTGTAAATGCATGTCAATCTCTTCTAAATGTGCAGAATTTAATTTCTTTGTGTGTCATAATGTCGGATGGCGTTTGATTGAAGAGCAGTGGTTTTCTCTGCACATCTGCACCAGTCAAACTGCATAGTCAAATTCAATTAGAACAAATTAGAGTACATTAGTGATGCCCTATTAAATGATGAGGGGGAGTTACTTCAAAGAACTCTTACATAAGACCTGTTTTTTTTCCTCTAATATATGCTTTAGATCTTTTTTCGCCATGCAAATGTGTAGCCTATCAAATGGGTAAGATTTACTCTCTCATGAGTTAATGGGGAAATGACATTTCCTCAATTAGAGTCGAGCTCGCTAACGTTTTCACAAATAGGCCGTGACCTTGTTAGGCCGCTTTGTTCTGGTGGCTTATCTGAAACGACCAAGTTAGACATGAAGTCTGTCACGTGACCCCCCCAACATGTACATTAATCACTCTCAGACTCCATTATGTGTCATATCAATACACACTGTGGGTTTTGAGTTTATCTTCAGGCCATTCATTAAAAGGCAGATAGTTTAACATCAGCACAACTATGGAGCCACCAGGGTCTGCAGAATCACTATAGCTAAAAGGCTAATGAGCTAGCCAAAAAGGCTTGAAGTCAATGAGCTGCCAGCACTGTTATCATCCCTCTGAAAAACCCTTTCCATTTTTATTTTTTTACGATATTTCCCAGAGGGCATTGTGGCAGCTGTATGGCTGATTCCTCCTCGTTTAATTTAATATCGTCATGCTTCCCTAGATCGTCTGCCAGATAAACCAGCATGATTAAGAGGGAGATGGGGGAGGGAACAATGAAAAAGTCAGGTGGAGCTCGGGCCAAAACGTGGTCCAACTGTGTTCCAGACGACAGAGCCGGACCCCATCGACCCCCCCCCCCCCACCCACGCTGGCTCAGGTGGGTTCGAGCGCTCGGAAGGAATTCTCGAGATAATTCAATTTAACTTCCAGCGAGCAAACATTGACTCATTCTCTTGTAAACATTTAATTTCCTCAGAGCAGCTGAGTCGGGGTGATGAAAAGGACCAACACTCATTACAGAGGAATGCTAATGAATGTTTGAGGCAATTAATAATGTAAAAGTCACTCCTTTTTGTTTCACATTATTTCCCTCATCTCACCTCTTGGCACAGAAGGAATGCATGCGAGTTCTTCCGTCCTCCAAAACAGAGCGACGGGGGTGAGATGAGCCGTCATGTGACTCTCCCCGCCGAGCGAATGGAGACGGGTGTGATTTTATTACCCCTCGCTGGATGGACTGCAAAAGAGTTCTGAGCTGTTTAGACTGAGCCCTCATGCAATATTGATGGTGCCGGCCACGCCGGGCACAGACAATACTCCGAGCAGACGGATCAATGCCACATCAAGGGAGCCGAGGCAGTTTAGTGAAGGGAGCACAATTGAACTGGAGGCAGAGCTACATTGTGTGGTTTCAGATAGATAGACGCTACACAACATGAAGCCTCAGAAGACTGTATGAGAAGGACACGGAGCAGGCTTCTTGACATCCACCACCGGTCCAGTTTTCCATGTGAACAACTATGTCTGCAGCATCACAACCTCTCAGTGTGTCATTGTGTTGTCTGCATGGTTTACCATCTAATGGTTGCCAGTCAAAGATGGAGCAGCATGGACGCAGGAACGGCTCTTACACTAAAAACCTCGCCTTCTTCGCTGTCGGACTTCATTGCGGTTCATTGCCCATGCCGGCAGGAGTCTTTTTTTTTTCCACTGTCAACTTAGAAAACACTGGAAATTGCTACATTACATTAATCTTTTATTTCAACTTTCTACCTCACTGGAGTTATTAAATTTAATGGAGCACCAAAGTGCCCTAAAGTGATTGCAGCCCCGCGGTGTCTTCACACAAGTTGAATGGATTTGGTTTCATCCTGGCATCTGATTGGCATTTTGGGTGACAATGGATGCCAACGTGTAAAACCGAGTTAGAAAAATGTCTTAGAAAATATAACCCATGATAGTTTGCATACTACATACAGCAACATAGCCTCTCCAAAGAGAGTTAAAGCACATGTGTAGGCTGAAGGCTGACAATAATAAAACCTGGGGTCCTGCCTTGTATGGTAGACCCCGACCTGGACATGGGGTCCTATATGGCGTGGTAGACCATGGCTGCCATGATTAGTGCCACTGTGCTCCTTCAGACCGGCCTTCTTTAGCCACTGGTATGATTTGGTATATATGTGTGTGTGTGTGTGTGTGTGTGTGTCTATAGAGAGAGAGGGGAGTTTTGTTTTAGCAATTCTTTGTGCAGCTTTGATATAAAATAGTTGTATATTGTATAGCTCCATCCGCACACTGACCAACATATTGTAGTCCCAGCATCCAGTTCTGAAGCTGTTTTGCCTCCACTACTGTCAGTATCCCTGAGGGGGGGGGGGGGGGGGTAGAAGCTGTGTGCAGAATGGCTGGTGCAGACCAGCCAGTACAGAATATCTCCAAAGGAAAAGGAAGCGGGAGACCGAGAGTATCGACACACTGAATATCTTGTGTTTTACCGTAGCGTATGGATGTTTCAATTCTGCCATATGTGCCCGAGGGGAATTCTCCCTTGAGCCAGCGCTTCCTCTTTCTTGTGCTTCTCCTCGGGGGGAACTCCGGCCCCCTCCATCAACGCTCCTGTCAACCCAGGCATGTTAGCTTGGGAGCCTTTTCTCCACCGGATCCTCCCCTGGCTTCTGTCACCAACCGCTGTCTGGGCGTCTCAGCTGAGCTCCCAACTCCCCGCAGCTCCTGCTATAGCTCGGTAGGGCACCGTACCAAAATGTGAGGTAATTAAGACACAGAAAACCTCTTCCACTCAGTTGGGGAGAGGATTGAAAAGCTCATATATGTCAAAAGCGACAGCGGGCTGCTAATTTTGCCTCATCTGAAAGTGCTTCAAGTGTGCCAATTACTATTCTGTAGGCAGCAGCGTGCGACTCGCATGACAGGAATGTGCAATAGTCGGGGGAAAGGAAAGTTGGTTTCCATCTCTGTTCCTCCGCCGCCACAAAGCTCTGAACTACCGGTGCAAATCCCACATTTACATTTTGATTAAACATCAGATAGCAGCCAGTCATGATGTTTATATATATATTTTTTTAAAGATATGAGCCGTTATGTTGCCCTCATCAGATAAGATTAATGTCTCTTCCTGACAGTTCCATAAAAACGCTTAATTTCAATGCATCGTCCCACAGACATCCTTAACAGAGACTAGATAGGGTCACTGATTTATTTGCCTGCTTACCCCTGAATAGAGTTTCTTATGTGTACGTGTCGATGGTTTTGGTGATACATGATAAACTAGAGGGATTCCTACACTATTACCATGAAATCGAGGTAACGGAAAGTTGAAAAAGGATATTATAAAGGCCTATACAGTGTCCATCCATCCATCCATGCATCCAACCATCCATCCATCTATCCATTGTCCTCTTATCCAGGGCCAGGTCACCATGGCAACAGGCTTCAGTGAGAATTCCAGGCGTCCCTCTCTCTAACAATGTATTCCAGCTCCTTTTGGGGGACCCCAAGGTGTTCCCAGGCTAGATGGGCTATATAATCCCTCCAGGGGAGGGTCTGGGTCTAGGTTGCCTGGAACACCTCAAACAGGAGGCTTCCAGGAGGATCCTGATTAGATGCCCGAACCACCTAATCTCAACTGCTTCACACTGCAAACTGCCCCAATGTTTGCTGCAGGTCACGTTCTGAAGGAGCAAACAGAATCACATCATCTGCAAAAAAGCAGAGACGCAATTCTGAGGTTCCCGAACCGGACACTCTCCTCCCCCCGGCTGCGTCTTGAAATCCTGTCCATGACCATCACAAACAAGGATCGTGACAAGGGACCCGGACGGAGGCAAACACCCGCCGGCAACGTGTTTACGGACACAGCACTCACTTCGGTTGCCTCGAAGTTTGAAAAATCTCTTTTTAACTCTTTTAGATCACTGGAAGAAAATACATATTACAATCCAATATCTTTTTCTGCCTGTAAAACAAAATATGAAGTGTGCTTACATCAGCTAGTGCCAACCAATTTCCACCAATAATATCATGACACCCATTCATCAATCATTCAGAGCTAGAGAAGGTGCTGAGCGAATCTTTTAAATTATTGAATAAAATTCTCCCAAAGGTATCTCCTACCTCCTATTTGGAAAATAGAGACAACTTCAGCTCCACTTTAACTACAAATTATGCAAAGATTCCATACAATACTGGTCACTGGGATTACAAAACTCAATGAACAGAAATCCTACAGTTCTTTATCGGTAACGAAGCAGTGTGAGTGACTCCCCTCCTGTGTTTTCACACCTGTATCATCCCTCCATGCCTCCCTCAGCGTGGGGTTAACAGGCTGGCTCGATATATTTGAGACCGCCTCCCTCCACCCGACCCTTTCCTTTCCCCCAACCCCTAATGGCCCCGAGGGAAACGTCATTATTTATCGCTATTGAAGGGGCCTTTCAATTACAATAGCTCAGCCCCCCCTGTCTATTACCCTGCAGTCTGGGCGTGGAGATTGAATACTTGTAGCTGCTATCAGCGATAATTCAAGTGCTCCGCCATGTGAGAAGTTCACCCAACCTGCAGCGTGACAATGTGGAGGCAATTTGGCTCTCTTAGTCCGAGAGGATGGGAAGTGAATGCAGTCACAGAGAGAGAGAGGTAGACGTGTGGACATCATGGAGCAGAGCTCCTCTCAGCATGACTCTCACATCTCGTGTGATTTTTAAAGTGGAGTGTAATGCCGAGCTTCACGAGGTTTTTAGTCCCTTGTCCCTCCAACAGTGTGAAATGGATGCAAAACACCACCTGCTTTCATGAAGAGGCACAGAGACGCGTCGGCGGCTTGTTGTTAAATATATCGCAGAGATAATTAAAAAAAAGGTACGTTAAAAGCTTTGGTCGTCCCAGTTCGGCAAATTGAATTTACTGAAAGCAACATGTCGTATAACGGTTCGCCGCCTGTGGATGAGAAATTAGCAACGTGTTTTGGGTGCTTCGTAAACAATCGGCCGCCGTAAACTGAAAATGATTCCTGATTATCACAAATGAGACATTTCTCAGCCTCGACAATAAAACCAGGACTGGTTATTTGGAGGCGGTGGATTTGTATTTAGAGCAGCAGGGTTAAGGCCTAGTGATGGTTTAGATGGATCTTTAGATTCATATAGAGCAGAGATCTTCAACAGGGGGTCCGGGACCCCAAGGGGGTCCGCAAAGTTATAGCAGGGGTCCCCAAAATGATTTTATCCCAAACTTTTTTTCTTCCAAAATGTAAAATATGTCCACAAATGCCCATTCACATTAATACATCTAATAAGCAATGGTAATTGTTGTGTTAATCTAAAATTGTGATAAAGAAATGAAGCAATATAACATTACAATATGTTCTATAAATGTATGAATCTGTCAACAATTATTATTTTAATGGTTTAGCATTGTATATATACATTATTACAAAGTACTATACATGATATGGCACACTATAAGCTGCACTACATATTATTATTATTATTGGTCTGGTTTAATAAGCAACATAATTGTATATATGTAATAGGGGGTCCCTCCATTAGGTTACATCAGACCTCTGATATAGAGCATTTAAAATGTGCATTTCTTAACTAAAGAGGCAGAGTCTACTTAAAATATATGACCTCTGCCACAAACATTTGGCCAAAATCAATCAAAACACGAGAAGGACTGAAGGGGGAAATGAATACCAAACCCGAAACCCTTAGCCTTCTTTTTTTCCTTTTTTTTTCGATTTTTCATCTAGCTGGAAATAGATTTGGAAATGGATCCGAACCCGGAGCAGATACATTTTAATTTGATCCCATGCATCATTATTTGCACAATGCAACTGGCAGTCATCGCTGCTGTGCTCTGAATAGCATGTCTACATTCAAATTCTGCACAGAATACAACATTTTCATCCCTCCTATACAACAAAAGGCAATCATTCCATTTGTTTTCCCACACAATGGCCTCTGGATAATAGTAATACAGGAAGGGGGGGGGGGTTGTATGGAGGAAAAGACGACCAAGTTATCTGCCTTTCCCAGTCTTCCTCTCTGCCTCTCCGTTATGAATAATAGATTAGAGATGAGTTTGCCTCGCAGGGAGGTGGGTACAGCTGCTTGAGGTCAGTGCAGCGAAGCCAACACCAGTCTGCCGACCAGGACTCGGTTTAGCCGTCAGCACCGCGATTCACAACGGCTCTTTCAGCACTCGAAGCCACTCTGTGAAGGACGTGGCCGTTCAATGCACAATGTCATGCTTTTCAGTATCGTAAACAGATGCTCTCTCTTGCTAGATATTTGGTAAACAAGGCTGCGGAGCACATTTCATCCCTGTATTCTGCTTACGTTGGATCCTCAGCCTCAACAAAGGCCGATTACCAGGTTAGAGGGACTCCGAGGAAAATCCAAATAACTGCCACCGTGTAATTTAATAAAAGGCAGTCCAGACTGACAGGCATGTTATGACAGGCATGTTAAATAGGAAAGGTTAAAAGCCTCAGCACATTGCTTTTAGCAGTGGATTAACAGCTCTCAGATCTGTGTCCGTGACTCTAATCAGAGAGTTGTGTTCAATGCTCACGTTCGGTCATGAAAAATCGAAGAAGAAGAAGAGGAAGAAGAGGAAGAAGAAGGGGGAAAATCCCAATGCAATTCAAACACCGAGATCAGAATCTGAACACAATCCAGCTGCTCATGCCAGCCTCCTTTCATCTGCTAACACGCTCACCAGGGAGGCAAAATGGTGCACCAGTATGGATATTTGGGGCAAATTTCACAAGTTAATTTGATTTCAGAGCAGGCCGTGGCACTTCAGGTTTATCAGTATCGGGTGGACCTGCAGCAGAAGGTGGGGGGGGAGAACGGTGTGGATTTAAAATGTTCTCTTCGTCAGGCAAATGCTCCCGAGGGAAGACTTAGAGGACAGAAACTTTGATTTCCACACGCTGTTTGTTCTTCGCTGTAAAGGATGATAAATACTCCCTTCATAATAAAAGCGTTACACTTAATTTGGCTTTAAAGAAACGCCTTGATGCCCAACCGGAGGAGGGCTTTCATGTATTATACCGTTCCATTAAACATATTTAAACGTGACGGCTTTCAGATTCATCAGGCGGACTCCACTCCACTTTTATTTGTGTTCAGGACCCCGCTGATGATGATTAATAACAAATCTAAAGGAAGGGGGGGGGAATTAGCATGAAAAAGTCCTTGCATTCCAACTGATGCATAAGATATCTGCACTTACTTTAATGAGCGCCGATAAAAGTTGCCACGCTGTGCAGCGGGCAGCGTCTTGATTGATGCCGCGCATTAAGATTATGCCTCCCTGCCCAAAGCAAACATCGCAGCAGCCCCGTCGTCCCCGACTACCTGCCTGCAAGGACTCTCCGTCTCTTTTCACCTGCCAAACTCCTGCTCTCAAAACCCCCTTTCTTGTTTAACTCACTCAGATATTCCGTGTGAGCTACATTTCTTGCATTCCTCTGCCGTCTCAGATAGAAAGCCGTCTCTCTCTTCCCTCCCCCCCCCCAGCGTTACCTCGCTGCCAGACAAATAGCTCCACTTGTTTCAAAGTGGCCGCAACAGAAGGACAATGATAAGAGAGCTGTCTCCCCAACTGTCATTTCCTCTGTCTGCCCCACACATCTCACATCACTGTAATTGACTGCGGTGCATCTGGAGGTGCCACTGTTCCTCGGGAGTCTTGTCACGAACTGGAAAGGGCTGGCTTGTCATTCACTGACCTCGACGTGTTTGAGTTGTGGCGGTGTGTTTTCCTAAAGTGCTACGAGGCGTTTGTCTCATGTGTTCATACCCGGGGAAAGTCATTAACTCGGTTCTCGACTAAAGGACGCCGAGGACCGCTGCTGAGCTGTGCAAATGAAGGGGGGAAGAAAAGTGTCAGCAAGTCGTTAACAAAGGCTCTCCTGCCTGCTCGGTGAATGATAAAACAAGGTGCGTTAATCTAACTCTGTATGTGTCGTCCTGGCATCGCCTCCATTCAGTAGAGGGCGCTCCAGCGACAGGGCGGGGGATGGAGACGTGTCTTCCTGCTAATGAGTGGCGTGGCCACCCGGCCCTGCGCTCTCTGGGACCGCATTAACGCCGTCTTATAGGTGATTCTGCAGAGTGCTGAGCCAGCAGGTCGGCCGTGCCTCCTCCCCTGAACCTGGCCATCAGTTCCTTTGGAGCTGTCAGTCAGAAACAGACGTGAGGCAGCCGGGCTGCATTTTTCAGCCACTCAAACTGATTTGGGGGGCACAGATTGCTCCCTGCAGTTGGTCTCAAAGAGGACTTTTTTTTTTTATTCAGTGAGGGAAGAAAAGAAATGATTGAGAGCAAGCAGCAGTCAGCTCTTATCAGCGCAGACACATCTTTAAAGAGACTTTTGGGATGTCTAATGTGATCAAGATTAGCTGTTTAGAAAGTAATCAATTCTCAAATTAACTATTTGTCAAAGCAGACAGAAAATATGTTTGTTTTCCTGTTGTTTTACATACAAATCAATGACCCTTATCTTTAATAATTTAATACAAACCTAAGTATTCATTTACAAATGTTGCATCATCAAGGTTTCATCTGGAAACTGTCATGATTTTTTTTTTTAGTTTGTTTTTGAGCTTCTGTCTGTCTCTTGCGTTTGGTGTCGTTGGTTTCCTGTTTTAGTTTGTAGTCCTTCTGTCTTTTGTCGTAATGCTTTACTTCCTGTTGTTTCAGTTTCCCTCCTTTTTTCTGTGTATCAGTGTGTGTGTGTGTGTGTGTGTGTGTGTGTGTGTGTGTGTGTGTGTCTCCTGTGTGTTCCCTTTGATGTTGGGTTATTCACACCAGCTGTACATTTTCTTTCCTGTTTTGATTATTCTCGTTCCTTTTTTAGTTTAGTTTTTTTTGCAAGCTTGTATTTAATAAAACTTTAGTTCATATTTACTTTTGGGTCCTGAACTCTTTTCCTCCGCCCAAAAAAGGGGGAATATCACTTAAATAGCATAAATAAAGTACATTGACTAAATTACTAAATTGCTTTTGGAATGAAAAAAGCAATTGAATCCTTCCTTCTGGCTTAAAATACTGGGTGTATGTTTCCTAGCCAGCGTTTCTATAAATGATGCATTTGCAATGATTAGAATACATAATGCAGGGATTGCACATTTCTTGCTTAAACTTAAACTTAATGTTCACATCCCGACTATGGAGGTTGTGCTAAAGTTTGTGTCGGAAGCAGTTCTGAACTTTCCTTAAACATCATAAACATCCCTGCCTCTCCATAATAATGAGTTGAATATGATGAGAAACAGCAGCATGAACTAAAAACTGGTTTGTGGAGCTGACAGAATAAAAGCAAGGCTTCAAACTAACGACATGTGTTGTAGCGTGGACCAACAGTAAACGTCGATTTAATCCTGCGGTCAAACGCTCACGAGGGGAAAACAAAATTTGCTAGAAAATGTGAGTTTTGCATGAGAGATTTAATATTCCGTCTCTGGTTGGATGAGACCCGGAGCTGTTTGTCGTCACAGGAATCCGCTCCTGTCTGGTTCCTCCTCGTACCTTAAACAACACCGAGGTTCTTTCACACGCAGATGTTCTCATCTTCCACCCGGAGTGTTGATTACGCGGCCTGCAAATGATGATCCCGCCGATGGGCTTGTTGTTCAGCGGCATCCGATTCATTCAGAGGAAACGGGAAGACGACTGTTTTATAATCAGAGGGAAGTGCCGAGACGCAGAGAGGGGCCTTTTTTAGTTCTTCACCAAAGGTAAACAAAAAAGGGACAAATGAGAGGCAAACAGCTGTTCGGAGGCTCCAGCAGAAAGAGTGATTGGTGTTTGCTCGGTTGGATCCCGTCCCTCGATGGTCCCTACGGCGTCTTAGCACCGCCGTTGTACAGTACAACTCGCTGCATAAGGCGCTCGCCAATTAGTGGCTCGAGCGCTCGTTAATGTGCTGAAATTGGACAGTAAATCGAAAAAGTTGTGCGATAACGTCCCCCGCTAATTCTGCTGCTACATCGCCCCTATCCACCATCCCAGACACATCATATTCATAAAAAACAATAATTGCCTGCCACGGAAAAACCAATTTGACTTCCTACACAGGGTCGAATTAAAAAGTTGTGCTTGGCGAGGTAATGAAGTATGACACACGCTAAGTCAAGGATGGAGTCTGTGTCTGAAGTAATCACTTCTTCGGGATTCTGCGGATTTCATGTCAACAAGACCGACATATGGGGAAATAATTCAGATGGACACATTCAGCCAATAACAGCTGGAAAGCAGGGGTTTTTTAATGCGGTATTACATTTGCGATGCGTGCCGTCTCAGGTGGAACCTTCCGATCAATCAGGGTTTAATCCAGCAGCATAAGAAGGCAGCGATTCTCAATCCAAACCCCCGTCTTTGCTGGTCTTCAAATGTGTGTGACGACGTGACAGTGATTTACTGGGCAGGGTTTCACTCTGTGACAGGGAGTAAATAGAGAAAATACACAGCAGTTCTTCTGTGACGGGAATAATTAATATAAGGCTGCGATTGGGATTCGGTCTACGTCTACAACAAGGGGAAGCAAAGTCACTCCGGGTTCCTCTTATCTGTCACTCTGAAGCTTCAAAACTATACTAAAGTATACTAAGTACACACACACACACACACACACACACACACACACACACTGCATTAGTGCGAGTCCTCATTAGCTTGGCTCAGTTTGACAGAAACCTCAACCTCGCTGCCTCCTAATTTTGGAAGAGGTCAACAGGTCACACCGGAGCAGAGGCATGTGTTCATGTGGACAGGTGGAAGAAGGTAAGCAGCTGCGCATGCTAAATCCAGTTTAGCATTATTAAAATATTTTGTCACTCTGGGGGGGAAAAAGCCGAGGCTGGAGTTTGGAGGAATTTTTGAAAAACACAAGTAACAAACCAACGTGATCTCATTCAAATCTTCCCCAAAAGGGAGAAAAAGAACAAATTCCACAAAAGCTTGTCACATCGCTCTTCTACCATCTGAGAGAAGACTATGAGGTGTGATCATTCAGAATCCTACAACAGATATTTACTGATGCTGTCTTGTTCTTGAGTTGCTTTTTTAAAAAAGCACTTGTGAAGTTTTCTCATTATTACATTTTACATGTTATCTGTCCCAAATTGTGTTGGTTTCCTCTCACGTTTAACATCTGAAATGTGTTTATTTCACACATGCCATGAAAATAAACACATGACTTTACTAAACACAAATATCCAAGTGGATTTCCTTTATGTGAACAAACACAGTAGATAAAATAAATCAATGTCAATAATCCATAATCATCTAGCTGGAGAGGAACATTTCCATCCTTCATCTTCATCATCATCTCCCCCCCAAAGAAGAAACAGAATGAAACAGAATGTTGATGATTGTTTGGGGGTGTGTGCACATGAACAGCGTTGTGAAATGGAGCCCCTCTGAGGATGAAAACAAGCAAATAGGAAAACTATATTTCTTCCCACTATTCTGTAGATAAGACTGCTCCATTACTCTTAGTGACAGATACAAAATTATGTTTTCATACAACTCCACTTTCCAGGGGCGGTGACCGTTTTAAATACGATTTTTTATGAAAAAAAAAGCCCTACATAACTACATAGTTATGTTTAGGCTACAAAACATGGCTTTTAGTAATAAAAAAATATGGTATGGCTTAAAATGACTATGAAACTGAAACAAAGCCTACTTTTAGGACCCTAACTAATAATTTAATTCCATTCCTATGAAGAGACACAGATGAAAACTGGAACTAGAGATGGCCCCAACAAGTTCATGACTTGCTGAAAGGCATTTTGGGAAATGTAGGACACCGCTAACTAAAGTAGACTCACGCGGGGGGGTTAGCTGAGGGGAAGGTTACTTCACCCCAAAAAAAGTTCCATTAATTAAAACAAACTCTAACACACACATGGCAGATCTCATTTAGAGCTTCAGCAACACTCTGACCTCACCTGTCCTCCCCAAGGGCCACGCTGCAACACACACACACACACACACACACACACACACACACACACACACACACACACACACACACACACACACACAACATGCCATATAATTAACAACCAAACACACTTTCCGCCTGTATAATTAAGCAAGCAGGCCCTCCGCAGCCAGAGGACTCCATCCTGACTCCTGAACCTCGTTCTGTCCTTTTCTACTAAACAACTGGACAGAAGACAACATCTGTCTCCAGATTCATGTGGAAAGAGAGGTTTTTTTCCACTGACTGATCAGTGAGTGTGTATTTGCGGCGTTGTAACTGCCAGAGCAAACAAAGCTGTGCAAACCTCTTCAAAAAAAACATAATGAACCTCACTGTGATTTGAATTCAACCGGACTGTTTACTCGCCGTTCACCTCCACGTCGAAATCCACAGCCGCAGATTTTTTGGGATTATATTCATAAAGCAAACAGTGTGTTGTTAGACACGCTGAACGTACTGCAGGTGGGAGCTATTTATATCCGTCAATCAATCAAAGCGAGGAGAGCGGTTTTATGGAGCTTTGTGGATCCATGGAGTGGTTGTGAAGATGAGAGAGCGGGGGAGGTGGTTTGGTTAAACTGTTCATTTCCCTCCGTTGCCCTCGAGTGATGGGAACAGTATGAAATGCTGAAGATCCAACCAACAATAGCAAACTTCACAACAGCGTTTTCATTGATTTTAGGAGTCTAGATTCTGTAATAACGGCCTCTGGGCACGTCCAACGTGGAGAGAAGGATACTGTTAAGGAAGTCTCTTTCTTTCTTTCTTTTTTGCAAGAAATCTTAGTGTCAGCAGGCCTTTTCCAAGATCTCAATCTGTCGCGTTTCGTTTGTTTTTGCATCGGAGGAATCAAAAGGCTTCCCGCTGCAAGAAAACACAGATTCCACCACACAGATGCTGAACGCTAAACCTCACCCCATGCTGTTGTTGTGACAAGTATATAGTGGGGATGCCAGAGTGATGCTGTTATGATCTTTAAACAGAGGGGGGGGGGATCTTTAGAAAAGATCGGGATTCATAAAACTTAATCGTATTGTTTTTTACACAAAACCTGGTAAACATGTAAATGATAAATCCGATGGTTCCAAGTGGAGAGAAGCTTCACTTGGATGCGACGCCACACATGCCCGATCAACACCCGACATCGATTTATTAAAGCACCCAAGCAGCCATCAGCTGCTGCCGTTAGGTTGATGAGCAGGGAATCCGGGAGGAAGAGGAGGAGGAGGAGAGGAGGAGGAGGCGTGGAAACACACTTTTATGCAGCCGAGGAACCGATCGACATTGGAAATGATGCAGATTTTCACTAAAGCAGTCAGCCACCATGAAACATTACAAGCGTTCTCCATTTGGCACAAACACGTTCAATTAAACATTTGAAAGCACTATCAGGTAAAGAAGTTCACCTCGCAACCCCCCCGAGCTGACACACACACACACACACACACACACACACACACACACACACACACACACACACACACACACACACACACACACAGACTGATTTGTGGAGCCAAATGGATGGGAATAAATCACAAGAACTCGGCCAACATGGCTGCATACTAATCAGTGTATTACCCATGGGAAAACTTCCCCCTGACTAATGGCTTCGTGTGTGTGTGTGTGTGTGTGTGTGTGTGTGTGTGTGTGTGTGTGTGTGTGTGTGTGTGTGTGTCACCTTGCCTTCACCCATCTGTAGCAGTAATTGTGTGTTTGCTTCGTGTTTATTTGCAAAATGCAGAGGTTGAATAGCTCGAGGGGGTTGAATGAATGTCTTGTTTATCGTCTCCATACTGCGAGCGGAACGCTACGCAGGTTGCGTTCGCATTCAGCAGGTTTTGCAACGCCGCGCCGACAGATAAGCGTTAAATTCAATCTGTCGTGGCGGGAAGAAAAGAAAGTACTTTACCTTTCTGGTGACCCCGACCCAACGTCACGAAACCGGACGAGATGAAGTTGTGAAGGTCAGCGCCGCCACTGCTGCGGATACTCTCCTTCCCATAGTGGAGACCTGTTCACACACACACACACACACACATTCAATCATTCATTTATTCATTTTAAGGTGTATTTTTGGATGTTTAAATTTATGGAAGAAAAGAAGTTGAGGATCAAATCGTTTTGGAGACCCCCTGCAGTAAGTCGGACCGGGTCCGGGACCCCCTGTTGAAGATCTCTGCTCTAAAACCATCTCATGTACAAAGATCAGGATTCCAGAGCCAAAGACTCGGAGCTCTGAGACAACAGGCTGGCTTTGGAGACTCGTTTTCTACTTTAACTACTAAAATAATATCAAACGACATCAAGAGAAAAAGCTTAGTGTCGCCATCAACAGTTTCTCTGAACATAATCGGCAGCTTTTATCAGGAAAAAGCTCAAAATGACGTAACAAGGTTTCTTTTCATGGTGTCAACCTCTCTTTCTCCATGAAAGCAACCGTAGTGCAACGATCCAATGAAAAAAAAAAAAAGCAATATGTTTCAACCGCCCACATACCGGTGCACTTTGAACTCAATCCCACCTCTGCCTGCTTGCTGTCATGCTGCAGATAGAGTACACGCTGGGCTTGTTTCCCCATTCAATCAGCGATGCCGCGTTGACACGCACGCCATTGTTGTCTTCCTTTGTCGGGGCTCCGTCATTGGGAAGCCACTCCACGAACCCCACTGCGACAAAGTGAGAGACCCTTCAAAAGCAATCCCCTCCTTTTTTCTTTGCTCCCGTTCCCAGCTCATTAAGGTGAGGGAGCATGAAGAGCCTGCAGGGGGAACGCTACGCATTATGAATTTATCGTCCTTGATACAAAGAAAATCGTGACTTTCACCTCAACGACGTGCATCGGAAATGAACGGGGCGCCGCTGAGGATTCATATGGTAATACTTTTTTAATCAGACGTCTTCGCCGGACACCTACACCTCTGAATTACCTCTGAGAGTGGGGGAAAAAGTGAATAATAAGATAATTATATCATGAACCGGGCTGGATGTGGGACCGCGTGGCTGGCATCGGGGAGGTTATCCCACTCCAAGGTCGATTAAGCTTTAACACAAGGAAGCCAGAGGTAATTCACATGCTTTACTAATTTTATGGCATTAGATATAGATGGTGATTGGCTGGAGTGGATGTGGAGCTGTATACATCGTCACGATGAAGTCATTGAACTCATCGTATATGTGGGATAAGTGCCAGAGCTTTTTCCAAATGCCATCTTAGCAAAGACGTGCCGCTTCTTTTCCTGAACCCTGCTCCTGCCCTCTCGTGAAGCTAATGGTCTCAGTGCAAAGTCCTGATCCACGTTGGCCCATAATTAACTGGTCCTGCCTCTGGAAAGAGATGCTGACGGGTCCCACACCTGAACCCTCCTCACACATGTAGACTCAGGAGGGGGGCCAAAGGTCCAGCTGTATAATAAGGGCCAATGATGAGATCTAGGGGTGGGAGACAATTAGGAGAGGTCTCTCAGATGCTGAGCTTTAACACAGGTGCACCCGGGAGGAAGCTTTCTATTAAACATGTTGATGCAGTCAGCATAGAAATGCAGCTTTAACATGTGGGTGATGATTATTTGGCCAATGGGGAGCCGGCGAGGTCACGCTAGAGACGTTGTAGCTGCACACTTTAACAATTAATTGGGAGGATGCAGACAGCGGGGGGAGGGGTGTGTGTGTGTGTGTGTGTGTGTGTGTGTGTGTGTGTGTGTGTGTGATAGAGAGAGAGCAAGAGAGAGAGAGAATATGATTATAAAAGTGCCTTTCGGGGAATAATTAATTAAATCACTGTTTTGTTATTTCGGCAAAACTTCTTGTTTGGGTAACTCACTACACACACACACACACACACACACACACACACACACACACACACACACACACACACACACACACACACACGCACAAAGCTGTGTGCTTTGAAAAATATCTGAAGGTCATGTCAAAGCTGCTAAATAGCTGAAAATGTTATTCTATCATCACGACCTGTAATTTTCCACAGCGGCTGACCTTTAAACACAGGAGGCTGCTCATCTCAAACAAAATGAGCCGACTGCTCAGAAGCCGTCCGATGCTGTGAAAAAAAAAAAACCCAGACCGGCTGAATGAGCATCCACGCTAACATCCTCACTTCTCTCTGAGAACCCATTCTGATTATTATTTGGCGACAAACACCCCAGAACTCATAGCGTCTGTTCTTTTTTCTTCTTTTTGAAGACGTGCGGTTTCTGTTGAGTAACAGAAACAGAGGAAACAGAAACACCTGAAGAGTATATTTCACCATTTTGTGCATTAAGAAAGTCAGAGAGCAAACCAAGCAAAAGGCAAAAAAAAAAAAAAAGGGGCAAATCTATGCCTGTGGCTCGTGGTAAATAAATCAACTTCATCTGAAGAGAGCTGTGGGCCAAACTGCATTACTCAGAGAAGGGTTATTGTTTACTTTAACCAAAGGCAAACTCCTATAAAGGTATCTCTTCCTCCCCTTTCAAGGTCTGCTCCTTGTTGTGGCCGCGGGGCCGCTCGTTGTTTACACCCCCGACCTAAAAGAGGATCCCAGGCCGCCGCGACAATGCAGAGTGGCTACGAATAAAAATAGCAGCACATGCGCTGGTATCATATTATGCTGTCTGTACTGTTTTGCTTCAGGCTCTGCTTTTTTTTGTTGGAATGTATTGTTCTGAAAATGCAAAGGGGAAGTTTTGCAGTGCACCAAGGGTGTCTCTACATAATGTGAAGGAATTAAATGTCTTTTTAGAATTGGTCGTGTGATGAGGATCATCGCAAGAAATGGATGTTATTCCCACTCTGGACATAAGTTGATGGGATCTCTCCACCTGATTTAAAGGGTCTGAAACATCCTCTGGATGTGAAGAGCCGTTCTTAGCGGTGATGGCTCCAGCCAAGGACCCTCTCCTCAAGAGGCCTGCCTCCCAGCTCTGTGCCAAATGGACATTTAGGATGCACATGAATATGCATTTTCTATGAGTTTCTACGACACCTTGGAGGTTTACACGCACACATTAACCATGCCTTCACCCCGGCTCCCACGACCTCTCATGTCCGCCCCCATCAGGACCACAGTTTAACCCCGATCCGGTAGTCGCGTTTCTGTTTTTGCTGTCATTGTGTGAAAGCAGGCAAAATAGTCCCGGCCAAGCAGGGACTAATAAAGACAGATAAGCTGATGGCCGACCTTTACTGAACATAAATGCATGCAAGGTCGTACCGAAGGCCGTGTTTAAACCCTTGCATGGTCGGCTAGTGGCCGTTAGAATAGACCGATGAAGCATGATGAATGAGGGAGACACTAATTGAATGGATAAAGACGGAGGTTGCAACCAAAACGTCGCAAGTATTTGATAGAAAACCGTCCAACTTTCCATGAAACACAGGCGTCTGCAAACAACAAAGTATGTAAAATCTATTATTTACACCACGCCGGAATATTTCTGCTGTCCTGTCGCTCCGTTGAACCATGACAACCACACAGCAGCGGGAGCTGTGATGTTTGGATATCAATAATAATGCTATTTTACATACTGTTATGGCTGTTAACCCCGTAGTACACCGCTGCCCGAGACAACAGAAAGCCATTCATAAACATCTTAATATCTGATGGATCAAACGAGGAGCTGATGAGGGTGCGATGTTTTATGTGCATTCTGCTCACATGATATTCCTATAAACAGGAATCCTGTGAGCAGAATGGAAGTAAGGAACAGCAGAGAAATATTCTGTCTGAATATGTAAACCAATGTACGAAACTATGTCTCTCCAAAATGTCAACTTTTCATGAGGCCTGTTTTCATGTTTTTTCTCAGATAGTCTAAAACTGAAGGATGATTTCTCAACCCATAAAGGAAAAAAAAGCCCAAAATGGGCAGATTTGGAGATACGTGTTTTGGACCTTTGGACCTTTGGACCAATATCAGTTGTATGTAAATCTGTTCATAAGTCTTCGTTAAAGTGAGCCAGGTAGCAGGTGGACTCCTTCTTTATTCATCCTCCACTTTTGTTTCCGCTTTTCTTTCTATCTCGACGACTCCTTTGTGTTCCTAATATCTCATTATTTCCCATCTGTGTCCGTCTCCCTGAGGCTCCTTCCATCCCATCACACCTGCTTTGCTGAGGAAACCCTGCTGGCTCTGACTCTCCTCCCCTGGACACCCCACGTTTTCTCCAGTTTCCGGCCCGTATTAGCAATCGCCGCTCCCCGCCTGTAAATTGAGGGGGTTAAATCACGGCGTGTGATTCACCCAGTTGAGTGACGGCGAGGCCATCACTCCCAGCCTCGTATGACCGCGCTACCTTCGCCAGCCTCTAATTATCCCTGTCGCTCTCTCCCTCGCTCAAATCCGATGATTACTGGATGTGAACATCGGAGATTACGCTGCTGAAGGGGTTAGCGCAGTGGGTGCAGAATATTTTTGCACACAAATAATCAATGCGATCGCAAATGCTTTACATCAACACACCGAGAGTGATTGTGGTGATGGGACTAACGGTCATAAAGTAGTGGACATGGGGGAGAGGAGATGACTTACCATGGTTGGATTTGGAGGCGTGAACAGGGGTGTAGTGGTTCTTGGATGAGGTCCTGACCGGCGTGTTGTCTTTGGGCGATCCGTTCATGGCAGCAAAATTCTCACAGTCGTATTGCGATATGGGGATGGGCCCCTGCTGCCTCAGGATGTCTGCAAGGGCCCTGGAAAAAAAAACAAGATACGACTGTGAATATGGCACCATGTTTCTCTTCATATACAGCTTTTTTCTCTCTCCCAGTGCAGCTGAGCTAACAGCATGTCTGGTTCAGCAAGCCAAATGGCTGCTAATTGTTAAGACAGTGTTGTGCTATTACGGGGTAATTCACGGCTGCTCTATTTTTCTTTGTTTTTATATCTGGGAACATGACGAATGTTCATTTGCGAGAGGAACAACGTTGGATGTGCGAGCATCTTGTCTAATTGGGTTGAATTTGAATGTTTTTCAGACGGCACCAGGTGCGTATGGAAGGATGGAGCCCTCCGGGGAGGAGAGTGGAAGAGAGGGAGAAGCAATCATGATGAAAGAAAGTTCAAAAAGTGTTTGTTTGCTTTTTTTTCTGCCATTGCTTTTGAAAAAAAGGAAATCAAATTACTTTCGCAGCACTGCAGCAGCTCAAAGCTTTTTTTTATACGACAAATGCATCATCGACCGTAACCTTTGCTTTTAAATTAATATTTTACCTTCCTCCCTCTCCGTCGTGGTCCTTATTGAATGTGCAGCGGTGCATGCATGTCACACGACCTTGATACAGCCTAACGTTAACACTATCCATTATTCACACTCTTAAGATTGCTCAAGTGTTGAATAATGCATCCAATAAAAAAAAAAAAAGCTATTCAATCTTGAGGAAATAATGTGTGTCAGCATTTGTTCTGTGATGTAAGGTCCGGGTGTAGAACATGAGGTCTGCTCTTGTGTGATGATTCTCATACGCTGAAGCCCCAGGAGGAAACCGGGGGCAACCGAGGGGGGGGGGTGAGATGCAATTATTCACAATGGTATCTCCCATCTCTGCTAAAGATTCTTGTCAAATCTCCACCTGATCACACCGGACAGCTGATGTGCTGATATGAAGGGGGGGGGGGGGGGGGGAGGCACTTGATTGCCAAATATCTGGGATGATTCAAACGATGCAAGACGCCATTTTAATCTCAGCTTGATGGGGGAAAAAATAATGTTTCTCTGCCATAACAAACATCCAGGATAACTGTTGGCCATCCCTCCTTTTTACTCCCACACATAACAGATGCTCACTCTCTCTCTCTCTCTCTCTCACCAGGCCACCACATCACGGTAAATATCTTCCACATCGTACACTTCATCCACTGCAAATCTTATAGAATATGATCTGAAAAGTTCCTCTCAGTTCCACCACAGTAAAGAAACACAGTCATGTATGATGATACACTGGAAACGACTGCATTAAACATGACTGGATGAGTCTTGACCTTTGACCCTTGCCTGCAGAGAGGTATATCTCTATCAGCGAATGATGAGCTCTCATCAGATACGACACTTTGCTTCTTTACTATATTTCTAAGAATTAATTTCATACATATTTGTACACTTAATTATCACATAATATATCTCTGCTTTACTCACCTATGAATATTCATTTCCTGAGGCGGCTCCGTGGCTTTGTCATAGGCAACTTTCACCGACACTCCCAACACTATGATGAAGGCGATGATCCCACAGGTGATATAGACCGCCGTGTTGGTCTGATCCATGCTCGGGTCGTACGTCTCGCCGGTCGGGATGGGCGACGGGGTGGCCGTCTGCACCCACACCGGCGTCTGGTAGTTCTTGCAGGCTTTCTGGTCGAGGCGATCCTTCTTGTACTCGCAGCAGAAGCGCAGGTAGCACGTCCCGCAGCAGTAGCGGTGGTTCGTGTTGTTGCACTCGAACAGCTTGTCGTACTGCCCGCTCACGTCGTAGTAGCCCAGGCATGTGTCGTGGTTGCTGGCGGGCGCCGGCTGCGGGGCGACCGTGGGGACCGCGGTGGCTTTGGGAGGCTTCCTGGGCAGCTGCTTGTTCTTTTTGCCGCCCGTCGCGGCGCTCAGCACGTACAGCGGGTCCATGTATATCAGCAGCAACAAAAGGTGCCGTATCCCCATGGTAGTGTGAAGAACTCAAGTCTTACGGGGGTTTTTTTTTTGTGGCAAAGACACTTCAACTCTGGTTGAACATGGAAGGTTTTTTTTTTTTTTTTTTAGTCTTGCGCAAGTTTCGCCACCGAGTCTTCCCCGACGCGCTCGTTCCCCGGTGCCGCCGTCATGCTGAACGCAACTCTGTGGAGACGGTTGTCAAGGAGCATTTCTCGCTTCTTCTTCTTCTTCTTCTTCTTCTTCTTCTTCTTATGATGCAGTGGACGGACTAAAGCCCATCGCGACCCACCGGGGAGCCGTGGCAGGAGAGCACCATAACCCGAACCGAGAGAGGAGCCGACACTGCCCGGGCTCTGCGCGCTCTCCCCTCGGCTGAGCGGCGCGTAGAGAGCCGCGCTGCGTCGCTGTCCAAGGTGCTGAATCCTGGAGCCCGAGTCCAGTCAGTTCTGCTTCTGCGGAATCGAAGTTGGGCTGGAAGGGGAACAAATGATGGGCTCATTAGGTATTATCCTCACGTCAGAGACACGTCATTAACTCATCAGCAGGCTGCTGCCGTTAGGAACACATTTCGAAGTTATTCTCGCAATTTTTTTGTTGTTGTTGCTCGACGCGTTCAACTTGGTGACGCGACACCCACACGGCGCTCATATCTACCACATGAACGCGGCGTGTTCTCTTCATGCGGAGCATTCGGACCTAGTTAATGATTTCAAATCTAATTCGCAGAGATTATTATTATTTTTGTGTTTTTTTTCTCGCCATATTCAAAGAGTGGGAGTGTGAAAACGCCATGCCTACCTCGGTTCGGATACCCGCTGGGGAGTTGCTCTCTGTCTGGGTCTCCGCAAGTGAGGAGAATATCTGAGCTGTGAACACCCCTCTCTCCCCCTCCTCCCCCATTCGCTCTCTCTCTCTCTCTCTCTCTCTCTCTCTACTTCTTTTCTCCCCCTTCTCGGTATGCTCCCTCCCACCATCTCTTACATCATTTCAGTGCTGGCGTCAGTACTCAGTCAAGTAAAGGTAAATTGCACCCCCTCTCCCCCCAAAAATACATAAATACACAAACAAACAAGACCTAAGAAAGCAGACACATCTACATGAAACCTGTCTGTCTTAACAACCGCATGTTTATTCACGTTCATAATTTGCTGGACCTTTTTGTCCAGCTGGCTTTTCATCACGTTGCACTTTACATGCCCATAAAGCATCGTTTTCAGAAGGAACCGGTCGTTTGGCTGAGCTTCCTCGGTTAATACACTCATTATTCCAGATAAAGTAGTGCATGTTGGTTCGTAGCCAAGCCACAGCAGCACCTGGGGGGGATTGTGGAGAACCAGTGGAGCCAAATGTCCAGTCAGGTGTGTTTCAACACGGCCACGTGTAGCACACTCCTACACACAGCTCTGATGCTCTTCTTCTGTCGCTACTTGAAAACCAATGTATATTTATGAGTCATTATTTCCAGGTAAACTAATGAACACGGTTAGATGGGAGGACCTCGCCAGTGTTGGACCTGGTTTTGCAAGACAAACTCTCAGTATACGAGGCCGACGCTGTCCGATTGCAGATTACCAAGGTTGTCCTGACGTCAGCAGCTGCAGAGAGGTGTGGAAGCTGCAGGTTGAGGGCGGGATGTAAATCAGAATGATCTGCTTTGGTTGGCAACGCATGCGACATGATGATCGTACAGCACATTGTTTGTTTTGTTTGGTTTTAGGATGTGAATAACCTGGAGGAAAAACATCTATCAGAAGGAAAATCCTGCATTTTCAGTATTCTTTTTTTAATGGAGGCTGTGGGTGTCGACTTCCAGCCAGCTCAAATAACCTCTTTGAAATAAAGCGAGATGGTGTCAGTCATGTGATTTAGGATGAAGGGTGTTGGGCGAGTCTCAAGCTTTGAGACCAACCTGAGACTCCCAACACTCATCTGTTGTAAATTCAGTTATGGCCTTTGAAAATTCACCACCACTCTGCTTGAAATCATTGCTAGGTTGGACGTGATCTGCTCCCCATGAACTGTTCCTGAAGATCTGAGGAGTGAGTTAGTATCAACCAATCAGGGGCTGCCATTATTCTTTATTTTCCCGATTGTCAATAAACATGGAAAAGACCAAAACCAGCAACAAATCTATATTTGATTGTGTGAGTGTGAAAGCCTGTTGTGTCTTCTTCCTGTGTGCCTCAGAGCTCAACTACTTTAAACACACATCAGTGAGCCACATTGTTGTTCTTACATGAACACACACTGGAGTCTATTTAGATCCCACATACACAGAAACCCTCACTAGAGCACCAAATATGGATGAATCAGCAGATAAAAATGCTTATCAAAAATGCTGTTTTAATGAGAAACTCTATATTTGAGCCCCCCTTTGAACCTATAGACCACATGCATCTGCAATACAAAGGCAAATTATTCTTTCTGTACAATCAAAAAGCTTCAAAAGTTGCCTGAATCCACCTCCATCAGCACCGTCTGTCAAAGCTTCGCAGGAACAGCCAGCGGTGCCAGATCGGATATCGCTGCTGCAGAGGAGGTCGCACAGCTGGCCGCCACCTTGCAATCATATCACATTGTTTTTATATAAAAAAAAAAACACACAAAGTACGGCTCGTCTATAAGCTGAAAGCAGAATTAGACTTCTCCTGACTGTGGCACTTTCCCTGCCGTCGTCCTAACCCTGCCTGCTTCCCCTCCAGAGGAAATACTGAAGGAAGGTGGAATGCCAGCTCTCATTAGAAAAGGGATTTCAAAAGCTCCCTGACGGGGGAACAGTAGGGGGAAATGCTTTGCATAAGCATCTTTTTCACTATCACCAGTGGTGTGACTGGCAGCAGGTTAGAGTACCAAAAGATCCTAATTTAAAGTCTAAGCCTTTCCTATAAAACTTACAGAATCTTCTGAATTGCTTATACACCTTCAGCACATCAGGCTGAAGTTGATAAATTGACTTAGGAAGTAGATTTTTTTTCTCCTTCAGGAGGTTGGATTGAAAGACGTTTTTTGATCAAAAACCACTTTGTTTTTCATTTACCACACATCAAATTGATCCATTAAATAAAGGTTTTGCACACTGAGGAAGGAAAAGAGAGCGTGATGATATTTGTGTCTGAATCTCAAACCAACAACGCCGCTGATTGGGAGGCTGAGCAGTTGCTTGGTTACCACGTTTTTACGGTACTTGTTGTGATGAAAAATTTAAACTCCTCACTACTGAAGTATTCTCCGGGACTTTCGACATGAGATATAGATGCGCTCTGAGACATATAGATAAGGGCATCAAGTTAAAGCACATAGTGGTGTAAAATATACAAACACACAGCAGGAATACATTTTCCACGGTTTTATTATTCATGTTACTGTATCTCCAAACACATACGTGGCCTGTAGGCTGCTGTAGAAGCAGCCAAAATGCATAGATAGAAGCTAATGTCTTAGCCTGAGTCCTCCTACGTCTGTGTGCTGCGGTTTGTGTCTGGGATGATGTTCCATTAATGTTTCAGATCCATTTCTGTTCTTGCAATAAACATGACTGAGGGTTCATCCTTTACGAGGCTGCGTTCGGTGTTATTACTACACCCATGTTTGCTTTGGTAATGGTGGTTTTATTGCATTAGCACAGTAGCACATTATGCTGCTTAATATTTAGTAAGGTGGTGTAACGACTTTATTTTATTGGTAATTCATTAAAGTGGTAAAGAGTAACTTGCCCAACAAATTGTATATAATGTCCGCTGTCTGTGGATAACATGTTCTATAACATATGAGCTTTTGTTGGGTATATATATAGTATATATATATATATATATATATATATATATATATATACTCCACTCCAACTCTGTTCGATTATCCCCGATACAGTCAGGCACTTCCACTTAAAGACTAAAGCATTCAAGGCGCCGCGTTCCTGTTTTTCTACTCATAACTGCGAGTAAAGAACTTCTCCGTAAGCAGCTGAGCAGAATAAAGGGCTTTTTAACTGATTTCTTGAGTGCCTTGGATCTCCGTTTTCCCTCTGTAATTTTAAGCTTGCAATTATGACTAGCCATGCAGAATAAAGGCCTCAGACACATTTTCGATTTGCCTTGGATTTCTTTTTTCCACATGACCACCAAAAGAGCCTTTTTCATCTCGAAGGCTAATAAACACTTTCGGCTTCTTATTAGTTTATGAACTGATCCAGGATCAGTGATGTGTTGCACCTACTGCCCTGAGATGATGCACGTTACCTAAACGTGGGGCGGACAAAGAGGCAGACTGAGGACGACCGGTTATTCAGTGGACAAGACTTTGCTGTTACGCCACTGACAAAGCGACAGAGCCTCTGAGCAGGCCACCATTGTTCTTGCCTCCACTTGGTCCCTCTCCAGGGGCCGATCCTTTATACATGCCATTACCATGACCCAATTTCTTTTGAAAACTGTGTTTCCCAAATTGCAGAAAGAGCCGAGGCTGGTACAAGAGCTTTTAAGAGAAACTGTCCCCTTGAGTTTAACTATGCGTGCTGCTGAGACCGACTGCAGAAAGTGCTTTGTCAAGAATTCCTGATAATGCTTCGTTTTTTTTTTTTTTTGCCCACCGGGCTACAAGATTGAACTAAAGGCTTTGAGCTGCTTGAGTGTCGAGCAGGTCATGAGAATTAAAACCCAGACAGTTTATCGGATGTGGACACAGAGGACTTCCCAAAAAAAAGGGGGTAAAAGGCATGTATGCTGTCAATAAAGTGAATAATACACACATTCTCCTCTCGGTGTGGCGAATGGATTCCATCAATGTCCGCGTGTACCAAAACATTTGAACCCTGTCGATATTTCTGTTAGCTCTTAGTCGTTTTGCCAGCTCCCTCCTCGGAATAAATCATGTGTCACCTCTGGAGTAATGACACTTGCCAGTATGCTGTCATCACTTCCCATAACTGTCTTGTTAGTCTAAAATCCCGTCCCTGCTCCTGTCCCTGGCACCGACGCTGGCACACAATCATCCCCTCACTAATTTACAGCCAGACTTACAACCGAATGAGCCTGTTTGATGTTCACTGTTGGCTTCGGAGCCGGGCTGTATATTCACAGAGCTCAGTGGTCGGAGTTATGAATGATTATTACTGTAGTGCTGCTTTTGAGAACATAATGAATGGGAGTTGATGGGTGTAGTATTTGTGCCTAGAGGGGGCGGTGTCTTCATAACAGAATTAAGCGCTTCCATTCAAACTGTGATGAGTTACGGATTATGATATAATCTGCTGTGATTGTCATGTTGGGGAATTCCAAATCGACACCGTTGAAAAAAAAAACTTGCAACATTTTGAACCACATAATAAACACAATGTTTTATCAGCCAAGTCTGCTGTTCCCTCAAGTCTACAGAGCTTCTTAGTGTCTTTCAGGTGAGCTCGTTGTTGTGGTTTTTGTGGCTTCGACTCCCATTTTCAACCATTAAAATCCCAATGCAGCAAGCAGCTGTTTTCAGCCAGACATCTCTGATAAACCCGCTGTGGAGACGGGCTGTTGATCACGGTGGAACATTAAGCAGCTAAAGAGACACAGGAGTTGGGAGAGACCAACGAGTAAAGGAAGTGACCATATTTGGACTTGTGGAGGAGCGACGGGTGGATCTGATGAACATGAGCAGCAGCAACCTTACTGGATCTGGATCTGCTAACAAAGTTAGCTTCATAATTCAAGCTAAACATAATTCAAAGTAATCCTAGTAGTTAATTGTATTGGTAGAGACCTGTCAATCACCAGGTAGCCCCGCCCCTAAAGCATCCCCTGCTTTATGGTCTACTTGAGTCTAAATGGACCATAACATACTAAATGAACATCATGGATTGAAGAAGATTTACAATGTTCATGAGATTGACATCAAGAAGTCATTGTCTCATAGACTTCTATACAATCAGAGAGGAGTCGCCCCCTGGTGGCCAGCAACTGCTTCAGCGTGGGCTTCATGTTGTTGAAGCAGAGGTTGCTGCCTGGTTTCCATTGGAGTTAACGTCTCATACAAACACTAGATGGCGCACTAACTGTTAGTACGTGAGAGGTCACCCTCTCCTGTCACTTTGCACCCTTTGATTAAAAGGTCATCATCACCTCGCAGCGTGTAGTTCACTGACTTCACATTAGGAACTGAAAATCACATTTTTCAGTATTGTGGAGACTCTGCTCATCAACATGTAGCGAGCACACTTTTAAGTGGATCATTTATTCCCATTATGAAACTACACAGAAGAAGAAGAAAAAAGCCTCTGCAGTGTCTTTGTGATTTCCTTTTTTCCTCTGACAAATGGTTCACAGCTGGTGTTTTTAATCAGATTAATATCACCTTTTCTCAGATGTACCACAGTGCCATCTTTGATACCACTGGGGGCGCTAGACTCACATATTTGCCAATCCGACACATTTTAAAATCCACGATTTTATGATGTTTGAGCCTCGAGAACTTTAATACTCTCCAACTCGCTCCTGAGGAGTCACTTAAACTTGAGTTAAAAATTAATGTGGATGTATTTATACATTGTTTGGTCTCTCATGCCTCCTCGCAGTATGCTACGGTACATTCCTTACTTCCGATGAGCGGGCCTCCTTTTTGTGCTCCACACAATTACTCGTGCAGCCATCAGCTGCACTGGGAAGTCACCTCGCAGAGCACCGCACTACCAAAGTTATGAGAAACGCAGTGAGCCCCTGCAAATCATGTCAATGCCTCCCAAAGGACGACTTTTCCAGATGCTTCTGTTTTCCTCTTCACTGATGCGTTACAGCGTGCGTGGGCGTGCGTCTGTGTGCGAGCGAGTGCACATATCATAGCTCAAGTATGAATGCATAAAAGTGGGTCACAGCTGCCAATATAAGACCATTTTCTCAAAGCAGTGTGGGCTTTCCTCGAGAAATGAAAGGAGTGCATCAACCTTGTCCTCCCCTCGCCCTTATCCAGCCTTCCTCCTCACCGCATGCTCCTTCCCATGGATGTGAGAGGAACACGGACAATATTAGAGCGTACATTTCTTCCAAATATGCTGTCACACTGATGCGCATCCTTCCCTCTATCTTTCACAGGCCTTTCAATTCTCCCCTCCATTTCTCTTTCATATCTGCTCTGTCTCCCAACCCCGAGCAGAAAGCTCGTTTCCCCAGGTTGGCCCTTATCTCTGTTGTTAAGGAAAATCCATTTTAGAGACATTTTTCAATTTCTGCGTCGAATGTTTGGGCCCGAGAACGCTGTGTGAATATTTGTTTGCTTCTGCTTATAAAAAGGTTTATTCTAGAAGTAGACATTTTCTGTCTGCATTTGAAGAATTGACATTATTAGGAGTGGTTGGCAAAACATGAACCTCCGATAATGCTTTTTTTTTTAGTTGGTTAAAGGTGATTGTTTCACGTTTTTTAAACAACACAACCATTAAAAAGCCATTGTGTGAGTTTCCTCTCCCTCTCTCTCACAAAAGGGTTGACATGATTAAACGGAAGGTCAGCGAGGAGAGCCTCCACAAAACTGAGGCCACATGACCACATTATTTATCGAGGCCTGACACATTCGCCGCTCTGCCGAGTGGCTGTAAACACTATCAACGCAGTTTTCCATGTCATTACCCAGAATTCTCCAAAGACGTGTTTTCACTTGTATTAGAGAATCTCTCCAGCCGTAGAGCTGCACAGCACTTTAAGAAACATTGTATACATTGACGGTTGAACAAAGGCAAAACAAACAGGAGCTGAGGGTGAAAGCAAAAATGATTTTCTGTGTGATGGTTTTTTTCGAGTATTAACGAGCGCCACGGGCTCTCGATTTGTGCATCATCCATATGTCCAGGGCCATATTCATATGTAAACTGCCTCAGCTACTGTATTTCCCAACAGCTGCTTCTGTATGACTGCTGTGGGCTTTTGAAAGCTGCTTATGGGCTGCCTGAAAAAAATAAAGTTATTCAAATGCTAGTCTTTCACTCTGCTCCAAACATATTTTCATTTTTTTTTTTTTTTCTCCCCCTGAGCCTCAATCTTAGCTCGTCATTCAAACCGATGATAAGACACGGTCCATCTGAATTCAAATTGCATCTTGTTTTTTAACAGCATAGCGATCTGAAAATAAGAATAAATGAAATTATTCTTTCTTTCAAATAAAATTCCTTTAAAAAATGTAGAAAAATGTATTAAATATAACATTATTTCCCCCAGGCTGTGCATCTATGAGTTGACTAAATGCCTATTCTACAGATGTGTAATTTTTACTTTAATTTTGACTTACCCTGACCCCAACCCTAACCCTCAACTCTAACCCTTAACCCTAATCCCAAACTCTAACACTAACCCAACCAACCCAAATGACAATGATTCATAAGTTTCCTCATTCACTCACGACAGAGAAAACAATTGTGTGAGTGTATTATATACACAGTAGTGAGTGTGTCATTGGCGGCTGATGACACAATGTGACATTTAGATTTGGTGACTTTTGGTGACCTTTGTCTCCATTAGGAGGATGATGCGATCAGTTTATGAGTGTGCTTCTCTGTGTCTGTCCATGGCTGATCTTGTTGTTGCAGTGACTCACACCTCCTGTTCTATACCGACATCAAACGCACCGATTCCTCACTCACTACTCTTAACTGGCCCCTGTTCAGTTCATTAATTCATTGATGACTAAAACTGTTTTCATTCACTAAAACTACAGTAATATATTTAATGCTTTATTTCCGGATGAGATTAAATATGATACAAACTAATTAAGACATTTGATAGAAGAGGATAAAACCACATTTTTTAAATACCCTGAACAAAGACTACAAGTCCAACAGTGAGGCTGAACATCTTGATGTAATACTCCAGCACTCAGAATTCAGAGTAATGGATGGTTTAATTACCAGTGTGCAGCATTAGCCACTAGTACGAGTACCAGCTTTAGTACATTGCGTCTCGATCTACCTGCTGGCTAAGTGTCAATCAAACACACCAGCAGTTTGTCTCACATCCAAAGACCTTTTAATCCCTTCTTTCAATCACTCAAAACACACAAATACATCTGTCAGCGCAATTTGTCTGATTTTAGTTGGGCTTGGTTTGGCTTTCAGGTTTTCAACACTGCCATTATGGGATCATGACGCACATGCAGGAGCTCCGGGAAAAAGGCAGAAAGAGAGAGAGAGGCAGAGTAAAGAGACAGAAAGAGAGAGAGAGACAGTGAGATCAAAGGTTGTAGCCATGAGTGATGCTGGGAAACGACCTCTTCTGCCTGGATGGCCACGCTCACATCACACAAAGCCACAGCTGTGCTGAGCTGGCTTTGTGTCGCTGGGAATGTGTATGTGATACAGGCATGTAGGATTCTTTCTATGGCATGGTATTGCATTGTATTCCTTTTGTATGCGTTGTGTGTATGGGAGTATATATTGTGTGTAATGTGCGGTAGGTTTGTGTTTTTCTTTTGTGTGTGTGTGACGTGTCAGGGACCCACATCAACTCCCCGTTGAGACGATGACCGTCACACATTGACCTTCATCATGAGTCCATGTAAAGAGGAGCGTCTGCTGCGCCGTCGCTGCCCCTTGTGGGGAAACAATGAAGTGACAGGGTTGAGTTGTGGCAACCAATAGAGTCTTTACACTGCAGTTATCCCACCCCAGGGTGCAGGGTGTACATACAGGGATATATGCCACATCCATCACATGAAATATGACCTCTCAAGGTCTTTATGTACAGTATGCTCGGCTGTTTCGAATATATAGTTTTATTCAAAGTAAGAATGCGAGATGTGGCTAATTTTGTATAAAAGCAACTGTCTGACTCTGAGTTCTATATATACTGTGTAAATATATACTCCTATCTGGCGTGGTCTGGCACCATTTTGCAGTGATGAATGTGGTTGAACAAATGCAGATGGAACCCAAAAGCCTGGTCTGGTCCAGCTTTCTGCCAAAAGTTAAATCATCTAAGGCAGTTTTTTCTCGCCCACTGTCACGCTGCAACGCTTGCTCTCGGGTTACTTTGAATATCCAAAGCGTGTTCTCGTCCTGCGGTGTGGAAAAAGTGTCCAGAGATCACTTTTTGTTGTGGTTCGCCACTTTAAATAAAATAAAATGGAATTGAACCGTATTAAACACTGCTTATGCCGTGTATTGAATATTGCATCAGGTAGAAAATGGGTAATATAATGCAGTGAAATATTAATACTCCTCACACACATGTAAGGCTGCACATGAAGTATTTGGAGTTTGATTCATGCATGGTAGAACATTGCACCCAGGGGTCCTTGGGGAGGGGGGGGGGGGGGGGGGGGGGTGAAGGGTGCTTTTTCAAATCACTGCTATATAACACAATAAAGGCTTTTCTCTGGTCCCCAGTCTGCTGTGCTGCTGTTTTAAAACTGAAGGACACAGAAATGGCCCATTCATCCGTAATACCGCCCAGCTCATCAAAACAGCCCTGAGACGACTTGATGTTGGAACGTAGCACACTTTTTTCCAGAATAAAAAATGTGCAAATGGCCGTCTCAGCAGTCTTACAGGCCTTGCTCAGGGATCAATGTCATTGGTATGTATGGGCTGCCCCCCTCCCGCCCATCCCGCTCTCTAAGCCTCCAGGCATCATCTTCAGCACTTTTCATTATGGAGTCTTTAGAAAGTAAAAGTACAATCTCCGTGCTTTTTTTAAATAGTGATTTTATCTTACCTCATCACTATGTTATCCAGCCCAAGCTCGGATTAATGTTGTTTGTCAAGATAATCAGAGGGTTTGGTTTTGGATGTATTCATGTGATGGATAAGGCTGTTGCACTTTGGCAGAGTTTGTCCTTCGATTAAACTGTATCTTCCATCCAAAATCATCCCGCTAAAAGGTTCCACTTTGGGGCTACACACGAGCAGAACCAAGTAAAACAAATTTGAATCTTAACAGTTTGGTTCAGCTGAATATTTATGTGAAAGTCAATCAGTAATGAATGTGATTTTCTGTGTTTCATTGTCATGTGTAGGGTTTTCTAAAAGAAATATGTAAAAACATTCATTTTTATTTTATTTTCTATTTTATAATCTAAGTGATGGTAAAAACATGCAGACTATCCATTTATACTGTTTTTCGAACACGGAGTAGAGTAGGACTTCATTTCCCAGAATCCTCTGTTTCCCGTTTTGCAATAGTTTTGTTTAAATTAATACTGTTCATGAATTCATTCGGTAATTCATGTATTATATTGTTTGAAATTCATACTATGGTCTTTAAAAGTGGTTAAGGTTTAGTTTTTCCTGTTTTAGTAAAACTATTGTTTATTTCCGGGACAGAGGAGAGCGGCTGAGTTTTTTCCTCGGCAGAGAAAGAAGTCAATGTGTGGAGACTCGAACTTAATGTTGGCCCAGATATTGCACTGCCCAGAGAGACTTAACCGGTCAGAGGACTCTTTTCACATATCTCCGTCGACTGTGTGAACTGTCCTTGGTCTCCAAGTTTAACTTCTTGTGACCGGATAAAACTTCATGTGCACCAACGCTACGAATGGGCCCCAACGGTTAGGAAAAACTATCCAAGCTTTTCAGTGGTAGCATTATCACTTCTTTTCTATTTCTATGTGAACTGTGAAGATACTTTGGTACAGGAAGTGTTGTTTGTTGTTGTTTTCTATATACTTATCCATGTCTGAAGCATTTCTCCAGGTATTATTCCAAGCCAAATAAATGTTTGTCTTACCTTTACATATTGTTTGTTAACATTCTTTCAGAGTAAACTGTATTTACTTGATTTCTGAGGGCTTACATAATTTTATGCTAGAGCATATCATAGTAAGTTTTCAGTGGAGGCACCGCGCTAGTTACATGACATATTCTTTTGTTTCTCACTCAAGTGATAAAGTCCCTTGCTTAATTCGGTAGAGAAGAAACAGCGAATTCACCATCATCTGAGAACTTAGGACCTGTTTTATTCTTACTGGGTGTGACCTCAGTGTAGATTATAAACACTAAGGAAAAAAGGGGTAACATTTATATTTTATATTTTGATGTTCTGCTTTAAAAAGGGTTGATGTGATGTGTAACCTGTTTGTTGAGTTACCTGATGTGAGACGTGTGTAGAAAGAGCATCCAGTTAACTTGTGCTCCAAAGTCAGGAATTAAAAGCATCATGAATTTCATTTTTAAAACTAGAAAATGGAAAACTCCCAAATCTGAATTTTTTTTTACCAATAGGGAAATTAATACATTCCACAAGGGAGAGAGAAAAAAAGTATCTTTATCTTTATCCACAGGTATTGAGTAGGTGACAAATCATTTTCGCTTTATCTTTGAGCTGTGATTGCAAATCGGCAGGTCGGTCATCCACTCCATTGTTCATGGTATTTCTAACAAGACTGACTTTTGCAAAATGCCTGTCATTTTGGCAGGGCAAACAAAGTTTTGGAAATCAGTTTTTAACAAGAGCCCCCTCTGCTTCCTCCGCTGTGATGACACTCGCCGTTAAAGCACCATCACTTTGAGATTTGGCTCAAAAGAAACCATCCTCCTTTAAGTGGAGCTCAAACGTCCCTTGATTTGAATTCGATTCGATGGTTGAAAAGATTAGTTTAACGCGACAAAAGCTATGGATTGTGGGTAATTCCCTCAGAATTGCAGACTTATGGAAAGTGGGCATAAATAGCTCAAATATCTGCGAGCAAAAGAGAGAGAGAGCGAGCGAGCACTGGTTTGAGGGTGGGACAGCCCTGAAGCCTCCCACACATTATAGTAATGTGCCTCCGAGTGGTTGAGTGTGCACTTTTAGGCTCCGTTCCTCCTCCTCCTGCGCCTCCTTCTCATTGTGTCAGCTCATCATTGTTCTCCGTTCTTGTATCAAGTGTTTAGCATTCCTGGAGTTGTTTTTCTTTCACTCCATCTTGTAAAACATTCTTGTTAATAAATCATTGAACTCTTCCTGCTGCCTCCTCAGTTGCTTTTGGGACCAATCTTGCAGTTCCCGAAGTGGAACTCTTAACTCTCCCTCATCTCGCAGCGTCGACAGAGTTTTTTCTTTTTTCTTCTTTGACGAATCTTTCATCTTCCGAGTCATATTGTCAGAAGCATTCATGAAATAACTGGCCGGGCTCATGTCACCGCGACGCACTTTGAAGTCACTACTTTTATGGTTCAGTCATGGAGAATGAAAATATAAACTGATCAACGCCACTGGAGTTCACTGTATAAATACAGCATTTTGATATCAAGATATATCTTGATAATGCTTTTAAATAACTTACTTAAAGGTTGAATTATTATTTTTTCTGTTATATTACTTGAAATCCTTGTAACATACCGATAGCACGGAATCAATTAAATGCTCTGAAATGAAAAAAATATATGAAGAAATGTCATCTGTGGGTGTCAGGACTGTAATAACCCCGTCCAATCAAAAGGTTGGGCTGGAGAAAATAATTGGACGACCTGCCTGTCTGTCAACGCTTACTTTGAACAGGTTTGAAAGAAGGGGGCGGGACTTTTACAATCCAGCGATGCATTCAAAGTCAAAGTCTCTGTGGTTTTTCCAAATTACCTACTCTTCCTTTAAATAAACGATTTCATTCCATATCTGTCGTATCTATAACTCATGAAAACAGCAGACAAATGTTCCAGATAAAACTATATATAATTATATATATATATTGTTTTTATTTCCTATCCCTCCCATTGATGTCGATGTGTCTCCAGAGGTTCGGAGTCACGGGAGGTGTGTTGTCTTTCTGGCTGTTTCAGACGCTCCAGCGTTGAGTTTGCTCAGAGGGGCCACTCCAACATAAGTGATCTCGCACTCGCGATGTGATGCAATCCGTCTTCTCCCAGGGCTCTTTGTCTAATACTGCTAATTAGTGAAAGAGAGAAAAGTGTCAATCCGCCCTGTGTGTTCTCCCTCTCTCTTTATCTCGCTGGTTCTTTCTACCAATTACTGGATTAGAAGGCACACTACAAGGAGTCACTTAGAAACCCGGGTGTGCACACACTGTCACTACCAATATCAGGCTAATGGTGACTGTAACACAGCCTTCAAGAGCCCTGTCGGTTGTGTCCAAAGTTGGCCATTAGCTGATTACTGCAGTAAATGTGGAACAGCAGGCAAATAAAAGTCTTTATTCTATATTCGGATTTACCTCTCAAACTAAACTCAGGAATCTGACTGTTAAAGGTATTTCTTTGAGATGCAGACACATCTGAACGACATAATGAACTATCCAGATGGTCTATAAGATATTGCTTACATAGCAAGAAATAATTTGGCTCTGCTTGAGTTGTTTTTTTGTTTTTTTCCCCGTTTGCTCTGTACACAACATTTTTTAGACATGTAAAAGAATAGGCATCTCAATCAAAGGGTGTTTTCCAGCCAACTAAACGCTGCCAAAATTCACCATCTGTTCCCATTTGATGGTGGAGGTAGTAGAACAGTGTATCAAAGCAACTCAGGCAACCTTTTCCTTGGCTGGCATCGGGAGAAGTGGCTCCTCGCCATCCATCACTCACGTGGCCTTGAAAACCTCAATGTTAACCTCGTTTCACTTAAGATTACTGCAGGATGTGGCGCACCGGTATGCACGAAACACCTCCCGGGTAACAGATGGTTGAATAGACGAGGTGTGATAGAAGTGGGAGCTGCAGCGAGAGACCCTCCTAAAGAATCAATCGGGGAGTGAGTGGGAGATTCTGCATGATCGAACGTACGCCTGCTGTTGAGTTACAAGATCTTCAAATCTCAGCCTTGTACAGTATCAATCCACGTGAGGAGGCAAGTATTTCCCCTGGCAACGAAAACCACACAGAAAACCCTCTGCATCAAGAAATAGACTTTCCCCTGTGGTTGCAACTGTAATTATGCAAATGGGATACTCGTGGGTCACGATGACTGACGCGTGGGACAATTTTCAACGAGATGGCTCTCTGTTCAGCACTTCAGGAGACAGGATGTGTTTTTTTATGTTTTCCTTCTCATTTTTGCAAAACAAGAAACCTCAGATTTCCCCCACAAATCTTACAAAGAGGCACCCTAAGTCATGCCTGAATACGTTGCGTGCTTAAATCACAGCAAATCAAGCCTTTTGAAGAAGGGAAGGCCTACCCCACCCCCCCCTCCTTCTCCTGCTTGTTAGCCAGCCAGCGACTTGACAGCGTTTAATTGATTAAACCGTGAATGCCTTCGAAGGGCTCGGCGCCACCATGAGATGCAGTGCACAGACACCATATGGATGGCAGTCAGCAACAGAGAGCACCCAAATCTCCACAAAAAAAAAAAAATGACTCACGAGTGCAAGAGAATATGGTGTTGATTATATAATTGTGTGCATGCCTACTCCAATAAGTCTCATTGACTCAAGCTGTCATGCAGCACTCCAATCGTCAAAAGCACATTTAAGTTCCCACGATGTGTGTGTGTGTGTGTGTGTGTGTGTGTGTGTGTGTGTGTGTGTGTGTGTGTGTGTGTGTGTGTGTGTGGGTGTGTGTGCATATGATTTGTGTGTCCCGCTAACAACCTCCCTCGCATGAAACTTTTCTGTTTGTCTGCTTTCATTTGATCTGCCAACACTGTTGTGTTTATTTGTGCCAGAGGAGGCTTGTTAGCTCGGGTTGTTTATTGCCCTTAGAGGCCCGGCTTTTTTGTCGTGGCATTTCTTGACAGCTCATCAGCTGCCGAGTGGCGGTGTAATAAATTGACCTAAATTATGTATGCCGGGGCCAGTGTGGAAGGGGGTCCCTGACGTCAGCAGGGGTCCCTTCATCGTGACAGTGATCCAGAGAAAAAGACCCCTCTAATGGCAAAATAAACTGTCAGGTTGGATGAGGATCTGGACTCTTGACCACTCCGGGACATTAACGTTTTTTAGCCAATCATGTATAGCTTTGGATTGAAACTCATTGGGCTTCAGGCAAAAGGATTCTTAACACGTTTGACTTCTTTATTTTTGTGCACGGTGGGTTTGAACAAGTGTACAAGGTTCCTAACTTCAGATAACGATAAAAATTACCCATATTAACAAAATCAACTGTGTGTAAATGAGCAATGACGTTCATGGGAATTAGCATAATTAATGCCCTAATAATTCCTTATGAGGCCACGCTTCTGTCAGGAAGTGTTTTCACTAAAGAAGAAGAACGTTGGATATTAAATTCCTGCCGAAGAAAAGGATGAAATAACGAGCGTCGTTAAGGTTCCACTTCTCGTTGACCTTTTTATATACAGAGACAAATTAAACTTCATTATTGCATCATTTAAGTTGCTTTGCAGCTTGAGATGTTCATATTGATATTCCAGAATTGTCAATAGCATCAATAAGTTGATTAATTGTGATTTATGAATACATTTTTGGATTATAATTGAGTCAAACAGGTTCATGTTAAGATCATTATGAAGTGTAATTTATGAATGAAGTTCTAGCGGAAGATTTCTTCAAAGTAATGAAATTTACAATCCATCATGGGACCCGTTCTATGATACTTTTGTTAAATCATTACTTTGGACCCCCTGTACTTTTAGCTTTTTTAATATTTTTAAATATGCAATCTGACAGTAGACCAACCACTTTCTCTGGATAGAACGACCAAATGTAGCTATATTTCTTTGTCATGCGCCAGATAAAAGTTAATGTTAAATTACATCACAATACAGGAAATTATATCTGCAGGACCCCTGGACTCCAGGACCCCTGGACTCCAGGACCCACATTCTTTTTGCTTCCGACGGCCATACAATCCATCAGTGAGAAGTTTGGATAACAGCAGACTAACTGCACACGCCTGTTCATACCTCATAAATTTCAAATGAGTCAATGTGGCAAATTCTCCTAAATACTCTTAAAATCCACTTAAGAAGGAATCTGTTCGTGTGAGTGTTTCTGGCATGAGGTTGAAAACAAATTTGCTGTCAGGCAGCAGGTTTCATGCAGACTGCATTTGTTCTTCCAGGATTTCTCTGGGTTTCTCCTCCCTGGTCCCCCGGGGTCGGCTGCAGAGGAGCATCTCTCATATCACCACGACGCTTCACGCCGTTGCTACGTTCACTTTTAGTCTGATGCCCTGAAAACATCAGACGTTTGGTTTCATCGAACCAAATCTTCTTCCAGCAGATGTGATGTGAGTGATGGACTGGCTTTAGGTCCAGAATTATAGACCTCAACAATGATTGGACTATTGCCATGAAATCTGGTAAAGAACACGTTTCCCAGAGGATGAATCCTTTTTTAAATTTACTTTTATTGCAGGATTAAAAGACAAAAAACACTGTGTTCTAATAATAACAGCAATAAATGTAAATGCATACCATTTTAAAAATAAATAAAGAAAATAAATACAAATGTACTTAAATTAATATTTTGAATCAATGTTGTAAATCAATAAAATATGATATATAATAATTACAAGGGGGGTAATTTGATCTACGTCTCTGCAGGAAATCTCTCCAAGGCCCATATTGGACGTTACACCACACATATACAGTAGCTGGAGTAGAGTATCTGACTAAGCCAACACGGATTTGATGAAATATACATGCAAAACCATTTCTTTCCCCGCGAGTGTTGGAAAGATGCCACTGCAGAGAATTGTTAGAGGGATTACCGACCATTGCTTAGTCAAGAATGTGGATAATTACTTTCAACCATGGCAATCGCCAATTGTTATTTATGTCATGTCCGACAAGCCTGATGAACAGATGAAAATTGCACTTAATCCATACGTACGCCGGCCTCTTTGCAAGCTCCCGCTGACAGTTTGACTCCTGGTTTATAAGTCTAATCATAAAAGCGGCGACTCATTTCTCAAAAGAAATCGCAGAGGAGTGGAACCTCTGTCAAAGCTGTCACAGGATGTTTCATAGCGGCTGGGCTGCCGGCATATATTCTGCCACCAATTAAAGTGCCCATTTGATAATGAATAACTAGTGTTTACTCTGATTCAGTAGCACACATTCATCCAGCGTGTGTTTATACCTCATTTATTTTCACGTTCTCCCCTCTTTTCTCCTCAGTTTGAGTCTTCAAAGTTTATGATGCAGAGCTGGGAGATTTTCTATTAAGCCTGTAGATTTCCCCTGCTCACGTTGGAGCTGAGGCTGTTGGTGAAAGGGATGGAGAAAAGACTCCCTGAATCAAAGTGGAAAACAGCAACTTTTGTTGTTGCCTTGGGTTCAATATATAAAACCTTCATTGCTAACTTCCTCAAGTGTCCATACCAGTTAAACATGATTCTGTTCTATAGGCTAATGCAGCTGCATGAGGCCGGTTTTGAGGCTGAGGCTGAGTTTTCCCACAAAACTGCAGGAATCAAACAGCCAATGCAATCCTAATTTAGAAACATGTTTACCTCAATACTGGGATGAGCTGAAGCATGCATGAATTTCCTGAATTTTCTTATTATTTTTCAATGTAGACACCAATTGAAACAATGTCCAAACCTAAGAAAATATGACCCAAATGCTATTAAATGGGAATCCTTTAAAGACCCACACTATAAGAAGAATTTAAAATGGTCTGACTTTGGTAACTCCTAGAGGAAGTATGAGAAAAAGATACTACCATGGACATGAAGGCATGAGGTAATCCACATCCACCAGTTGTCAACAGAAGGATTTCACGTTTTCATGGGATTTTTCAGTTTTGAAGATTCTGTACTCGCATGAAATCTCAAGTATGTTGATGAATTAGAATTGTTGCTCTATTAAAGTCTCTCACTGATCTCATTCTAAGATGAGAACTAATTGCTTCGTGTCCCTCCTCTCTCCGAAATCATCGGCACTTCAGCTCACTTGAAAGGTGGTCACGGTCTTACTTTCATTTTTGCGAGCGTCTCAGTTTAAGAGTCGGGTGGCGTCTGAAATTGAATTGCCGCGTCCTCAATAACAATCTAAAGTAAAAAGGGGGTAAAACACTGCAGAGTTTGAAGAAACACCGCTTTAAGTGCCAGATTTCAGAGTGATGAAATGCACAAGTAACCGCTCTCCCACACTGATGAAAATGGTCTGTAGATAAATACAGTTCCAATTCAATGATACACCAAAGACAGCCTTTTTTTTCCTCTCGGAGAGGCGGGCTGATTCAGTGGAGCAGACGAGAGTTGAGCTGGTAGAAAGTGGAGTTGGATTCCACTCAGGGAAAGGTAGCCCTGGAGATTCAGGGGCGAGAATTTGCTGCACGCATCGTTTGCTTCTTTAATTTAAGGATTCTAACAGGAAGACTGGTGCTGTAACGGCTGAGCGAGTCCATCCCTCATTATAAAATGGCTGCTTGTTTCAGTCCATAGGCTCGGCCCTATTACTTCCACTGTTGCAGACGCAGGTTATTATAAAGCTCTGCAACTTATTCACAACAGGGCTGGGCGTCGTGGGAGTGGCTTCCTAGTTTGATAATTTGAAAAGTTCGTCAAGGAGTGTGACCGAGGCTCTGTGTGTCAATACATGCGTGGGATGTGTTTATATTGAGTGAGGTACCACTCTGCCATGTAAATCTACGACGGTTTATTCGGGCCACTGTAGGAAAAAAATAAATAAATGAGCCGAGAGAGGTGAGCAATATTCCGACAAATAAAGTCGCAAATTTGCAACTTCATAAAGTAGTAAGTGAAAGCTTCCGCTAGCATCTTAGCCCAACCGTCCGATCAATAAACACACATAAGATGACAATTTGGCCCATATAAAAAAAAAAACAATAACCTTCAACAGCATCATCACTCTAAGGACCTTACTCACACGTTGTGATGTATTAATTAGAAAAATAAATGCATGCATTCATGGGAAGTTAGCCAGTATAAATGCCGGTTGTTAGCATCGTAATAAAGTCGCAAATCTGCAACTTTATAAACTAGCAAATTTACAAAACCTGTTGTAATAACAACAGCAAACATCCAGTCAAGCAACTTGTTTACGTCATCTATGACAAGTGAAAGCTACCTAAATCTAGTGTATTCCATTGTAGGAAAACATAAAAAATGAGCCGAGAGAGGTGAGCAATATTCCGATAAATAAAGTTGCAAATTTGCGACTTTATAGCATCTTATCATCTTAGCCCAACCGTCCGATCAATAAACACACATAAGATGACAATTTGGCCTCACATAAAAAAAACAACAACAATAACCTTCAACAGCATCATCACCGTAAGGACCTTAACGAGGTGTTGTCAAATGTTGTGATGTATTAATTAGAAAAATAAATTCATGGGAAGTTAGCTAGCATAAATGCCGGTTGTTAGCATCGTAATAAAGTCACAAATTTGTGACTTTTTCTCTGAATATTGCCCACCTCTCTTGGCTCCGTTTCTTTTTTTTTTTTTTTTTTCATCCTCATGTCATCATCCTAAATCATTTTTTTAACTTTCCCTCTCAGTCCTTCCACTTCCTGCACGCCGGCTACTTACAGAGAATACTTTGTGCTGCTCTCCTCTAAACTGGTGTATTTGGTCATATATTACCGGTTAAGCTCACTTGCCTCTTGCTGGATTCCTCTCGGTTTTCAATCACTTTGCTCTGGGATCCGGTCCAAGCCCCAGGCACAGCCAGAGAGAGAGAGAGAGAGATAATGCAACCAGATAATGCATCCAGACAGTCTATTACTCTGATGGCCGGCGCAACGATGCCTCGGAGATTTCTGACCAATTTCAGGCTCTCATAACTCTCGATTTGTAGAGCAGGCTCGCAACCTCGATGGCGCAAAGAGGGGCTGAAACAACATGTTAGTGTCTGAGGAACAAAGTGGGCTACCTGTGTTTTGTTTCCAAGCTGCTTGTTTTCATCAGCCTCTGACTCAAGGATGAAACTACCAATCCAACAGTCCTGCTTCTGTCCAGACGATCCACGTATAAGCATCGCTTCTTCTGGCTCTCTGTGTTCTCCGCTGACCTCTTTTTGTCTTCGTTTTCATTTCACTTTCCCTCCTTCTTCTTGCTGTCACGAGCACTCTCTTTCACCCGTGTGCATCCTCCCTCCTCCAGTCCAGCCAGCCGATGTCAAGTATCATCCCAAGACATGTTTAGGTCCAAAGAGGAAAGTGCTTTGGACTGCTGGCGCTCCCAACAGCTGGTCACCTCTAGGCTGTTGTCAAAAATAGTAAAATGGCAGGTCAATAGTGTGAACGAGCACAGCCAAGCATTTCTGAGTATTACAGCCTTATTGGAGGATTATCCAGCTCCCTATTTAAATGCCAGTTGGATGTCAATGTCCAGTCCAGTGAGAGGAACTGTTTTGCCCTTTATGTAGAGAGGGCTCCTTTTGCTAAGGATATGTTAGGATAAAAAGGCTGTTGGGTTTTAATATCAGTTAGATGATAGATAGTATTCTGTCTTTAAGTCCTACTGTTTCCATTTTCTCCCCTCCTTCCTTTGCTTATTTAATTTATTATTGAGTTATGAGCAATACAACACTCTACTCTTCTTAATGATAAATACATTGGACGTTTGAACTAGTAATCATTTGTGGACTGACCTCTAAATCGGGACCTTTTACCCTTTGCGTTGAAATCTGGAGTTTTCATAACTTAAGAGTCAAGCGAGGATGACTCGGCCACATTGCTGGTGTCAGCACTCTTCCCCACATAAGTGTTTCAGGCATTCATGCAGTCCCCGGCTAATTGATATGTGCTAGACAGTGGGATCTGCTGATGTGCCAAAATCATTTGCTGAAATGTGTGGCATAATCACTTTGTTTCAGGGCCATGCCAACGGAAAAAAGAGAGAGATGGGCCTCATTCTAAAGTCACCAGTGAAGTAAGCTCAACCTGGACCGGGTCCAAAACGCTGCACTTGGAAGTCAAGCTCTCCTCAGTTTATCAGAGGCCGGCATCAATATCGTCCACGCTGATTTCAATAGGTACACAGATCATTAAGCGAGGTCTCAGGAGTGACTTCAAGTGAATCTACGATCGGCACGACGGTATTCTAAAATCGGCCCATCTGCTTTGCAAAGTTTTTAAAACTGCATTTGGATCAGTATGAGTGTACATTATGTGTTCATGTGGCCCTCTAGGTTTCCTTTCCAAGAGTCCTTGCATAGATGTCGATTTTTGATATTGAAATAATTTGTAAACTTTATCCTTACAGCAGTTAGTAAATAACTGCAGATCCCTTGTTTTTCCAGAGGGAGGCAATATATGCCATTCAGAGCCTTAATATATCGGCAAACAGCTATTTTCTTCTTGCAACTGCTTGCAATTTGCAACTGCTTTTATTACATGTTTGTGAATGTGCCCCACTAGCACACTCATAAAAAATGATAACGCCGACACGCACGCCTCTGCACGACTGAGCAACGGCGTCATCGCACACGTATAGCACCGCCCTCCGGCTCCCACCGTCCGCTCAGTCAGCTCGTTTTCCGTAGTTTGTCGTATCATTAGCTACGAGCTGCCGACTCAGCCGTAGGCATGTTGAGAGCCAATAAAAACCCTCCAAATCTCGTATTATGCACCTTTAACGTGACTGTGCGTACAGTAAGCTGGGATACCTGAGAAATACAGGCTTACCATAATCGGCCCTTACAATATTCTGTGGCTTAATTCACAAGGCACCGGTGATTACATTACAGCAATTTTGTGACCCTTTACCGTTTGCACAATTTGTTTCATATGAAAAGGCCTTAAGCCCTGTGAAAATTGCCTTTGTCCCTCATCTTTTTATGCTGCCTAAACCAAGGAAAACTGGGTCACTGAAAAATATGAATGAACCAGAGAGAGAGAGGGAGGGGGGGTGATTTGGTTGCCAAGGACTCCCTGTGACGTGGGGGCATGTAGAAAAAAGCCAGCATGCAGAAGGGGAAAGAGATGTTACATGGAGGTAGGACTGCATTCAAAGCCCTGATCCAAGCTTCAGAATGGTCTTGTCAGTGTGGCACATCTGAGCTCTTTCCAAGCCCCGGCCCGACCCAGCGTGTCAAAGAAATAATCATTTCTGTCTGCTCAGACTGTCCTTTTATCTCTTTGGCACCCATCACTTCAGCTCTCAGCACCTTTAACAGAAAGACAGTTTTTCCTCCACTACTTGGTCCAGCACAATCCTGTGGAGGGACAAGGTTAAGGACCACATCATTGTTGGAGGGAGTCTTGGTCAGGGACCAAAAAGTTCAAAAGACGTCACTGGAAATGGTCGGTTTGAAGGAAATAGAGTTTATTCTCAAATAAGAATTTAAACCCGAGCTGTCTCTGAATACAGATAGTTGTGTTCCTGTTTAAATATCTCGACAATTTTACCTCCTATTAGTACAGAGACAAAACTATGTGTAGAAATGGACGTGTATGAACCAGAGACTGTGTGATCACACCTTTAGGGACGTCAGGCTGCCCCTCAAGGTGCTAAAAGCTTAGCACCTTGTCTTCATCTTAGTCTAAAGGTCTAAAAACGTTGAATCCTGGATTGGGAGAATCCCAACCCAACCCAATCTTTTTTTTCTTCACACAATTGCTCATATTCCATCCAGTACAGGGAAGAGTGTCTTGGCTGCCCACATCGCAGTAAGCAGAGTCCACACTGAAAGCTATCACATTTTTCCAAAGTGAAACAGAGTAAGCCTGTACACACGGTCACTGCTAAACTGCAGCGTTTCATCAGTAATCCTCTTCCCACTTTAATTAAATCTATTGTTACGGTCGTCGAGCCCGAATACAACTCGCAGACGGAGAGGCAGCGGACGGCAGACTGCAGGGTTCAGGATGGGGATGCTGGTGGAGTCCTCCTCCTTTGAACGTTCCTATCGCTGAGCAGAGATTGTCTGCAGCGGCTCGATAACTGGATGAATCCTTTTCATCTGGATCCTGATCCTCTCATTGGTGTTTCCAGTTTTCACATGCACTTCCTGTTTCGCTCACAGGTAAGCGGAGAGAGGCTTGGGTGTTATTCTTTGATTGTGCCGTCGCCTTCCAGGAGTGATATACTCCCATTTCTACCTTCTCAACTTTTGAAGATAAAGAGTTTCTATAAAAAACTCTCTATAAACTTGACTGCAGTGTTTTTACCTGCATCTTTCACGTGTATGTTGTCTGTTTGTTGTCCAAATTTGTGATTCTGGTACTATATCTAGGTTACAGAAAGCATGTTACTTATTTTGTTGTTTATGTTTATTTTTTTAATACATTGTATAGTTTTAAAAACGTTAATACAAATTAAATACAATGTTTATCAGATTGAGAGGAAATAATAAAAAATAGTGAATAAAAAGGAATTTAATGGAACTCAGTATGAAATAAATTAAACTATTATCTTTGTGGAAAATGTTTTTCCATTTGATATGAACTTATTTTATTTAGTAGCTGTTCATTGATTTATATTTTCACAGAATTCTGTCGCTTTCCATGTTATGGAAAACATACTTCCACCAAAATATTATACAGCGGACCACATTGCCATCCTTAGAGTCACACCACTGGTGTTAGCGCTAGTGTTGCTACATCGTGCCATGAAAGCTGCCTGCATCTCATCTCGCCGCTTACATCGTGTGCAGATGAGTGGCGTGTTGGGACTAAAGAGAGTCGAGCAACGCAGCCTGACCTGCTGGGAAGTTCCCCGCTCAGAAACATCACATGGACAAGCTGAGGTTAAACAGCAGCACACTGCTTTCCCAAGCCTCAAAAACATTTTGCACATATCCTCCTGTCTCCAGCTGAGGAATGGCTCTGCTGGAACAGCGAGACAGTGATAAATAGAAGTGCTCAGGTGACTCATAGGGAAGCCTTTAACAGCTTAGAGCAGGGTGGAAGTGCAGCACAGCCACTTTAAAGAGCCTCTCTTTGTTGGTGTGAGTTTGCAGCGCATCTCTGGGGCCTTTGTGGTCATTTCTGAGTCATTCCAACCTGGAACAAAGCATACAGATAACTGCCTCGGTTAAAGTACTGGTCTCCAAGAAATATACTTTTGTTCTTACAAAATGTCAAATGGTGTTTTGTGAAGAGGGATAAGTAAAAACTTTGCAGAAGTGACAGAAATTCCAAGAAGCAGCATGTTAAGGTGTGATGAAGCCTGAAGTTGGTTTTCTTTGGTCTTTAAACAGGAGAAACGTTTAATTGTATTTTTGAATTTGTGTAGATTTCTGCCTTTACAAGATAATTGTGGGTATGAATTCATAACCTGTAATCCTGCAATGTTTTTTTTATGATGGAGTTTTTTTTATGATGGAGATTTCTTTCAAATAAATACTTTAAAAATCTGGCGAGGTAAAACAAGTATCTGCATTGACAGACGACGTCTATGATGTCATTTTAATGGGGGGGCGTTCCAACCAGCTCATAGATGAAATATGACAAAGAAGCCTATGTAAACGATCAGACGAGCAGTGCGTAATGTGCACTAATCACTGCATGACCTGGTCCGTATCTCATTGCTTACCAGATGGCTTCACCAAGACAGGAATAACAACTCTGCAGTCTGCTGACACTGTGTAGGCTGCACGGCGTTCTGAGTTCTGTGCAACACATTTGATCAGTCAGTGTTAGTTTGTGTGCATCTGACAAGCTGCTGACACCTTCTGGTAAAAGGTGTTCTGATGGAGAAATGTACTAACAGACAGTTAGGCTGTGGCCCAGACCTGCTACCATAGTAACTATATCACCGATTTGAACCTCCTTCCCCCCCTACTGACTGGGCCTGTGTGCTGTGGGGGCTGAGCTGGGTATGTTGTGTTGAATATATGCCTACGTCTGTGCATGCATGTAGGATATGCATCATAGCGGGGCCTGCTGAGGGCTTTTCGCTGTAAAAGCTGCAGGGTACAAAACGCGCTAATGGATCCCAACAAAAGCCCTGTTCAGAGCAAACTGTCAAACCGTCACGTTTCCAGGATGGTAAAAGCCTTATTGCAGCACAAAAAAAAAATGGGCTGCAAACTTTTCACTCCCAAACAACATGCTGGCATACCCTCAGTTTAAATATATAAAGGGCACTCAAATACAGAAAATTGCTGAATTATTAATGCAACGTACGCCGGACAGGAGAAAGGCAAAGCCAACAAACAAAATCTTTGTCACAGTCTGTATTATAGGTCCTCCAGCACATATGACATCTATTGTATATGTCTACTCCATTGTGTGTCACAACACGGAGGTCGCCCACACCTTTTGGCACAGAGATAATATCTCACAGAGAGGTTGTCTTCTTGCAGCTATACATACACGATGCAGAATAACATACGGTGGGCTGGAGTGATGAAAGAGCAAAAAAATTACAGCCTTTCTGCTTTGATTCTGTATAAAGGAGCTCCTGAGGTGGTGGGCGTGCTCACATTCTTTGATTTGTTCACCATGGCCTTTGCAGAATCCAGACCCTGACCAGGCAAAGACTCCTGTCATCATTTGCATGGGACTCATTGCATATTTATTTTTGTTTTGACTGGGATCAGTGACGGGTTGATGAATAATTTAGTGTGTTTTTCCACCTGGCCTCCAGGGTCATGCGAAAGGCCCGCTTCCCTAAAAAAGTGACCGTTATTAGAAGTGCTGGAGTCCCACGCTGAGCACCTCCTGACCTTGGTGATGGAGGAGTCCTGAGGAGGAAGTGACATAATCAGAAGGTCAAACAGACGTTTTCTTCAGGGAAAACTTAAAAGTTTAAAGAGTTTTTTTGTTTATTAATAAAATATGACTCCAAACTGAAATGAAAATGTGTTTATTATCTATCCTTGGAGTTTGTTTTCTTATACTTCAAGATTATAATTTCCAAAAGGAAGAATTGAATTGTATGTTCCTGCACTGATAGATGAGTGTTTTTGGGCTTTAATCCCAACGTCTTACATGGAAAAAAATCTACTTTACTTTCAATCATATATCCTTCCAAGTGGCTAGCTGGATCAGCTCTCCATTAGCTGTGATTAATGGCCTAAATGAAACCCAGTTTGGATGTGAGGGGAAATGATTTTGTCGAGATTCTATCTACTGTCTCTCTCTCTCTCCGTCTCTTTCATCATTCCCTTTTTTCCAAATCATTCATGAACTTGCGCGTTGCCTCCCGTTCACACATCCCATCTCTGTCTTGTTCTTCTTTTGATTTCCCCTCAGCCATCGGTCTACGTTCCACTCGTTGTTGTCCATTCTGTCTGTCTCCAGCCCGTCCAAACACATTTACTCCTACGGCCTCTTCCTTCACATTACGCAGCCGTCGATGTATTCCCAACTGCTGTCGTTTACATGCTGTTATCTTATAGAATGTGGCTTGTTGTTTGTACTTATTGTTGTCTGGGTTCCCCTGAGCTTAATTCTATTCCACTCTGCACACAAAAAATCAATTAGAATACATGTTTATGTGTGTTTTAATCACTTCATTGGAAGGAATGATTGCCATTATATTTTATTACCTTCTTCCTGAGAGTGAGATGAGAAAATCAATTTCACACTGGCAATATAAGATTGTTCAGTGCAGAGCTGTGGTTAGCCTAGCTTAGCATCGTCTCGGAGTTTCACATATGATGCAAAACATCAGGAATTCTTGAAGTTCAGTCAGTGACAATAGAAAAGACAGACACGGGGATGTTTATGTGTGCCGTTAAAAGGCTGTTACATCAGTCCGACGCCGCCTGCTGAACACAGACTGATGTGATTCACTCCTTGTTTGCACCAAGTTGACACCTGACACTCGGCTCCTGACAGCAAGCTTCCTGGCGGTGAAAGCGAACGGCTCGCTGCTGTGTGTCGTCCTGCTGAAACAAGCCCTCTCTGGTCTCTGATGAGTCTGTGAAGCTTGTCTCCCTCCCTCCCCTCCCTCCCTCCCTCCCTCCCCCCCGTCTGGACCACAACAACTTTGATATCTGTGGGAGTGGGGGGGCTGAGCATGAAGGCAATGCATCAAAATGCCTTTGCAGTGCCGCTGATAACAGCCTCAGGAATAATAGACTTGATTGAATTAGCCATCCATTTTTTTTGTTCACCCCCCCTCTGCTCATACATCTCGCCGTGTCTTGATCCCAGTGGCAGCCAAACGCTTGTGATTGAAGTGTCGGAGGAGGGGGAGGAGGAGGAGGAGGAGGAGGTGACGGACGGAAAAAGAGGAGAAAGTCAAGAGGTGAGAGGACGATTTTGAAAGATGAAGATGGAATGTGAAAGCGTGGATGGATGAAATGAGAAAGCCGGAGCATTTGATCGCTTTTAAGGAGGAGGGGGTCATAATGGAAGTCTCTCTTTTGTCTCTTGTCCTTCAGATTTTCCTTCAGCATCTGAAACAAAAGAACTGTGTAATAGTGCTCCAAACAGGAGCCATCAAACAGAATGAGGGGCTCTTCTTCTTCTTGAGATGTCCGACGAGGAGAAAGTCCTTCACAATGATTAGAGAGTGAGCCACTGAATCCATCATGTATGGAGGGTTTATAAGCATTTAATCTGAGAGCATCTAAGACCTGGGGTACAAAAGAAACATGCTTCTATTGGTATTCACCTCGCCACACACACTGGGAGAATAAAGAGGAGGAGAAAGAGGGAGGAGGTGTCACTGTGGATCATGTATGATTCTACGGGGCCCCGACTTTGAACAGCACTGCTGCTTATTAATATTCCTGTCTCACTGCATGCTTTCATGGAGGCTGAGATGGGATTGCAGCGATAACTGAGGTACATGGCATTGTATGCAATCCCCTGAATTACCTGGAACCTGACCGGCAAGCTAAGCCACCCATAAGGAAGCCTGGAAGTAAATCAATGCCTGTAATTGGTATGTTTCCCTGCCTCTCCCATGCTCCCGCTCTCCCGCCGCTAACTTCTCATAAACATAGTTGACACGTTGTTGTCCTTATTGTTGCTTATGAAAGGATGGAAACTATTAGGAATGTGTTGAGAGTGTGTGGGAGAACTTAAGCAGCTCATTCTTACTCCAATAGTTTGACATTGCATGTGTTTTTTGGTTGTTTTTTTGCTTTTTTGCTTCTTAAAGATGCAATCATGGAAAATCATGCAACTTTTATAGTTTAACTTGGAGACAGAAATATATCTAAATAATATAAACATAGATATTTTATATAACTTGAAATAGAATTGTTTGTATCTACAGCTCTGTGGAAATTACTCTAAAATACACTTTAAATGATTGAAATCGCTTTAAATGCTGGTATTTTGTTTAAATGCGCTCTTTTAAAGCCACTCAAGAAAATGTCCTACTTACGTGATGAAATGCAAGGTTGTTGCCATGGATTTCCAAAGTGACCCAGCAGCCAGTTTATCTACACGTCCTACATGATGTGAATGTGATCAGTAAACTGCACACAGCACAGAAATCATTAGCAATGACAAATATAGGAATGTAAAAAAGTGCAGAAAAAAACTGAGCCGAGAGATAAAAAGGAGGGAAAAATCAGTCGCAAATTTGCTTGTTCGTTATAGAGGTCATAAAGGAAATAAGCACGTTGCCGTTGCTATGACAACAAGTGAAAGCTACTGCTGGACCCATAAACATAAACACCCATAGGATGACACTTTGGCCTCGTATAAATAAAACCAACAATAACCATCAACAACCGTCACCCTAAGGGCCTTAACGAGGCGTTGTGATGAATTAATTAGACATTAGCTAGCATAAATGCTGGTTGTTAGCATCATAATAAAATAGCAAATCTGTGACTTAATAATAATAAAAAGGACCAAGAGGTCATTGAGAATGTGTGTGAGCCAGTTTTTATTGTACTTAACATCAGTAATTAACATAAATACATTTGAAAGTTGTTTTTATAAAATAATAATAATTACTAACCTAACAGCTACTAATATTTTTAACATCACAATTCATAATTCAACAGTTTTTGTAGTACACATATGTAAATAAGGTGACATTGTGCATAAAAAAGCATCAAAATAGAGTCTGTTTATCATATTTTCTTCCCCCCCAGACCCCCTAAGGAGGTCTGCTCCGAGCCCCCAATGCCTCAGGTCCTGGAAACGCCCCTGATTCAGAAACCCCGTGACTCAACGATCTCGATTGTTTGTTGAGGCAGAATGACAGGCTGTGGATTGACGACCCGCCTTTCCAATCTCCCACCCCTGAACTCATCTATTCAGAGTGAAAGCTGACCCGGGACCAGGGTTTACTGGGTTTGCTCATCTGGTCTCCGCAGGTTCGGCACGCAGATAAATGGCTGGGGCCTCTTTTCTGCCGTCGTGCTGAGGTTGAACAAGGCTGCAGTCGTGGTGAGATGAGACAGAGGGCGTCGATGCGCTACTTCACCTCTGCACCCTTCCTCCCTCCCTCTTCCTCTCACACCATCCCTCCCCTCTCACTCCTTCTCCATTCCTTCCACCATCTGTCTGTCTTCCCCCTCCCTTCTCCTCTCGTTTCAAAAAACGTCTCTTCGGATTTATCACTCGCGTCCCTCTGCCTCCGGTTAGCTCCCGGCTGTCGCCGAACACAGCCAGCGATCTGCCTCATTTCTGAATGAGGTGACACCCACCTCGGCGGAGGTGACACGAGGTCGGCCGCGGTGGAATGAGATGGCGTGGCCGCGTCGCTCTGCCTATAACACGTGGCAGAGGTGAAACGTGTGGCCACATCACTGTCTTCATCACTGCCTGTGTGTTTGTTTACTGCATCCTGTGTTGAAGCCGTTCTTCTTTTTTGGTCCCAATTGTGTTGAAGCTTTTCTTATCATTTTCAAAAGGATCCCATCCTTGAGATTCTCTCTTCTCAGATTTTAACTGTGAATAATTAAATAAGAAAGACTTTCATCTTGAAGTAAGTTCACTATCTTTGATCTGGAAGAATGCTCGACACACGGAATTACATTTCTTCAGCGTATACTCCTCGTTTTGTATTATGATAATATGTAAGTATACTTCAGGTCAACTGGCCTTAACGTATAACTGCTGGCAGTCGCAGGGAAGGAAGATCTATCTATACAGGCATCTCTAGGCTCTATTATTACAGTAGCTTGAGGCATTGCTGTATATTATGTTTATAATTTCACATCACTTGATGCTCCACTTGTTGAATGCTCTTCTGCCAATGAAGGTGTACGTCTCTATCTGCAAACGTCTTACAGATATTACACTCTGGTTCACTAAATCTGTTATATTTGTAGTTAATTTTGGCAACGTGCGCACAGCAGAAACAAGTTTTGAACATTCACTTTTGAGTTAATATGGCAAAATGTTAGCAAACAGTTCAAATGTCACACACAGCTGTCTTTTAGCTCTGATTTGGTCTCCACCAGAGAAAAATAGCTGCCTCTTTAGATGTTAAAGCTCTGACGTCACCGTAGAAACCGAAGCTTGTTTTGGCTGCGTCCGTCAGATAGAAACCATCGTAACAAAGACCGAAAAGATTGTGGTATCGCCATACGTGTTATCTCCGACAGATCGACCATCAGATTGAGCGGCGACAAGCTCATCATACAAAGCGTGAAGCAGCACCCTCTAGTGCTCATGGTGGAAATAAACTACGTCAAACAAATAGACATTCATTCAAATAGATAATAAAAGCAAAGGGCATCAGAGGGGTGATACATTGTTGTCCTAGAGACATTTAATAAAAACGGCTTTGAGCGCTTTTAAAAAAATATATATATTTTTTTAATCACTGGGATGAAGCACTCCCCGGCACCCTGCGGACGCTTTTCTGACAAAAAAAAAGGGTCCTCCCTGTTTTTGTTTTTTTTATTGAATTTCTCAACTACTTGAGATGCCGAGAATAACATTTAGAGTGGTTCCACATTGATGACGTTGTTCTCCAATCTCTCAAATGGGAACAGTGTCTCAAAGCGTGTGTGTGTGTGTGTGTGTGTGTGTGTGTGTGCGCGTGTGTGTGTGTGTGTGCGCGTGTGTGTGTGTGTGTGTGTGTGTGTGTGTGTGTGTGCAGATGTGACAGCATCGTCAACATGGTTTCCGAGGCGAGATGGGGACAGAGGTCGGATGTAATCAGGACTCCTACGGGACCATGTCGACCTGCCTGTCATACACACACACACACACACACACACACACACACACACACACACACACACACACACACACACACACACATATATTACAATCACATTAAGCCTGGCTGCTGTCTTCCAAGCTTTGATTGACACGTGGAAAGTGATCCAATGCATTCTCCTGGTCGGCGAAGGGGTCGAGCGGCTACCAACAGAGGCCCGTGCTTCGTATGTCGTTCCTACCCATGATTTTTTGACAAGCTTGCTCCATCCTACCCGACTAACCCCTCCGCCACCTTGGGCATAAATTAGCCTGTTACTAAGCAGAATGTGTATGTATTTGTATTCGTTCCAACGAGCGTGGCGATGCCGAGCGCATTAAAACACACAGAGAGACTCTCATCACTGGTCCTGCAATCCAATTTTCACATTCCATTGTTGCCAGGCAATAGCATATCGATGGTTCGCTTACCTTGGCACGACGAACTCTCTCTCGTCTGCATTCCTCTGTCTGTGTAATAGCAGCCGAAGATGCTCCGTCACGCCCTCGCCAAAAGGTTCTGTTGATTGTTGGGAGCCTCAACGAGAACGCTATCCTGAGGAAATGCATTTGAATGCTGCCTGATGTGAGTAAGAACTGAAAAAGCTGGCAAGCTTATCCCGACAGACTACAGGAGAATGTGCTGCTGAAACACCAACATTTTAAACAGGAGCATTTATCAGTGTGTGGGTGTATTATTGCATGCTGATATCAGTATGTGACTTTAAAAGTAGTACATTTTTTTCCCCCAGTATTAATGTACATGAAGGTAGGCTCCTTAATGGAAATGCACACCGCCATCTAGTGTTGCTTGAGGCTGATGCCTGCAGATGAGCAATCAGAAGCTGCCGCAAAGACCCAGAGATAGAAAAACGCCTTCAGACCGCCTCGCCGTACGCTACGCCGTCATCTCCGTTTCCCCATCTGGACCACTTCCAGACAAACACATGCACACGAGAGATCCAGCAAGCAGTCCCACTCAGAACATCCAGGATCAATAGCTTTCTGGGACCGCAGCCAGAGACACTTGTATCCTCACTGTAGTCTGCGCTCACTACCTGTGTCACTATACTAATTAACAGGCGTCCTATACTAGGCTGCATTTTCTTATTGGATAACAGGATCTCCCACCACAAACACTGTGTGGTGTCAGGCAGCTCCCCGGTGCATCTGCACATGTTCTCGTCCTCGCTGCCTCATCACAGGAAAAAAGAAACAACAGTGGGGATTTTCTTTGTGGATTTTTGTGCATTCGGTGTAAGTCCCCGACTCGACTGCAGAGATGCCTGATAGAGCCGGCTGACAGAAGGCGGACGGAGAAATTCCTCCCAACACCGAGATTGCAGAGGCATTTTTGTTGCTTGTGAGGATAATGATGTGGCCTGCGTCGCAGAGAGGGGGCAGCGAACGCCGAGCCCGAGCCTAAGAAACATGCCTGTAATTTATAAGAGCCTGCGGGCACCGACCAATCAGAGGGAGCGGAGACAGTTCTCCACTTTCTGGAGAGAAAAAAATGGAAACAACAGCAGACATAGCCTAGTTGAGATGAGCATAAACACAAACACACATTTCACTTCTGAATTCCAGAGCGTATTTTATAGATCTGTAATTACAAAGTCACAGAATTGATAAATCTCATTTAGAATTTTCCAGCTGCGAAGGAAGTGACCATATTTGGACTGTGGAAGAGCAACGGGTGGATCTGATCAACACACAAGCACCCTTGCTGGATCTGGATCCATTTGGATTCTGAAGCTGCTAACAAAGTTAGCTTCATCATTTCAAGGTCAACTTGACAGCAAAGCATTAAAGTCATAATTGCATTCAAAGTTGCAGAAGCAACACTTTCTCGTCGACTTCCAAGCGATCAGAGTGCTTCTTCAGAAGTGTAGGTTGGATCGACCACCAGTTTGTGACCTCATCCATATCCGCCATGACAACATCGATGGCTCAAGAATGAAAAGAGTGCATTTGATGTTACAAAGAGAAGAGTGTGTGAAGGTAATGGCGGACTGAAGTTGACTGCCAGAACAAAGCTTGCTTGCAGGCTTTGGTTCTTTTTTTAAGTGCCAGCCAAAGACCTTTTTCTTGTACAAACAGTCTGTGAAGGGCAAAATATTTGGTCTGCTGCAGACAGAACGCTGCTGGAGAAGAGGAGGCTGCTGCTGCTGTGTTTTAGGCTGGTGCCTCCAAACTCAGCTGTCCATGAAGGGTCAGAGCCTGACTGATTATTTGCTGACATTAATTACAGTTAGTGTTTTGTGTAATGAATTATTAATATGAAGCGTCAAATCAATTATTCTAACAGGCAATGGGTGCTTGTGCATGCTGGGCAGGCTGCTTGCTTGCTTGCTCGGGGCACTGGCACCTTTTTTATTCCAATTCAAGCACTCCGGATCAACGGGGAAACTGGTTCTGATTTAATTTTTTTAAATTCCATTCACTGTTATCAGAGATAAATATGTTTTTTTTTTTAAATTTATGTGAAGTGACCATTTAACATCGTCGCCATGGTTACAACAAAGGGCCGTCTCCTGTGGAAAATAGTTAAAATAATCTCATTAATGAGACCTTATTGTCCTGGAATTCCTTTCTAAAGGGACGAGGTTATCTGGAATTGACTCTTTTGAAAAATGTAATGACTCCTTACATCTGGGACGGTGACATGATTTATCGTGCTTATTTTTCTTCGCCACAATGTGCTTCACGGCATCAGAATAGAAAAATCACACTTCATCCTCGTCTGTCCGGGAGCTCTGTTCTCCCCACCGATATTCATTTGTGTTCCCCTCCATTAGTAATCCAATTACGCACACTGGCTCCTGCCACCGATGTCACTGATCGCTTTTTAATCATATTAAGCCTTTCAACTCGGTCAATTGTTTGTTTCAAATCAGCCAGAATCGCTGGTCTCTGGGAGGACGGAGGAATGACACTTTGGCTAATAACCAACCAATGGAAAATCAGCTCCTCTGCTTCTGATCCCAGTAGGTTAGATGTCCTGTCGTTGACACACTACTGTTGAGTCCTGGTTTACAGTATCACGAGAGGAGGATCTACTCTCAATTTGGAATCCAACTTTCCATTCATTAGGAATAGAAGTCAATATCCCGGATCTCCCCGGGGGGCTTCGAAATGGTGAGAAACGTTGACAAATATATAATCAGTTAAAAAACCAGATGCCTCTCCGACAGCAGAGATAAGAATCCACAAACTGTCGTGAAAGATAAGGTGGAATCTCATCCCCCTCCTCATCCTCCTCCTTCTCACAAACCTGCCAGTGGCATCCATTTCTCTTCTTTCTTCCATCTCCTTCCTCTCATTCTCCTTCCTCTCGTTCACCCTCTTCCTTCTCCTTCATCCTCTTCCTTCTCCTTCCTTCTCCTTCACCCTCTTCCATCTCCTTCCTCTCCTTCATCCTCTTCCTTCTCCTTCCTCTCCTTCATCCTCTTCCTTTCCTTCCTCTCCTTCATCCTCTTCCATCTCCTTACACCCTCTTCCTTCTCCTTCCTCTCCTTCACCCTCTTCCTTCTCCTTCCTCTCCTTCATCCTCTTCATTCTCCTTCCTCTCCTTCATCGTCTTCCTTCTCCTTCCCTCTCCTTCACACTCTTCCTTCTTCTTCCTCTCCTTCATCCTCTTTCTTCTCCTTCCTCTCCTTCACACTCTTCCTTCTCCTTCACCCTCTTCCTTCTCCTTCCTCTCCTTCATCCTCTTCCTTCTCCTTCCTCTCCTTCACCCTCTTCCTTCTCCTTCCTCTCCTTCACCCTCTTCCTTCTCCTTCCTTCTCCTTCCCCCTCCTCCTTCCAGAAAGTTCTCTGCAGTTGTGCCTCCCAACAGAACTCTGATTCCTGACTGTGTTGCAGACGTATGAAACGCTGCTCTCCCATTGGTTTCCAGACAGGAATCTAGGGTGCAAATGTTTATCTCCTTAATAAAACCAACTATGAAGATTAATAAGAAGGCTCGCTGGGAAGTGATTTGTGTATCAATAGGAACTATTGCTTTTGTTAAACACAGACTTTGTTCGTGGAGACGAAGAAGTTTTACCCAAAAAACAAAAAAGAACAGAATTTCAATTAATAATTAGGGCTGGCGTTTTCCCGGCTGCTTAGTGTGTTAGCGATTAGCTCCCCAACCAGGTGATCAGTCACTACATCATCAAGTTACACCACCTGTTGTGCTAGCATGATTACTGGGCTACAGTATACAGATCATGGACTATATCAAATGTTTTTATTTGTGCAGGTTTTGAGATAAATGTCTCTAAGATTTATGTCGGAGACCGTGCTACCCGCTCTTCCACCGCGCCGCCCCGACGTGAAGGTCAAAGGCATTTCATTTTTGGAGCTCAACGTTGAAAAGTTCAGCAGCAACATCTCCAGCATCGCTGATCAAGTCAGTCTGTACATCCATCACACATAGATCCCGCCTCCTCTCACAATGAAGCAGTCCACATACAGACATGAACACTGGATGATAGGGATGTGATTTAACCGTGAGTGTATTGACATTTCTTTTAAGCTCCATAAGTGGTGAGAAACAGGAAAGGCTGCAGAATGAAGTCTGGGAGATGGTCCCGACTGGGCTGGGTGTTTTCTCATTTCCCCGAGGTCACCCCCTCACACCAACCCAATCACTGTGACCAACCTGAGGGCGACAGTTTGGTCAGAAGACTGTTTTTTCTCCTCCCGTCCATCTTCCTCCCTCTGCTTCCTTTAACTCTCCTCTGCTTTCACCACTCGGATGTATAGAAAGGAGTTTGGGAGGCTTTTCATTGGCCTCACCATATTCAGTTTCCTGCCGTGTCGGAGGGCAGATCTCTCTGGGAGTTGACCTTTGACCTCAAAGACAGGAACTCTGGTCAAATACATGTCTTTAGGCATGTGTTGTTGGAGTCATAAGACTGTTCAGATAAGAAGACGGAGAACGCAAAATCATTTTTTATTCTTATTCATTGTTTTGTTTGTGAAATATATTCATCAACTTCAGCTGAAATGCTAATGAGTCGGATTAAGATCAGCATCAATATTTACAGCTTGTTGTCTCCAAAAAATCTTTTAATTCAAGTTTGAATAAAATCGTCCTTTTTTTTTTATGCATTATCAAACACACGGCGTAGTCGCTACACGTCCGACATTAAAATGAAAATCTTCAAGTCCCGGGGCAAGTTAATCCCGCTAAGTGCTTTTTCCCCCTCGTGAGAGCCAGTCTGAATGTTACAAGCTTCAAATGGAGCATCCTCTTTTGCCAGACGAAAGTTTAACAAGAGTTCAGGACTTGGGTTTAAGTTGAAGTCCAGATTTGTGATTGAATGATGAGTTTATGGATATGAATCAGAATGTGGCGACGAAGGCAGAGGTTTGAAACCAGGGAAGGGATGTCCTTGTGCATGTTGTAAAACGTGTGTGTGTGTGTGTGTGTGTGTGTGTGTGTGTGTGTGTGTGTGTGTGTGTGTGTGTGTGTGTGTGTGTGTGTCTGAGCCCCTCAGGGATAAACAGGTAGAAATACACTCTATCAGTTTAAATGCAGCCCTCGTCTTTCCACCCCAGGTGGGTGAAAGATATTATCTCTAATTTGAAACCACGGCTTCATTGACTCCACATCCCTCACTCGTGGCTAAGGCAGTGTAAACATTTAATGAAATCACTCCTGTTTAATCTTGCTAGTTCCTTAAAAGCGAGTCCCCTTTTTTATGCTTTTATATTGCAAAAAAAACAGAAGAGGTGATAGACGCCGAAACGAAGCGTGGTTGACGGATGAAGAGAAACATGGCAGAGGGAGTGGGTGAGAGGATGGGAGAGGCTGTAATAGGGTAGCCGGGTGCCGTTTGGGAGACTGGATGGGTGGGTGGTTGATTGTTTAAACGCTCACGGACGCCCATGCGTGTCGAGACTGCCAATCCTCTGGGAAATCAGGGCTCGGGAAACCGCCAGGCTCCCTGGAAAGATCCCCCGTTTCTAAGCACAGTAGATCTGACATTTTGAAATGTGAGGCGGCCAAACCACCTGATATGAGTCTGCCATGAGACAGACAGGGATGGGAAATGGGTCTCATTTGTTAAATTTTCAGATCTCATTGCTCTACACCTCCTTTCTCTCTGTCTTTCTCTACAGATTCATCATCATTGAGCTACAACTTTGGGAGTTGTCGGGTAGTGTCTCTGTAATGAGAGCAACCCCCTAGATATTATTGATCTATGTCCTCAATTACATCCCGACTCTCAATTATTAAATACGGTTCCATCTCCTTCACTTCCAGGAGCTGTTCGAATGGGGGAGGCGGAGAAGGTTTAACTTTTCCCGCACGGAGAAAGTGTTTCTGTGTTTCATGTTATTTTCTGATTGATTCGACGCTATAATGCAACCTCTGGGGTGTTGCTTTGGAAGTTGCCTCTGCAGTTCATGATGTCTCTGCAGCTCGTCTTCCACTCCATCATTAAAAGCAAATTTAGTCGTTAATAACGAGCGACCTTCAGCCCAAAGTTATCCTGACAATGTCCCAGAACAATGGTGGCTCTCTCCACGTTAAGTATGTATAGGTATGTATGTGTACGTGGGATGTATTTATATAGAATTGTGTGAAGATGAATGTAACACAGGACTTTATGAAAAACAGGATATTTTTTTGTCCCAATAAGAAGAAAATATGGATAGAAGTGATGAATGTCCTGCAGCAGAAAGAGGAAGCGGTAATGAAACACTGACTTTATTGAAAACCTAAACATGAACTCTGAGCTCAGAATCAACCCTGCAGCCCCAGCATCTCTACCTGTCAATCACAATGGTACATCCCAAAGTGGAGAGAGGCGTTTTTAGGAAGGGTTGATAAAAAAAACAAGTTTGTCTCTTAGGCATAATTTCTGAAGAATTGTATTTGGCTTGTTTGCATCTCTTAATTACCCTGGGGTTTGGAATATCATATAACACAGTGCGTTTAGTTGCTTAAAAATATGAAAAGTCGCATCCAAAGTGTAGTTAAGGAACAACAGTTTCCTCATCTGCATCCTCGCAGAAACAGGAAAGATGTCAAAGAAAACAGAGGGACTGATTTGGCAACGCTGAATAATGATTTCCAATCACAAATGTGTCTTCGTCAACAACATAATTGAGTGGAAACACTCAAATATTTATTTGGAGATGTACCAAATTGGAGAATTTTAATTTATTGACAAATAACATTAGTTCTGTTTCAACGAGGTTCAAGTAAAAATGTTCCCTCTCCAGATCTTTACTTTGATATTTGCTGGTTGAGCAATGCAGCTAATTTCCAATGCAGACGTCCAGCCAGGATCGGGTGTGTTTGAAAGAGGGCTGGCGCCCTCTAGCGGCCAAATGAATGTTAACAGAAACTGATGTGGGGTTTGGGAGATTTACCCTCCATATTATCATTATAAGTCACTGTTACAACACACAGAAGGCCTATTTAGCAGGTTAGCTTTGGATTTGCTTTATAATTGTAGTAATCTTAGATATCATTGGTGTCTCTATGGCTGTGAAGGAGTCACAGGGCGTATAAATCATGAAATCTTTCAACATAGTTGCAGATTTAATAAGGTGTTGAGGTCACTGAGCGGCACTGCAGGAGGCTGTTGGGAGAATCTGATTAACACAAGCACCCTTACTGGATCTGGATCCATCTGGATTCTGGTATGAAGCTGTTAACAAAGTTAGCTTCATAAGTGTTAAAGTCATCATTGTAAGTAACTGATTGGTCAATCACATGCAAGGTAGGCCAGCAGCAGGAATCCAAGTTTAAGGCACTTTAGCTTTGGCTTCACTTTTCAGAACCAGAGGTTTCTGCCTGGATGTGGACAACTTCCTATTTTTTTCTACATTTGTACACTTAAAATACTTGTATTTATTGAAAAAAGACAGTACAAAGTATACAAAATGTCACAGTAAAGTATACATACAGATAACAACAGCACTGCCAGGGGTAGTCTATGTTATGTGAGGGTATTTACAGAGGAAAATACATTTTTCACAGCCTTTTTGTTTTGGGGTTCAGAAATTAAGCACAAAATAAAGTTTTTTTTGTGCAAATTTGCAACATTAATAAAGTTATTATCAAGTACTTATTTTCTTTTCTTTGACTTTTGAAACTACCACATGTTGCGTTTTGATGAGTCCCCTGGGTGTCCACCGGACACAGTGACGCGCTGAGGGGCGGGGCCTGGTCACAGGTGAACATCACACAGGTGTAAGTTGGTGAAATGCGCGTCCTGAAAGCCCAGCCGCGGTGTTGTGCGCCGGTGGCTCTCGTCTCTCCGCCGGTATGGCCCGCGGCTGCGTGGGGAAGTGCGCGCCGTTATTCTTCCTCGCCATGGTTTTTGACGCGGCCGGTCTGGTCGTACTTCTGGTCGGGATTTTCGGCAACCTGAACCTGGACGGCCGCTTCTATGGGGATTTCCTCATCTACACGGGGTCCCTCGTCATTTTCCTCAGCTTGATATGGTGGGTTCTCTGGTACATGGTGAACGTTCCGCCGTACGCGGAGGGCAGGAGCGGCTCCATGGACCTCAACTTTACGCACTGGGCGAGGAAGCTGTCCGAGAGGCTCTCCATAGGCGGCATGAAGCCCCTGGAAGTCGTGGAGGTGAAGAAGAAGAGCATGGGGAAGGAGAACGCTGTCGCACCGTGTCGGATCACTTGGGATGACGGCGGCGGCGGCGGTTCGGGGCACCACAACGGAGGGTTTGACGGATGGGCAGAGAGCGCGGCTTCGGCGGAGTTGGGGGTGTTAAAGAGCTCCGACGTGGCTCTGCAGGCAGCGGAGGGCAAAGTGGAGAGGCTTCTCTGACAGGACCGGGGTGAGTATTTAACTTTCTCCCAGACACATGGGACGATATGACGATGTCAGATCACGATTATTTTACTGCGATTCACATCCTGATGATCGTAAAATACGTTCAAACCCCTTAAAACGGTGATAAAATATACTAGAATCACTTTTTTAAAATAAGAAACATATTTACTGCATGACTTTTTTGGTGAATATCCTTTTAAGGCAATTTTATTTGTATAGCACCTTCAAACAAGATGGTAATTCAAAGTGCTTTACATAAAACATTAACCCCCCCACGCCCCTCCTCTTGCGTCATTGTAAGTTTCTGTTGTTGTCACGGTTGTCACGATACTAACATTTGAAAAGACTCCATTCTTGATACCAGGGGGAGAAAATTACAAAAATGAAGAGGCAGATTTTTAAAATGAAGATTAGAATACAAACAACATCAATCGTGCAAAAAAAGGAAAACGTAACAAAGTATCAATTATTGATTTTTAAAATAATTTTTAGTATCTATTTTATGAGTATGGATTTGTTTGACAACCCTATCTCACACTAACCTGTTAATGAAATGAATAACGATCTTCTGAAAGTCTGGGCCTGGAACTAACCAACACTTAAAACCCCAAACCCTTCAGCACATTGCTCTGCCTTCACCCTCCCCATCAGTCATTCCCAGCCACGGCTGTAACACTTTCATCATCACGCTTTGGCATCCTTGCACTCCTCTGCTTCCACCTCATTCTGAAAAGGTCTCCCATTATTGTCATCATCCACACTGAAGCTGGTCCCGAGGAACAAACACTCCCTTCCCTCAGGATCCCGTCTGCTCATGAATATCTGTCATATTTTTTTTCTCTCTGCTGTGAAAAGATCTCCGGTGGCCCGTGGCAGCTTTTAATTAATGAGCCTGACCGCTTCTGCTCACCTTCACAGTTCTGCATTACATTAGTTGTCAGTTTGCTTGTAACCGGGTGGCAAAGCCAGCAGACCCCCTTTGGGCTAAAGGGCGCAATTGCATTTTTAATGGGAGAAAAGCCTTTTCTTATTGATCCAGTGGAATGGAGTAGATGGCGAGGACTCCACACTCAGGGATCATAATAATATATAAGTCGCCTTCATTGCACACTCCATCTATTAGTTCCACACAGTTGACTTTAATGGGCCTGGACCTGATTCCCCATGTTATCTGACCTGGCTAATGGCCTTGGAGATGTGGGATTGTGAGATATGACCAGAACAAACATTGCTGAACAATGAGGCGGATTCCTGACTGTAACTTGTTGAATGTGAGACAAAGAAGCACTCTAAGTGGGGAAATAGATACCCTGGAAAAGCTTTCAAACACTTCATGTAATTAATCAATGGAAGCGAATGTTTCCATGTATTTAATTTTGTCAAATCCTATTGTAGACCAAATATATTACAATCCACAGAAGGTCTACGGTCGTCTAATAATCTCCAGGCCTCCACCTTAGGACAACATTGATATTGTAGCGGCCGCCTGCCTTTCTACATGAGGAGGCATAACATGTTGATCAATCAGGTTCAGGTTTCTCACCTTATCTTCACAGCGATACGGAGTTCCCGCTGACAGGAGTGTTCACCAGCGAGTCCGGCCTGCTTTTTAAAACAAACTTGGTCCTATTATTATTCTTTTTTTTTTTTACAATTAACACTTGAAATGATGAAGGCTTGCAAATGACAGTCATAAAAAAATGTAAACCACACATCGGTATTTCATTTTTCTTGACTTGAGATTTCTTGAAAGTAATTTAGTTTGTTTTACAAAAATGTATCAAAACTCTGACATTGACAAAGATCTGTATTGATAATAACACAAATTCATATTTAAATCATACCCTCTAAACTTAAAAATAAATCTGGTTTGAATTGAAATCAAACTTCTTTGGTGATGAAGGATTTTTCCATTGTCATATTTGAATTTTGAGATTACATCTTCACTCAAGTCTTGCATATTTAAACTGTTTTAAATGAATGTAATTTGTTGTGATTTAATTAAACCCTCTCTCCTCCTCACACAGGTAGCGTCTGGCTCTCCGGATGCTGAAGGAAAGACTTCCTCCACAAACTGAACACCGAGCTCATAAATCAAAGGCACTTTTTTTTCTAAAGTAAGACACTTTCTTAATCAGGGAAAAGCCTCCAGCATCCAGCGAGGCTGTGCACACAGGAAGAAAAAGGTCTTTAACGTGTACATAGTTTCTATTTCAATGCTTATTTTTTGTACATATGTTAATGTCTTTTTCTTGGGAATAAAGTTTACACTGATCTAGCTGTTGAGGATGTTTGTGCATACAGGTGCCCGGTACAGTTTGGGTCCAGATAACAGCTCCGTTACGCCCTGCACGTTGTTCAACAGTTGTTTTTATCTTCCCTTCCTCGTGATGCTTTCTCCCGTCTCCTGTTATTGTTGAAAACACGTCATTCACCAGACAGGAACCAGTTTTCTCATCGTGGCATTTTGAAATGTAAACAGCACCATATGATGGCCAAAAACACGCCAATATTTCTCACTTTTTTTTTCCAAATCCACCCGTGGGCTCGAGAAGAAGACGCTGGGTTTGTCACGTTTCATGAAATCCGATGAGAGAGCTGGAACTTCTCGTGACGTCATTAAGGAAATGCATTTCTCAGTGTCATGAAAAGATGTGCGATGGAGATACAGAAAGGAATGTGACCCGAGTGTTTAAACTCTTGCTCCCCATCAGCCTCACCTCAGACTCCCAGGCGGCACGGAAAAGGGAAGACGCATTTCTCCGAACATTTGCGTATAAACTGCTCAACCTGCGAGTTATTGCAGGAACTGTCAGCGAAGTCATGGATTTTACCGGCTATCTCGGTCGCTGCCTGCTGTTTTTCTTCATCGCCGTCTTCCTGGATGCAGGAGGCCTCATCATTTTCTTCATCGGGGTCTTCGCCCCCCTCAGCTGCTGGGATTTCCTGGTCTTCTCGGGACCCCTCATTATGTTCCTCAGCCTGGGCTTCTGGATCATGTGGTACCTGGGGAACCTCGAGGTGCCCATGGAGGAGTTTCTCCCCAGAGGACATTCAGAGCTTCTTCATGTGCGGCACAATGATTGCTGGTAGCTTGGTGCAGGAAGATGCAACCAAAGGTACAGCTGCAGGTGTACATGTTCACGTTTAATAAATCAGCATCATTTAATAAAACTCTGTTCTTTCTCTGTAGCTTCGACTCTCACTGGTGGATGTTTGTTTATCCGCTTCAAGGACAGACGAGGAACTTTAAACACCTCAGTTATGACTCACATCCATTATTTATGTGCAATAAATCAATATAAATTAAATACCTGCTATTTGTAACTCCAACAGCCATCGTGTCTGAGATTGTTTTGCTTCTCTTTTTGTCTTTTTGTAGTCGTGTTCATCTCTTTGTTTTGTGTTTGTTTTTTATTTTTACCAATATTTAGTCTCTTCGTGTTCATTTTTTAAAGCATTTTATGGTCCAAGCAGCACTTTATTCCTGTCCCACAGCTGTGGTCTCAATATACAAAATCCGATAAATCAATTACAACAAGACCTCACTTCAAATGAACAGGTTCCTTATAAAATCTTACTTTTCATCATAGTAAAATAATTGTTACATTTATGATGTATGTGTCCCACAGTTCTGAGTCCTGACTGCAACACAGGGAAAACATTTTCCTATCAAAACTAGTTTTCTATGGAAATAGAAGGAAGCAAATGAACACTCGAGTTACCACCTACACCACAGAACAACGTATTTATTGTGTGTCCTGCAGCTTAGTAATCATATATTTTTAACCTAATAAATGAATATTACTGTTAGGTGTATAGATGACGAACATGACAATGTAGATTTCTTGTATTCTTTTATTCTGTTAGTGTCACAGACTGCAATAAAGAAGTGGTTTTATATGTTTCTCCCAGGTCACGTGACTTCTCCTAACTGGAGAGACCGATACATTTGACAAGGAACAGCATTATAACTCTTATCTTATCAATTATTGACAGTGACACGCCTGGTTTTGTTGCTGCCGTGTGTGTTTGATGGGCACGGCCCTACTTCACAGAATCTGATCAGAAAACATTTTAAACCCACAGGAAACTGTACAGAATGTGGACTTTGATACAAGAGCCCGCCAATGAATCAAAAACGTCAGAAAAATAGCTTAAAGTGTGTTTTCCTATTAATTCAAGTTATGTATTCATGGTATGCAATAATCTGATGTCCCCTATATTTAAGTTTATGTGATTTTAGGTGAGTTTGAACCAGATATCACATTAAACAGCCTTTAATCAGTTCAGGTGGAGAGTGGTACTGCAGCACGGAGACGGAGAGAAGCTTCCAAAACAAACAAAATCTAAATTATACATATGTATTACACACTCTGATGGTTAAATTAACCTTATTGATTATATCTGTATAATGTCAACAATCAACTCCAAGTTTCAGACAGGCCACTAACTGGCCAACTTTCTCGATACTCTAGACACCTTGTTGATACTCTCTTTCTGTTGATTTCCTTCTCCGGCCATTGTTCCTGATTGGTCTCTGTGGTGATTTTCCCGTTGTGAAATCTGAGTGTTGGTCGCTCAACCCATTCAACAGAAACCTGTCGAACTGGGTCCATTAGCTACAGACAGCGCTATCCTTTTACAAGCATGGGTTGGTGTGAGAAGGAAGGGAGGACATATTTTCCAGTCAATGTCACAATCAATAAAAAAAACATAAAAGATGACGTGGAATCTAACGTTTGGAAGCTGTTCATGCAGATTTAGTCGTGATGTTGTAAAATCTATACCTCAATTATGTGGAAAAACTGGTTTCTGAAGTAGACACCCTATTTACATTGTGGCTGATATTTAATCTTCACGCTGGAATAATCCTCAGGTTTGCAAGAACAGAGCTTCAACAACACAAAGAGACAAAAGAAATGTGAAAAAGGCTTACTTTTAATTGTTTGACATGTTTGAATCAACTATTTCAACATGTAGTTATATGTGGAAATATGCCTTAATGTGCACAATCCATTACAGAGCTGCAGTGTTTTCAAGGAATGGGCCCACGCCGTAATTTACCTTGCACAAGGCGAGTGTTTGGAAATGTGTCAGCCGTGTATTACTAATTCACAACTCCGCCTAATGTCTCCAACACTTCCAGGAGAAGAACGTTAAGCCGTCGTTAAGGTGTCACAATCACGATTCAGGTTTCACCTCACACCTATTGTGTCTTTCCATTCCCTGTTGCCAGCCTGCAGTACAGTACACACACACACACACACACACACACACACACACACACACACACACACACACACACACACACACACACACACACACCAACAAACACACACCCCCACACCTGCCCTGGGTCACCTGAACATGACACTGTTGGACTCAGTGGTTACAAAGGGGGACAGGGATTAAGTTCTGTCCCGGCCTTTCAGTGTCATGTTGGGTCGTCCTGCCAGCACTTTACACTGCAGGAACACTCTGCTGGCATCTGATGTGATGGCGTTTCAGTCCAGTGATGGAAAACGTATTAAGATGTTTTTTTAAGTAAAACTTGCAATACTACATTTTTTTTTGATTGATTGATTTATTTCTGGATCAAAAACACATGAAATCCAAAAGGATAACGTGCAAAAGTATAACACTTATTTCCAGCATGATCCTTGGTGTTACACATAAAACAAGGCAGACACAACATAGAACACAAAGAAATAAGAAAAGCCAAACTGAATTAAAAACTATCTAAAATATCAGTAACTATCCACCTTGTTCCATAAAATCTCTCTAACCTGTCTTTTAAAAATTCCACTAGATGACAGGAGTTGGGTATCAGGTACATGAAATTTAAAGTTCATTTAAAGTTGTCATCTAATGTAAAGGTACATGAAAATGTACTTATTTCTTTATTTTATTAGCACTATCGCCTTACAGAAGTATGCAAATGAGGTTTAGGTTCCTTCTGTGTGCAGTTTGCATGTTCTTCCCGGCAACTTCTGCTTCTGAAAAGTGAAATGCCATCTTGGATTTTGGCTGCATTCATACCTGAATGACTGCCTTTTCATGACAATAAAAAATAACAGCAGGTGGCAGCACAGGACTGATGTTTCACTGCAGCTTATCCAGCACTGCCACTGTTCTACACTGTAAGACATGTTTGTTTTACTTAAATCATAGGTGTCATTTACACTGATATGTCACCACCACTTTTTAAAAGTAGAATTTGTTAAGAATGTTCAGAAAAATAGCAGTGCAGGAAAAAATGGAATGGAACATCACTCCTGCTTAGCAGCAGAGGGGTGGGGTTTGTAAATCCTGTATGATAGAAGATACAGGAGTTGATTGATTTTGACCTGTAGGTCAATCATGTGTCTACATATAATAAAAAACACCAATTTCCTGATAGACCTCCATGCAATCACTTATTTTTGCACCTCAGAAGAATCGCCCCCTGGTGGCCAGCAGAGAGAATGCACGTTTTTTTCCAAGCATTTTAAAGTTACAACATACACATGGTTATTAGTAGCAGCTAATTAGATTACTAGTTGATTGTTTCACGTCATCAAAAGTGTCCAGGACTAAACATTCATCATGAAACTGTATTTGTCCTGAATGCAGCCCAGTTAGCTGTGATTACGTCATTGTCAGGGAACACGTGTGCCATGGCCGCATGTTTTTTTTTGTTTTTATGTTTTATCGTGTAGCACTTTTTCGTGAATATTGATGCAGTCTGAAGACTGGCTCCGGGACTCTGTGGGCACCAGAGTCCGCCTCCGCGTGGTGGCATCAACACCTCCCGGGGATCAGGGATCCATTATTTGACACGACCTCCATGCAGTGATCGAGCCGACACACACAGTGCGCTCAGCGTGGTGGCTGCTGTACTACAGCGAGTAAACTAAGCCGCTGCCCGGAAACCCTGGCTGCCGGATCCGTGGAGCCACCATTAGAACCGGATCATCATGGCTTTATTTCAACCTTTAACTCTCTCCATCTCCGAGCATAATCATCTCAAAACAATGAGTTTTGTTAATGAGAAATGGACAAAGTTAAGACATTTACAGAATAGTTTTAAGTTGTAGAAACAATAAGCATCAATATATTTGCATTGACACAAAGGAGCAGGTGCATAAAAACAGGCAGAACAGACATATCAAATTCTACATGGGTATGAAAAATAAATATTTTCAAATAATAAGAAAAGTTAAATATAAATAAATAAAATTACATGGCTTATTAAAAAAAACATTATTCTATAATGCTAGATAATTGCACTGATTTTTTATTTTTCATGATTTTAGGGGCTTGAATATAAGACAGCATTTTTTAAAAATTGTAATATACTTGGATTACTAAATAAAAAAGTTCCTACATAATCTTTTTGTGTTCATCACAATCTCCTCCACTAAATCCCTGCGCCACCTTTTCCATCTCTCCACCATCTGCGTGTCAGCCTGCAGTGCAACCGAGAGCTGTTTTCTACGGCTATTTATATTATTGTTGTCATTGGTAAACACCACACATCTGTCTCCTCTGCTCGCCTTCCCATTGGCTGAGCGGCCTGTCCGTCGCGGCACTTCCGGCCGTTTGGCCGGTTTTGATTGGCCGCCGCCCCTCTCCTTTTCCTCTTCTTCGCGGCGGTGGGTCGGAGCCGCTGTGTCCCCGGTCTGGCACGTTCCTAGCCAAATTCTCCACGGTGTAAAATTCGATTCCCCCCTTTTCAAAAAACCAAAAATACCCCCCCTCCGATCCCCCCGCCACCACCTCTACGTTCCCTCCGAACACACGCCTCCAACACGCTCGCCAGACACCTCTGAAGATGGCGGTGGTAAGCGGGATGTCGGGGTCGGCTGTAGCCCGGCTGGAGGGCCGAGAATTCGAGTATCTGATGAAGAAAAGGTCGGTGACCATCGGCCGGAACTCCTCGCAGGGCTCGGTGGACGTCAGCATGGGACACTCGAGCTTCATCTCCCGGCGGCACCTCGAGATCTTCACCGCGGGAGAGGACGGCACCGGCACCGGCGAATTCTACCTCCGCTGCCTCGGGAAAAACGGGGTGTTTGTTGACGGGGTGTTCCAGAGGAGAGGAGCGCCGCCGCTCCAACTTCCACGAATGTAAGAGTCATATAAAAACTTATAACACATCTTATGCTAAATGTGTAGTTTACGTGTGTTGTTATTGTTTTGTTGCCCCGCGGCGACGTTGCACGTGTCGGTGTCAAGGCAAACACAAAGTGTGGACGCGTGCGTGCGGCTCGGTTTTTTGTATGAACGAGGACGTCACAGCGAAATGTGCACGAGCACACAAAAAACACCTTTTTTTTTTTAAAACTTTAACATTTCTTGAGCTCATCGTTGGGTCGACACGCAGACCGTGCGGCCCACCATTTACGTCATACGGAAGCGTTTTAAGAACATGACGCGTTAGTTGTATTTATTTTTACCCGCCTGATATTTCATGCATGCCGAATCACAGAACTGTCTCGCGCACACACGTCCCCTTGTGTTTACTGATACCAAAACAACAGCATTCGTAGCTCTCATTCAACACATGCTAACAGTTGCTAACTTTGCTATGTTCCTATGCTGCAAACACACATTCTGCATGCTATTCAACCCACCAGAAATATATAATATTGATGATATATTCTTCTGCCTCTGGAGTACTAAACATTAAAAGTGTTGCTGAGGACTTGATTTGATCTGGCTCAATGTCAACTTGGCCTCATGTGCCCTGTTTACACTGCTCCGCTTGTTTGCCCTTCTCCTCTTTCACTTGTAAATACTGCTTTACTTTGAAGTGTTGTTATGGTAACATACATTTTTTTTTCTTCATGCATATTTAGGCTGGATGTGTCCCGATGCCGTAATAGTATTTAATTGAAAAGTGTCAGCAACTGGTACAAATCTACCCTATTAATAATAAATGAGACATGTTGGACATAATGGTCGCATCCATATTTAAACTGGCTGAAACTCAGTGCTCCTCTCTTGGACTCGGTTAGACCTCCTCGGTCTGCTTGTTGTCGGGCAGGAAGCTTGTCCTTCTGTACGATGGCGTTTGTAATAAGCGTCGCTTTCCCCATTTTATTCCCGTCTTCAATATGATATAAAAGGAGATGTATCAATGTTTCCTTGGTCTTTCGTTGCCAGGTGTTGTTTCCGGTTCCCCAGCACAAGTATAAAGATCACGTTCACAGCCCTGTCCAACGACAAGAAGGAGCCAAGGAACGTGCCGGAATCACCGGTGAAGCCCGTCCAACCCCAAATCTCCCCGCTGACCATCAACATTCCTGACAACATTGCCCACCTCATGAGCCCGCTGCCTTCACCGACCGGCACCATCAGGTGAGAGGGACGGTGGAGATATGTATTTGTGTTTGACTCCAGACATGATTTCAGAATTATACATCTTTTTTTTAATTTTAAATCGATTCCACAGTGCGGCGAACTCCTGTCCGTCGAGTCCGCGGGGCGCGGGACTCTCCAGCTACAGGACGGGTCGTGTTCTGGCCTCTGACCTCATAGGAGACAACTCCCAATCGGAAAACGACAAAGAGGCCTCAGGTGAAGACAGCCCAAAGGTGAGACTGAGAAACAAGAGGGGGGATGACAGAAGCAGTGGACTTCAGAGAATCTCACTGGGTTCCTGTTGCCGCCGTGAACAACATCCCTGGTTACTCATTGAAGTCTAAAAAATTGCCCAATGCTCACAACAACATAGACTTTGGAGCACAGAACCTGGGTGAACTTTGCTAACTCCGGATTCTGTGTGTTGTATGTGCTCGCTATGGAGATGAATCAGCTCTTTTCTTTTTCTTCCCACAGGACGACTCCAAACCTCCGTATTCTTATGCACAGCTAATAGTCCAAGCGATCACCATGGCCCCGGATAAGCAGCTCACGCTGAATGGAATCTACACCCACATCACCAAGAACTACCCCTACTACAGAACAGCTGATAAAGGCTGGCAGGTCAGAGTCTTCGCCGTGTTTACGCCTCCAAGCACGTCTGTGGTCGGACTGTAATTCAAACGGCAGGGGTGTTGCCGATCACCTGCAGGTTTTTTGGATGAATTGGATGACGTCACCGTGGGCTTCAGGGAATTGAGACTATTTTAAAACGGAATGCTGTAACACGCTAGTGTTATTTCGGTATCCCGGGGTATTTTAGAAATCCCAACGGTGTGATCTTCAGGCAGAGCTGGAAGAGGTGTGCTTCGGCACGGTCCTCTCGACAATCATTTTAAACCAAGGGTTCACCTTGGTCCGACGCAGAGGTCAAGTGTTTACTAAAGATTTGGGGCAGACGTGAATGTTCAGAATCAGCTGGATGAAACCTGGATAACGACTCAGGCCCTTAAAGTCGAACTGAAATGAAAAATGTCTTTTCAACCCCTTTTTTAGATCAATTCTCCGGTGACATTGTGCTATCTTTTTTAACAATGTATGCCTTAAAAAATGAGTGTACCGACCAATTTCTAACCATAAACATCACGGCATCCATCAATCTGAGAAAGGAAGAAGGTCATGAGCTAACGATTGATTGATTGATCAAATCAAATTCCTCCCAAATGAATGTCCCTCCTGTCGGTCCCGTTTCACTCAGAAATACATCACAGTACAGAAGACGGATCGCCAGGGAATGCTATTTCAGCTCCACTCTAAGCTGGATTTGTTCACTCATCAGTTCAAGGAATTGCACAGGTTTTAGTAACACTCCTTTTTTTTAATTTTTTTTTTATTAGAACTCGATCCGCCACAACCTGTCCCTGAACCGGTACTTCATCAAGGTGGCCCGCTCTCAGGAGGAACCCGGCAAAGGCTCCTTCTGGAGGATCGACCCCACCTCGGAGGGCAAGCTGATAGAACAAGCCTTCAGGAAGCGCAGACCGAGGGGAGTGCCTTGCTTCAGGACTCCGGTTGGACCTCTCTCCTCCAGGTAAGGGAACAGATGATGCTTATCTTCAAGTTCATACTTCAACTTTGGATTTCTCCTACAAATGTAGAGCATATTTACATGCATTCATGTTCTAAAAACACACCTTTTTTCCTCATACTGAATATACCTGGATATACACCTCTGACTGTCTCGTTAAGCCCCCCCTCCCCCCCAAAAAGCCAAGTCTTCTCTGATTGGTTTGCAAGAACATCTTTTCAAATTGTCTTTTTATGAAACTAAATGCCGTAAATGTGAATATTTAAATTGGATTTTGGAAGAATTGTTGACGGTAGTTTATAGAATAAAGCAAACATACTTGAAGACTATCCTATAAATAGTAAAACCAGAGAAAGTGATAGTTTTCTCTAAATGTTTTTACGGAGCCGTTTGTCAATAATGGACCTTATTTCCTCTCCTGTCCCAGGAGTGCTCCAGCTTCTCCCAGCCACACAGGGGCGCTGTCTGCCCACTCCAGTGGGGTCCAGACTCCAGACAGCCTGTCCAGAGAGGGGTCCCCCGTCCCCATGGAGCCAGAACCAACACCACCTCCAGCCCCCACCATTACCACTACAGTCCAGCCCAAACTCGCCGTCATCCAAGAGGCCCGCTTTGCACAGAACTCCGCCGGTAAAGAAAACTAATGGACGTTCTTTGTGTTTAACTGAGGTTAAAATGCCAAAAACTACTCATGTGTTTGTGATGGTGTGCAGTGTGTGACGGCAGTAACCTGTGGCCCCGCCCTCTGATAGGCTCCGCCCTCAACAACCAGCCCGTACTGATCGCCGTGCAGCGCCAGATGCCTCAAACGACCATGAAGTCTGTGACCTACGCCATGGCGTCGCCAGCCATCGTAACAACGTCCGTCAGCTCCGCCCCGGTCATGCAGACGGTGCACGTCGTCCACCAGATCCCGGCCGTCACCATGGCGACCGTTGGCGGGCAGCCCACTGCCACGGTGAGCCAGGAACCTCAGGAGAACGGAGGCGGAGAGCACCAAGAGATCAAACGTGAGACCACAAGTTTGTGTTTGTGTTGAGCTTACCTGTAATCGTAACGTGTTCTGTTGGACCCGGTTTGACGTTTCCTCCCCCCCCGCGTCTAGTCCCGACCATCACGGCCTCGTCGATAGGTGGAGTCAGCCGCATCATCCAGAGCTCCCAGGCTGCTCCTCTGACGACTGTAACCATCGTGCAACAAGCCCCACTCGGTCAGCACCAGCTGCCTATAAAGGCCATCACACAGAACGGGACCCATCTGGTCCCCATCAGTACTGCTGCCAGCACAGGTGACACACACACACACACACACACACACACACACACACACACACACACACACACACACACACACACACACACACACACACACACACACACACACACACACACACACACACACACACACACACACCCACCCATCCCTCTGTTGGGCCTGTTTGTGCTGGATGCATATTATCTCGACAACCATTCAAATATGCTTAAAAAAACCCATATAGTGATCATAAATCATAAGGTCTCCCTGCAAGATATAGGATAAATAAATAGAATAAACTTTTAGTTTTCTGTATTTTTTAAATCTGGCTTCTCTACCATGAAAGTGAGCTAGACCGCTTTTTAAAGTGACTTATCCTGATGATGGAAATTCACCAGGATCAACTTGTCGTGTTTTTTTTTTTTTTTTTTTTTTTTCTATTGTGATCTGTGATCAAATCTTATATCGTCTCCTTCCTCGTCTACAGTTTGCATCACAGAAAAGGCAAAGTGGTAAAACAACAAGATAATCAGTGGCGGCGCCAGAGTATTTTTTCTGGTTCAACTACGGTGGGGCTAACTCATACGACGGTGGGGCTCAAATCAATGTCAGAATTTCAATGTGAATATATAACAACACCCAGTGGCGCTGCCAGCCGGAATCCAGTACGCACTGGGAGGACTTTTTTTGAAGGTGGAAAAAAAAATTTGATGCTGCTGAACCGGGCCGGATGCAGCCGCATTTGCGAGGACGATCGCGTGTGTGTGCGCAATTACGCATAGCGTGTGTTGGCCCCTCTCCACTACACAATACAGCTCGGCTCTAGTCTCGTCACCTCTCTGCTGCTGAGCACTGCGGGCCGAGCCGATGCATGTCTCTCTCCCCGGGCCGGCAGAGTTATCATACCGTACTGTGCGTGCGTGGAGTGCTCACAAGCGTGCGCTTGTGTTTAGGTCGGGGATGGAGGGCACAAAAAACTATTTGCACCGGGGCCTATCACCATGATATACACTACTGATTTCACTGATACTGAAAACATTCGATTTCGTCTTAAAAAAGTATTTTTCCATTTGTTGTTGTATTTGCCGTTTCTGTGCGTATATTGAAATTGAATCCTGGCGGCGGCGCTGACAACACCCTCCCACAGCTATAATCACGCACACCGTGAGAGAGAGAGAGAGAGAGACAGCGAAACGTGAATAGTTCCGTTAACAGCCGGGACCCGAGTGGTCATCTTCCCCTGCAGGTGTCAACGGTGCGTCCGTAGTTTTATCCAACACGCCCGCCACCGCCATCTGTTGTTCCGTCCGACGACGTTTAAAAACAAATGTATCCATGATCAATTTTGACCGGCTTACTAACGTTAACTTAACGTGAGTGACTATAAGCCGCTAACGCGAACTGCTAGAGCCAGGTAGCTTACAAACTAGTAGCCTGCTGTCTCTGTGTCGAGCATACACTAAAAGCGGGCTCACATGAGTGACGTTGACGTACGGACAGTACAGTCTGTTAATGAACCCAGATCAGTGGCAGTTGTCATCGCAGCTGCCTGAATGCCGTTACGACGTGACGTGGTGGTGCTGTTGAACTCCGCACTTTTCACATGGGAGAGAGAGGGGGATGTGACATGTATCAAAGGATCTCCAGCCGGGATTCGAACCTGAGGCTGCTGCATATATGCAGACATGGGTAAATGGCATGCACTCTAACCACTCAACCACCTGCCTGCCTGCCATGAAAAAGCCTTTTTATGACTGTTTTGGACTCACTACACTCAGATTTTGATTGACACGCGATATAGAAGCATATGTTAGGACTTTTACATCATTTTTACAACATTTTATGAATTTTGTCGATTTTTCACTTTTTTTTCGACATGCTATAGTATGACTTTTTTTTTTTCCTGAAAAAATTGATCATGGCTTTTTATGGCTGTTTTGGACTCACTACACTGAGACTAGGCACGTCAAGCGATATGAGCGATTTTTATGCCTTTTTAACAATTTTAAATATTTTTTTATGAATATATCCTGACTGACTTTTTCGTGAATTTTCGACGTGCTATAGCATGACCTTTTTTTAACAATATGATCAAGGCTTTTTTTTTTTAAAGATTATTTTCTTGCATAGACACCTTTGTATTTAGCGGTGGATAGAGAGGAAACATGGAAGAGAGAGGGGGATGTGACATGTAGATAATATACATGAACGCGGCTATAAGAATAATTACTTATGGTTGTGTTATAATGTGTCTCTGCCAAATAAGATGTAACTCACAATTTAATGTTTTCTTCTTTCTACCAGCTGTTGCAAACCCTCTCCACCTCCTGGCGGCCCACGCCTCGGCCTCGGCCTCCCTCCCCACCAAGAGGCAGAACGGAGAACTGCAAGAGCAACCCCCATTGAAGAGGGTGAAAACGGAGCAGGAGGGGGCAGCAGCAGCCAACGCCACCACCGCCAACAACAACGGCACCACGGACAGAGCCGGGGAAGGAGGGCTCAGTGAACAGATGGGTGACGAGTAGCCCCATCTGCATCCTGACCCCTCGCTCTCACACCTTCCATCCACCCCTCCATCCTCCCACCATCTACTCCAAGGTGCCAAAAAAACAGAAGAGACTCGGAAAACACCTACAGGGCTACAGAATGTTTGAAACCTCCTCCTCAACCCCACCCGACCCCACCCCACCCCCACCCTCTTCCATATATTTAAGACCACGAAAATACGATGCAAAAACTAAAGACCAAATTGAAAAATCAAAGAGTTGCTGATGACTGTGAGATCCCTGACGCTTGAGACCCAGATGGCAAGAAGAAGCACAGGAAGAAAAAAAGAATTAGAAAATCCAGATTTCCAGATCAAAAGTGACTTTTATTATTGGATAAGCGAGGAGTCCTGAAACTCTCCAAAGACGGACAGGAGCCTCATCCTGGTAGCATTACAGACAAGCGCTTTACTGTGTGTCGGACGGAGGGAGAAACCAAGTGAAATCACCAGTAGTGTATTCCGCAAAGGGAAGCGTGTGTAACGTACGTTTGGACATTCCCATCTTCGGCAGCTAGCCTCCATGTCAACCTACCTAACCCAGTCGTGAGTAGATATGCAGTATTCCGTTGTACAAGTGTATCTTTGGATCTTTTTTGAGTGTTTCTCCGTTTACCAAGGCACAGATACTATCTAGTAATAATTAACTAAAAAGCTATAAGTGGGGTCTTTAAGAACATTTAAACATTCACAACATGATATTTTGAGAATCCGTTTTTCTTTTCTTTTCTTTTGTATGTGGACTTTGTTCAGTGAAATGAATGTAGTAAAAGAAAACACTATCTATGGAGTGGATGTTCCTTTTTTTTTTTTCAGCTCATTCATGCAAATTAACTTTCTTTATCACTGTACATCTACAGATTTCTTTTTTCAGATTTTACAAATATCCTATGAGATAAAAAAAAAACGTATATTCCCATGCGTATTTGACCATATGCTTCATTGAGCTTGCATGTAACGGATCTAGAGACAATGTACTTGAGCAGATTATCTGAATATGGAACTGAAGAAAATTTAGACTGAATCTACGCTATATGATTCTGACCAGTGCTGCACTTAACCCTCTTAGTTGTTCCCCCCCTCCCTTCCTTTTTGTACTTTCATTTGCTCTGTTTCCCCCCGTCATCATGGGCTGTGTTCGTTCCCTTTTGTGTTGAATTTGGCAACTCTTAGCTTGATTATTTTATTCTGTTCAGGCTACTAAACCAGTCTATTCAGATTGTATTCTATGTTACACGAGGAAAAACAAGTGATCGTTCTGCTTCAGTGGGTAAATGCTTTTTTTTTTGTTTGTTTTTTTATAAATTTATTTAAAACACATAACCTTAGTTTGTATTTCTTTGAGTAAAAATCCTACTCTGCCTGCCAAATGCAAACTCATTATCTGTCTGTGTGAAGAATTATTCTTTTTGCTAGGTCTTGTTGCTTCTGTCTAGAAAAAAAACGACCTTCAGAGCCTCTAAATGTGTTTTGGAATTGAAGTCCAGTTTCAAACAGAGAGACACTTGTTTTCCACAGAAAAACACCAGCCCATTAAGTTTAACTGTAAAAAGCAGATGTTAAATTTTATTCACAAATTCAAATGCAGGTTTTACAATCATTCTGAGTGCGTCAGACACAAGTTGGCTTTTTCAGTTTGTGCAGCATCACTACTGTGGCCGTTAACCACAATAACGTGCTGTGTGTGTGTTCAACAGAGCGACACCTGCAATTGTACAATCCGATGCAGAAAGCAACATAGATGAAATGTTTTTGCACTAAATCATAGGACAAAAATGATCTCGACAAACGAACAACAAAGGATTATTTCATTCTGTGTGAATCCCCTTCTAGTGAGTTGCATTGTTTATGGCCACAGGCTTCAACAGAACACTTCAGAGTCCCTGATTAGCAGAAGCTGGATGTTTGAATGTCGTAAAGGGCTGGAAAAGTTTAGGGACACAAGACGGACGCGTGTCGTCAGGACAAAAGGAAGCTGTGACCCGGGAGCAAGCAATCATCCTTCAGGAGATTTTTATCTTTAAACATGAAGTTGGGCCTTGAACCAAGTTGAAAATATTCAGATTCTTACAGTTTGAGCGGTTGAATGATGGAAAATGTGTTCGGCTCTTAAGCTTAAACACAAACTCAAAGACTCAACATTTTGGGGAATTAGCTTGTTTGCTTGCAGACTAACACGAGAAGATCGATGCCACTCGATTGTAAATATGAGGTGAAAGCTAGAAGCCGGTTAGCTTAGCATAATGACTGGAAACATAAGGAAAGAGACTGGCTCTGGACAGCCAACGTTCATCTGTTTTGTAGAGGTTTTGTAAGAATTAAACAAGTTATAATGTTAATAATTGAGCTTTCAAGGTGCCGGTCATCATATTTTGTTCCCTTCAGACAGAGCCAGACTAGCTGCTTCCTGGTTTTATGCTAAGCTAAGATAACCGGCTTCTGGTTGTATCTTCATATTCAGCATGCAGACGATCTTCTCATCTAACTGGGCAAATAACTGTATTTCCCAATAAATTATACTATAATCAGAGAGACTATGTCCCACACCTTCTGGTGTCCCTGATTGGGACGTTTGGGACCATATATCTGAAAAAAATATGTAGTAGTCAATGGAGAAAGACAAATATTTTGATTAAATTTGATTTTATAATATATAATAATTGATCCTGTTTGAATTAATGCCACGTTTTTCAATTTAAAGATGTTTCAAGTCCAGAAAGTCTCAGTTTGTCGTATCATTTAGTTTAGTGTGAAACCACAAAATAAGACTTTTACATGTCAAGACTTACTTAACATGTAAAATGATCTTTTGATTGACAAAGATCATATGTTATGTCATTGATAACCACACATATTTTTTCCTATATAAAAGGTACAAGGAAGGGGCGGGGCAAAGCCTCTATTTCTTTAAGCTTTCAGGTAGAAACAACAAAACAATCATTTTTCACAAGCTCTTAACAAAAAGCAATTAAGGAAAACATATTGCACAATGTATGAAAAAAGGACAAGGGAAAATAAAATATGTAATTTTTTTCTGCTAGTATTCTATACAGTTCTATGTAATTAGAAGTTCAGTCTGGCGTTGTGTTTATACAGTGAATAGAAGAAAATCTAGTAATACTAAGATGATGCTTCACAATACAGGATCAGAGATGTGTTATTCTGATTCTGCTCTGATGTGATACATTGGTATATACACAAACACACATATGTATATATGACAAGTATAATATGTGCACACATACTGATTCTCTCCCGTCTCGAGGCACTCCCTATAGTTTGGTTAGGTGGTGTTAGTTGACAAAAATCTCCATGTTTTCAATCCGTCTAACTAGCAGAATCATCTATGTGATTAAAAAATAACCATCCGTTGTAAATTCCTCGGAAGACGTCTTAAAAAGCGGCAAGATGTCCATTAAAATAAAAAAAAACGTTCCCTCTTTTCTCTAGCGTTTGGTTTGGCAGTCAAGTCTGTGTCCCTCTGTCCGATCCTGGGGAGTCTGACGGACGAGTCTGCTTCCATCCCAACAACTCTGCTGTGAAGGTCTCCTCTAAAGTCTGGCCTCCTGTCTTCGTCCTCCTGTCATCTGATGCTCTTTTTTTTTTTTTTACAGAGTCCGTCAAGTTCAGGAGAAGTGCAGCGTGGGGCCTCTCCTCCAAAAGCAAAAGAAAAGAGTAGAGAAAAACCGGCTGCGTCGTATCAAGACTCCAGAGGGGTCAAAGGTCATATTTTATCATCAGTCATCTCCAGGAACTGGGCGTACACATCTCTGGCACACTCCCCTTTCTGGTTGAACAGGAACTTGTAGTAGCTGCCGTCAGCACAGATGGCTGCGAAGCGGAGGGAGAGAAAGTCAGCAAACAGAGGCCGGACACGGCGCTCGTTTTATTAGAATACAACGGTCCACATCTTTCGCTGAGCTCACCTATGACGGCGTTGGGCTCCGTTCCGAAGGCACACACACAGGGAGAACCCGACGGGACCTGGAACTTGGAGAAGCTCCACTTAGAGCTGAAGTATTTGGGAAGAAAGCTGGCTGATGCCAAACTGCAGAGAGAAGGACACACAATTAAGCAGGATCACAGGACTGGAAGACGAGGTGAAATTCCCTTTTTTAAAATACCAACATTTTGTTTTTTTATTCATCTTAAATATCTGGATTTGTTATTCTGCAGTAGACAGATTGGAAATCACTTCGGCAGAGACGAACCTGGACTGTTTGTTCCTTTTGGGGTCCTCGGCGGCGAAGATGTGCACCGTGCCGTGGTCGCTGGACACGCAGATGAGCGATGCATCCTGGTTGAAATTAATGCTTCAAGAAAGACCAAGCAGATGGAAATAATGAGATCGAGGGAACTACAAGCTTTCTTGAGCCCAGTCATGTGCCAAATTAACATCACTCCACTGCATTGAGACTGTTTCTCTGGCACACTGAGTAGCTGTGAAAGATAAGTAAAAGTAGCGCTACGGTGCTTAATGTTACATTACAAGTAGCCGATCGATTAGGAAGTTTCCTAATGACTAATCTCTCTGAAAGCTCCTTCAAAGCCCAGGACCTTCCTGTGGGGAGGAGACAGGTAAAGCCACTCAACTACACTTCTTCTAGAAGCACTGCAACAATGGGGTGCAACTAGGGCGGAGAATTAAAAACCACTCAATGCTCACCAATAAATGTTAGCTGCCTGCGAGCCTCTTCTTAGCTCCTGTATGAGCTGACCTGCAGACGTGTCGAAAATTCTAATGAGAGTCCCCTACAGAAACACAACGTGGATTAGTCAGCAATATAAATAGAGACAAACCACACACCAAATGTAAAAAATATTCTACCCGCTCGAGCCCGAGCACGGCTTACTTTCTCTGATGCGGTAGCTATTCTTGTGCCCTGCAGATTCAGGGCGATGCAGCACAGTGCACCCTCATGGGCGGGGATATCAACCGGGGGCTTCTCCGTGTTGGCCAGGTCCACTATCTGCACATGACCTGAATGAGTCCCGGGGAAGGCCAACAGGGAGTTGTTGCTGTTTGGACACAGCACGCACAGACCTGAGGACGGGTGGAGAAAGAGGGAACAGGGAGTTAGATTTGAAAATGATTAAAAAAGACATTTTCCTTTCAGCTCAGCTTCACACAGTGGGCTGACCTTTGGGGTTATAGCAGGTCTCGAACACATGCAGCTGATGGGGGTTGTGGGTAAAGGTGAAGACTTTGATCATAGAGTCCAGGACCACCACAATCCTGAGAACAAAGGAGAACCAACACATGTAAACGTTATATCAAAGTGTCTACTCAAACAGCAATAACAAGTAATACTAATCACCAACACAGTGAGAGAAGACGATCCCTGTTTTTTTTACCTGTCACGCCGAAGCTTCACTGCTTTGACTTCTGTTGAGAACTCGATCTCAATAACCGTCTTCTTCTTCAGGTCATCCCAGATCATCACTAGAGGACCCGAAAACAAATACCCAACAGTCACACATAAGATATGCCATGTGTGGTATTTAATTCATCAGCGTGTAACAATCATTTTTTAATGATTACTTTTTATGACCAGTCCCAACAATCCCATTGTGCCTGAAGGTGTTCCTTCAGTAAGCCCATAATGACAAACATTTTCAAGATCACACGAGAAATTAATATTGCTTATTTCCGTAGACAAAACGTACCTTTGTTGGTTGGGTACTTTGGCTTCTTTCCTCCTCCCACTAGTGCCAAGTAATTACACCGAAATAGCATCTCCACATGGCCGACCCCGCCCTCCAGGAACTCTGAAAGTCAACGTCATTGTGTAATGAGCATCAATAATAGAAAGAAGCATTGTTACTGTTCAACATTCCTTTCAGAATAGAATGCAGCACTTGTCATCACAACTGTTAACTGTACTACAAGTGTAATTTAGGGAAGATCATAAAAGGGCAAATAACAAAAATATATAAATAAAACTTAAAAAAAGCAATTCTCATGACAGCTTTTTCAATTCACTCAGAACGATATTTACAGTTATCCCGATAATAAAGATGAACAACAATCAATTTATTGTAAAAGTTTCTTAATCGCAGTCATCCATAAACTCCTGTATCCGTCTACCGCCTACTTGAATACTGCTTATTCATCTCTAATGGCTCAGCACTCCACGACAATGCTCTCCCTCCATGTGCAGCACACGTCAGCAGGAAACTGCAAAGACCGCTGCACACGGATTAGCAGAAAAAACTACACTTGGTCCCGTGAAGGAGTGCTTGATCAGCTCAATCCGAACAGTTAGAACTAACTCTGGAGCAGGTCATGTGATGAGTCACATTTTTCATTGTGTGTAGAAGAAACTTCCCGTTATATTCCACTTAAGAGGTTTCAATTCTGTCACAGTACTTGGTTCACACACAAACCCTGAACTGTACACTACCTAATGAAATAAAACAACTTACTCAAAAACTCAAGTACTGCTCTATTTCGTATTTATTTAACCTTTATTTATACAGATTGTCTGAAAAAGGTCTCTCTTGAAAATGAGACAAACATCAATAAATTACCTCCAGGCTACCTACAGTATGTAATCATGGAACTGGAGTTTTATCCACATTACTTCTATTGATTTACTTAATTCTGCAAGTCAGTAATGTGAGGTTACAATAAAGTTACTTAAAAGATGCCAATGCAATCAATGTAATTACAAAAAAAAAAACATTTTACAATTAATTCATAATCGCACGCCTCTGGTAGGAAAAGTGTCGTCACAAGATTTAATTGATCTTGTATGGAGGTGTGACCAAGACATTCAGCCGATTCATACATTTCCATTCGTCAAAGGTTTACTCTTTGAACAATAAAAAAGTATCAATATGTTGCAACTTAGCTAACTGCTCAGTGACCTTGTATGCGGGTATAAGTCCGAACAAAACGTGTGACTAACGTGGAAAAAAAAGAAGATTTTCTACCAATCATTAACATGAATGTCACAGAGCTCGTTACCTTGTTTCTCCTTCTCTTTAAGAGGATCTGTGTTGTACACGCGGAATCCATTCTCCATTCCACAGGCGAAGCATCCTGCAGACACACAGGAGATGACAGCCGATCAGAAACCCATAATCAATAAGTGTTACCACGAGCTTTTCACCAATAGCTTTCAAATGAATGAAATGGAATCACGCCTTTACAGTGACAACGACAGTGATAATACAATACAGATCTGACAAACGATTAACCTCTGCTGGAATTCATGTAAAAACGGGCAACCCGGTATGTTGACATATGACGCAGTGGTGATGACGAGCTTACGTTAGTTATTCAGGGGGGTCACAGACGTCTTAACGTTAACGTTACCTTTATGACACTGCTGACAAAGCTAGTTGGAACCGCCCAGTGATGTTAATTTAATTTATTTGATAAATTAGACTAATACGAATACGTATTACACATTTACACGGCCTGTGCAAATGTGTGTGGGTGGAGATTTATTTATTTATTTATTAACAGCTTTTTTGACAATATCAATTATCGTAACTCCTGAAAACCGACAAGCAAATGAAATATTGGGCAAAAGCGAACATAATAAAAACACACAACAGGGTAATAACTGTCAAACTGTCAATACCTAGCTAGCTGCCGTGGCAGTTACGCCGTTGTGCAAATACAGCTAACAGTAGCGTTAGCTTTGAAGTTAAGTCCACCTAGCTTCATCAGTAACTGTTTAATTAACTTTAACCACACACCTATTAATTACTCAATGTCCACTGTCATGTTGCCCTAACGTTATCTGGTTCAAACGTTAGCTGACGTATGTGTTGGCTGAAAACAACAAAAATACAAAAAAGAGGTAACGCTACGTTAGCTGGCTAGCTGGAGCTAGCAGGCTAAAGCTAACATTCACTTAACGTTAAGTTACCGTTTTCTGAAGTGACTTCCACACAGCAGCATTGTCGCTATAATATATCAGTCATATAAAACGTAAAGATGTTGTTTAAAAAAAATGCTGTGCTTAACGTTAATGAATATTAAAGGGAAGAGCCTCGGTTAGCAACGTTAGCTTAGCATCAACGACGCGGCCAATTTCCCATTTGAAAGAAGAAGAAGAAGAAAAAAAACATGATAGCAACGCTTCTTACCATTATCCTGGTTAAATCCAGCATAAAGGAGCCCGTTCCCGTGAGGATTCGACGGTAGTAAATTCATTATTTTTTCAACAGAACAACCGAAAGCCAAAGCAACGTAAATCCTACACAGCTGATGCCCGAAGACCTAACCGGCTAAGGCCACCATTCCTCCGGAGTCTGCTGGGCACAGGAGGAAGGAAAACAACAACTGAGACTGGTTCCTGCTCGGGGAGAGAGCTGTCACCAGCTGAGATGGAAGGGAGGTTTTTTTCCCGTTAACTTTGTCAACGCATTTGAGTAGATCTTTAACGCCGAAATACTTTTACAATGAACGTCACTAATGGTTTTAAATAATAGTTAACGTATCTCACTGATCAAAGAAGGAGTTTTAATCAGCGAACTTTGTGTCGATAATGTGATTACCTGGCGGCCACTGTTAGTCGTTATGCTAAATGAGATGCTCTGGTAAGTATAACGTCGGTGTTAATTATCTGAGAAGTTTCAATTTGCCAGCATTTTTTTTTAAAGTAAGAATGTATGGACGTTTGGCTGGTTAGCAGCGTGGCACATCACCGTGAGTCATACACGCGAACCGACACTGTATTTTGCAGAAAAGCACTCGGCAGAAATGTCCTATATAAAAAAAGATATCTATGAGCATTGCCGTGAAGCCCCAGTGGCCTAATGGATAAGGCACTGGCCTCCTAAGCCAGGGATTGTGGGTTCGAGTCCCATCTGGGGTGGCCCGCTTTTTGCAGTTCCTTTGTTGCGTTGATTTTCAATTGTTCAATTATACAAAGTTACTAAATGTGCAAAAGACCGTCGTTATAAATGCCTACTGTGAATTAGTACTAGTATCATTCAAGGATAGTTGGAAAATACACAATGTGATTTATTGATATACATTTTTTATTGTGATTTGATATATAGTATATGCTGTAATGCTATGCTATATAGGCCTACTGTATATATATTTTAAATATATAGATTGTTCTTAACAAATCTACAATATGGTTGGTTGAAATGTATTTATAAAAGTCTGCTTTGAAAATGAAGCCATGGCCATATTAAATTGATAACATTTTTTTAATGTTTTTAAACAACGTTTTCCTCTAGTGCATCAAAATCAACACCCCAGGTTACTTTTAGAGCTTTCTCTCTTTCCATATTCCACCAAGGTGCCTTTGTTTACCAGCAATTCATTTAGTTTTCATAGATTCAATATCATCCAAGATTTGTGTCACAAATTAAAATTATTGACCAAATTATCACACAAAAACAAGGAATATGATCACAATCAGGTTAATTAATTGGTACACCTACCTGACAGTTAAACATAAATCTGTGAGATGTGTCGGCATAAATGGAGCATAGCCTTTGCTAATGTAATTACGCCCATGCTGTTCCTGCCATGGCTGAGATGCTCCACTCCAGCAGTCTTCGTTGTTATAGAAGGAATAGCACAGGTGGTGCTAACATTAACGGTTATTTAATTCTACTAAAGCGTCCCAGTTAGCCGTGAACACTACCAGGACGCACAGATTAAAACAGGCATCAATCAATGTATTCTCTGTGACATGTCAACATGTCCTTGGGAGGGGCAAGGTAATGTAATTTATGGCTGCACATTTACATTATAATTATTCTATCATTATACTTTCCATTGCGTCTTTTGAAGCCCTGTATAAAATCCAGCTCGAATTTCTGTCAACAAGAAACAAAAGTTCAAACGTTCAACATCATATGAATGACGTCACTCGAGTTAATCAAATGACGCTTGGAATTACATGTTGAATTTATTCAAGAAAAAGTAGCCGATTCCCAAAGGAATCAAGGATTATAGCATTTATACATACAAATCTTATGTAGAACTACAGCAAACATTTCTGTAAAAAATACAGTTACATTTTTTTTTCTTTACAATGCACTATACAATTACACAGTTCCCAACAATACAAGCCACAGAGACAGCAACGTGGCCAACATTTTATGGAAAACATACTTCAACTGAAAAAAAAAACCTGGTTTTAAATCAACATCAACATCCACACTGTTGCTGACGTGTCCTTGAGCAAGGGTCAAAGCCTCAACGGTTGCTCACATTCTGGTCTGACCTCCTTCGAGCCAACGATAATCAGAAAGTCCCTACGTGAATTTGTATCATGTAACATTAACTATGCATGAACAAGTCTCCTGTGCCGTTTTAAGCCATGCAAGCTTGAGAAGCCCTTGTTGCATATGGCACACACATATGGTCTCTCTCCTGTATGGGTGCGCATGTGCAAGGTAAGAAAGCAGGACTGGACAAAACCTTTTTCACAGATGTTGCACTTAAACGGCCGTTCCCCGGTATGGTACCGCCTGTGTATCTTTAATTCTGCGGCGGATCTGAAGGACTTGTCGCAGTCGTCGCACTTGAAAGGCCGCTCGCCCGTGTGGATCAAAGTATGCCTCACCAACGCGTCCTTGCCAAAGAACCCCTTCCCACAGAACTCGCATGGGAAACGCAGCCCTTTGTGATGGAAATTGTCATGTTTCAGAAGGCATCTTCTGGAAGTGAAGGTCTTCCCGCACTGAGCGCAGGTGAAGGTCGGCAACGGCTTCTCGGATACCGGTTCGCCAGAGTGATGCACGCGCTCCACGTGCCTCGTCAATGTGACGCCGTGTCGGAATTTCTTGCCACATTCCCAGCAGAGGAACGGATACGCTTTAGTGTGTTTCTTCTGGTGCTCCACAAGGTCGGAGTAGGAGCGGAATCTTTTGCTGCAATGAGGACACTGAAACGGTTGATAGCCGGTGTGTTTCCACTCGTGTCTGATGAAACGCTTCAGACTAGCAAAGGTTGTCAGACAGTGGGTGCAGGTGAAAGGCTCGGTGGGATTGTGGACGTCGATGTAATGCTTATGAAGGGCCTTGAAGACGGGGAAGTTCTCCTCACACTGGTTACACTGAAACGGCGTGTGCGATTCCTTGTGCATCGCCAAAGCCTCGGGGTCCCGGACCAGCTTCATGCACACCTCGCAGTACAGCGGGTTGTGAGTTTGTTTGTGGGATTCCAACGTCGACTTGTACTTGAACGCCTTGTCACATTCATCACACCTAAAACAATGCTTCACGTCCTCGGGCTGCTCGGGATCCACCTGTTGCTCATTGTAGCAAATGTTTCTTAAATGAAACCTAAAAGTTTGTTTGCACTTAAACTCGACGCTGCAGTGAGGACAGTAGAACGGACCTTCGAGCAAACTTTTGTTTCCTTCAGGGCTCGGCTGTCCTGTTTCTTTGGAAGACCTCCCCTCTGCTGAGTCTGTGTAGTCGGGGTCCTGGGCCGTGTCGTCCGGCGGCTGCCCTTCATCGGTTGCCTCACAAGGATTCCCACTGGATGATTGTTCACCTTCATCTGCCGCAGTCTCTTGCTCCTTTGGTTTCCTGCCAGGTTTCGCTTTTGTCTGATTTGGACATCTGTGTTGCTGCAAGTAACGCAAGCTCTTATAAAACCTTTTACACATCGGACAAGAAAAGGGCAGCTCCTCTGAGTGGCGATTCATGTGGCGCTCTAAGAACTTGGCACGACTCACCACCTTCCCGCACACTTTGCACGTTCTCTCGTCCAAGTCGTTGATTTTTGCTGTAGCTTGAGATCTGGGAAACCTTTTAGAGCCACTGTTCGCCGTACTGGTCTGTGCCTTTCCCGATTTCCTCCACTGCGACAGGTAGCGTTTCATCTTAAGTCCACGGTTCTTTCGCACAGGTCTATCCCACATGACCTCATAATCTGGATCTTCTTGTTTGCTCCTCGTTCTGCTTTGCACTTCAAAGTCTTCGTCTTGGGGACATTTCTTTTTCCTTCCACGCCTGTTTGGCTTTTTCTCCACGCCGTCTAGCACCGTCACCTGGCCGTCCTCCCCGATCATCAGGGTTCCAGATTGGCCGTCGTCGTGGTCGTCTGCCATTTCAGCCTCACTGGCCTCAGTGCCCTCGACAGGATCTGTAACCACCACATTGTCCATTTCTGCTTTCACCTCGCCACCGACACCGACGCCGAACCACTGGGTCTGCACACACTCTTCAGAGTTCCCGGCTCCCTCCACGTACACCTCTTTGTTCTCAGATTCCACCTCCATCTCCGTGCAGACTGTGTACATGAGTCCGCTCTCTGCCTCCGTTTCTGTTTGTTCGTTGACGATCACAACCCTTTCCACAGGAGGGAGGCACAAGGCCGACAGGATGCCACTGTCAACAACGTAAGACTCTGAAAAGAGGAGAACACAGTACTTGAGAATGTTTTCTATTCCAGTGAATGATATTACGTGCAAATGTTGCTACTGAATCAGTTTTGCTGAATGCAGCATCGATGGTTTGAGTTACTATGCAATAATGTTTTTTTAAAATGGAACAACCAAAGCTCAGTGAAACTGTGAGATGCTTACCGATGTCCTCTAATTGACTGAGGTCTTTCTGAGTGTCCAGTAAGGATTTGAGCTGCTGAGGTTGAGTGAAAGTTTCCATGCATTCAGTCAGAACAGAGGAGGCGTCGCTGAGCAGAGATGCAATCTGACAAAGACAAAATGAAAACCAATATGAGGCAAAAGCACTGCAGAAACCCTTCTGACATTTTGCACTGAATGCACTGAAGGCCACTGTTATAACCAGACTCTAACAATGAGTACTTGTGGCAATCTGGTGCAAAAATAAAAGCACAAAACCTAATAAAACTGCTACGTGAAGCCAAAAATCAGTCTTTTGTGTAGAAATATAAAGCATGGAGGTGGGAATACGCCATGAGTGAATCTTTTTTTGTAATTCATTTTGAAATTTACCTGTTGAAGAGTTCGGGTGGGAAGAAGTTTTTCAAGTCTGGACAGAAACAGCCACATCAATGTCTGGATTGCTTTGTCATAGGTGGGGCCAAAGTCTCCTGGGAAAACATCCTAAAACACAAACAAATTCAGAAATGTCAAATATCTGTGCTGTCCATACAAACCACAAATTCACAAATTCAGGGCAAACAGGATATTGTCATGAAATATTCCTTTTAATCACCTAAACACAGACATAGCATGGCTTCAGCGTAATTGAATGCATACATTTTTTACATTTTATAGTTAGTCTGAACCTATAAACAATTTTGCTCTACCAAACATGGACAAATGATGTGCTAGGGAAAAGTCTGGTGCCCTGTATATAACAAACACATACTTGGAAGAAGTTTCTCCTCTCCTCAGGGTCTTTCAGCAGGTTTTGGACAAGGCCCATGAATTGTGAGTCGGATACTTCTTGTTCTGCATGATCAGTCTGTAATAAAAGATGCTTTTAAAAGGCAGAAGAAACTCCACACTAAAAAGCAAGCACTTCAGGACTACAAATCATGACTGCATAAACAGTGAAAACCAATGTGAAATCGCAACCACAAAAAAAGCATTTCTGTATTTCATATCGACGACAGGTTTCGACTCACCTCAACATTCCACAGAGATCTGAGGTTCTGCATTCGGTCGAGATGTGGCTGAATAATATGGAGGACAGCAGTCTCCTCAGAGCGACACAGCTCTAGGATCAGCTACAATCAGAGGAACATAATGAACAAGTCTTTCCGAGGGAAATAAATTCAGTCCAGAGCTGCACATCTGCACGCATAACCAGCATTTCTCTGATTAACTAATCTGTCACACTGACTGGAAACATTTTACATGCAACCTCTGAGTGCCTGAGCTATATATACATGCCTGACGAAATGCCTTTCCTCAAAGTAAAGGAAATGAGTTGATCTGTGACAACCTCCAGACTGACATCTGAAGACACAAGCCGGAATTATATTCGAGTTCTAGACGTCCATGCAAGAAAGCCGAGGCTGCTAGTCGCCGTGATGGACTGATGCTACAGTACCAAAAGTCAAGCCAATTGCTGCAAAAACGAGATGAATATGTGGTGAATCATAGAGCTACAATGTAAACAGAAAACATGCATTCGACAACAGAGGCTCGTCATCAATCTTTGCTTGTGTAGATACAATCATATCAAAACAAGCTTTGGCCAGAGGGCTGACACTTGTTGTTGGTTGGTTTGTAGATGAGTAGCAGCTGATCAACTTGCATAACAAAGATCTTCATCTAAGATTTTTAAATAATGTCTTTGAATTTAAAAAAACCCATCAGCCACACCCCATAATCCCCACAACATCAAAGTCTTCCTCACCCGTGCTCGGAGACCCAGAACGAGTTCAGCTCGCTGCCTCGTCGAGAGAAGTTGAGGAACTGTCTCCGTCACTATGAATACAAACTCCTCAAGCAGCCCATAATCCAACACGATTTTTTGCTCCACCGTCTGCCAGATGGCTGCAGAGACCAGCCGGATCGGTGGGATGAGGAGACGCAGAGCAGAGAGGGGAAGAGAGGGACCTGCAAACAGAGAACAACTATTTGAATGTATAGTAGATAACATAGCACCACTATGATAACTATTAGATAAATACTTATTTTGTTGAATGATAATGCACTATTTTATAAAAGACAGCATAAGCTCCCCATGCAATTTCTGTGCAGATATGCTGTAGATTGTCAAAAAATAATGTTGATAATGACGAGAGAATCACAGTGAGAAGTGAGAAAAATCTCCTTTTTAAAATAGTGTTGTTTAAGTGAATCTTCTGGGTTTTCCCCTAAAACTGCCAGGTCATCAACGTCACCACAGACAAACTGACGGCTACTGCTAACTAGCTAAATGTTGTAATGCAATAACACCAGAGGCACACAAGGGAAACATTCAACAACTCCACTTTCCTCAACTCTCACTGTAACAGCAATTGCAAAAAGCGGTTGATGCTCAGAAACATTATCAATTTACTCAGACGAAACAAGTATACAAAACACAACTAATAACGCACATTTTTTGGTTGTTTCACTGATATTGTTTCCCCAACAGAAACCCACGAATTCACCGTTGGCAAACCTGTGGTCTCGGGTGTTGTGAATATTAAATAAAGTACTTTCGTTTTCTTCTGGAACTCAGCAATACACAGGTGCCGGGCGGCCTCTTGTCATTTCCGTGATCCAACGTAATATTGACTTCATATGACATGACGGTATGCGTCATATAATAATACAGCATAACCAGTGGCACACAAACACTGGGAATATATGTACAATCACGTAGCATGGGAATATATATCTATACTGGTGGTTGTTGTTGTTTATTTGAAACCAGCAATCAGTAAATACTGAGTTATCTGGTGCTAATTTAGCTAGCGTTAGCTCAGATGCATAGCCTCCTAGCATTATCCTAGCGTTAACGGCTAGCACTTATACAGAAACTTAATGTACGTAATGACATTGCGCTAGCTACCGGTGTCCACCGGTGAGAAGTCAAAATGTAGATGAAGTGCGTAAAGTGTATGAGTTACCGTTAAAAGAGAAGTTGTTATCGTAGCGGAGCTAGCAATGCTATTCCCGCGCGCGGGCTGCGTTGCGGCCTAGCCAAACAAATGTATGTGTGAGCGTTTACACTCACCAGAAACATCTTCGTCCATCTTTTGTCTTCACTGCAGTTACATTACAGTTAGAGCAATATGGTGTCCGTCGCTCGACTGAAGCCAGACGAAACGTTTTCACGGCGGTTGTGTGGTCAAGAGACTGGGAATTACACAGCACGGGCAAGCTAAACGGCTGCGGTCGAGAAGTTTTTTTTTTTTTTGCTCAGGGAAGGTTCCTAACGGAACAAATGACCCGGATGTAGTTAAGTGGCAGCCATGATAAGAGCCGTTCGAATTCTCTACGTTAAGGAAAGGTGCTTCGATGCTTCCTTTCATGTCTCCTTTAGTCTAGGGAACACCGGAACGTCCTTTACCAAAGGAAAGGACAATTTAACGATTTAAATTAACAACTCGGCCGTTCATGAAAACAACAATATGGCTATTTGAACATTTAACAATTACTTTCATGCAGAAATATAGTAATTGGAGTAATTGTGTTGTGTAAATGTGAGTGGACAGTGATAATCATTTAATAACATTTGTATTTATTTATTTCAATCATGTTTAAGAAAATCAACTAAAATCAATTAGTTGTTGGTTAGGGTGGAGGCTTTGGTGGAGATGTAGACCTGCATATATACTGTACACATACACATAATTCTTTCTTCTTTTAAGACTACTTCTTCTGTTTAATGCAATGTCTAATTGGGCTTTTCATCATGTTCATTATATTTTACAACATTGTGGATTTTCTTAGACACAGATCACCGGATAAAAAATACTTTCATGCCTCAGGAAATGTGAATCAAACCATTTAAAATAACAACTACAAAACAAAGACCTGGTTTCTGAAGAAGGAAGGTTTGAAGGAAAACAGATAACAAAAAAAGCTCCACAGATTTTTTAAGTGACAAGATTAGATTTGAACAGTCTAAAGCTGATAGCTACCGTTCTGTTCCAAGTTAGCATTACACTTCTAGAACATTGCACGACTCGCAATGTTTAAATGATCAAAATCGATGCAGCAGAATCAGAAAAAAAGAAAAAAGAATGTGTGGAATAGATGATAACTCTAATTCTGCTGGATTGATTTTGATCATTTAAAAAAAAAGAGAGAACATTTTCATGCTTTTATGCTCACGTTTATGCTTTTATGCTTTACAAATGTATGTACAAGTGTTTTGTGTCTTTGCATGCTGTAGCGTTTGGGGAAAGACTTGCCGCAGAAATTACAAACAAACGGCTTCTCTCCCGAGTGTATTTTGTCATGCGTTTTGAGATGACACATTTTTATGAAGCCCTTTCCACAGACATCACATTTAAAAGGTCTCTCTGTCGTGTGCTGTATCAGCCCGTGATTCTTCACTTCAGAAGTGGACCTGAAGTACTTGTCGCAGTCAGGCTCGGTGCATTTGAAAGGTTTCTCTCCCGTGTGGATTAATTTGTGTCGAGCGATTGTCGATTCGGAGAGCATCTTCCCGCAGTCGGGGCACGGATGACGGAACAGCTCATTCAAGTGTTTTATCCTCTGGTGCTTCTTCAGCGTTCCCCTCTCTTTGAAGGATTTCTCACACGCGCTGCACGAGTACTTCTTCTCGTCTCGAGACTCGCTGTGGACGTAAGTCAAGTGCCGCAGCATGTTGGACCGGTGGGAGAATGTCTTGCCGCACTCGGCACACAGGTAGGGTCTCTCTCTCGTGTGGACTCTTTGGTGGGAGCTTAGATCGGCGTCGCTTCTGAATCTCGCGCTGCACTGAGCGCACTGGAACGGCAGATGACCCGTGTGTTTCCACTCGTGTGCGATTAAAATAGGCAGGCTGGACACGACTTTGGGACAGTGGGTGCATTTAAATGGCCTGCCGATCTTATGGACGTTCTTGTAATGCTTGATCAAGGGCATAAAAAGAGTGAAGGTCTCCTCGCAGCGGTTACACTGGAACAAGGTGTGAGAAGCCTTGTGTCTGGCCAACACCGCCGCGTCTCGCAACACCTTCCGACACACGTTGCAGTAGAGCTCGTTGTGGGTCATTTTGTGTCTCTCCAGTGAAACTTTGTACTTGAACGCCTCGTCACATTCGTCACAAGTGTACAGTTTTTTGGCTTTGGCCAGCCTCTCCGGATCCACCCGTTGGCGATTGAACTCGAAGCAGGTTCGGTTCAAATGCAGCCTCAACGACGAGTAGAGTTTAAACCTGCTGTCGCAGTGAGGGCAGGCGTAATCGTCGGTGGGGAAGTGGATTTTCATGTGACGTCTCAGGCCCGTGTTCACCGGCTCATTGCAGATAAAACACTGGATGGTCCGAGATTTTTTGGGAACGTTTACTTTGATGTTGGAGATGACAGGCTTTCTGCCGGTAGCCAATAGGTTTTTCGTGAAGGAAGGGTCCTTATTTGAGCTGCTAGGCAACAGATCACCTTCTGTAAAACTACTCAGAGGAGTCGCAAAGGGAGGCTCATCATCCGAGTAGTTCGACCATGAATCAGCCATACTACGGCTACTACTAGAAGTCTTATGGGAAGAGTCATCAGAGTAGTAAGACCACGAGTCGGCATCGCTGCAATCATCAATAGGAGCCAAATACGTGTCGTCGTCTTTGCTGGCGCTGTTTGACTCCTCATCGTCAGGAACGTGTAAAAGAGCCTTCTTGGAGGGTTTGGCTTTTCTGGAAGTACAAAGACTTCTTTCCTCTTGCAACAAAATCTTTTTCATCCTCATGCCTCTGTTTCTTCTCACAGGTCGAGACCCCAAAGACAGTGGCATTTCCAGTCTTTGTAGCTGAACACTGCATCGTTTTAAAGGAGCGTTTTCTTCCCGCCGTGTTTTTCCTCCCGAAGTCACCTCAGTTCCATTTTCATCAGCTTTAATCTCACTCGTCGGACATTCTGGGGTCGCGTCGGGAGACGACGTCAAAGATCCGTTGTCCACATCAGACGTACGTGATGGCACATTCTCCATGATGTTGGCTTGTGGTTTACCAGTCTTTGTTTTTTCTTCAGAGGCAAGTTTGAGAGCTGAAATAATGCAGGTGCCATCCAAGGAAGCATCTGAAACAGATAAAAATAATGAATTGTCTCATTAATAATATTATTACATTTTTACCAAACAACGACTGTTACCATGTTGTTATTGAGCTGTAATGTGAAGTGCTACACTACTGGAATGGTAAAAAGTATAAAGGCTTGCCATTGTGATCCAGTTGGCTGAGGTCTTTTTGATAATGCAGCAGGGTTTTGAGCTCCTCGCAGCGAGACACCGACTCCACGCATTCCTTCAGAACGGAGGACACCCCACCAAACATGGAGGCAACCTGGAGAGAATGAAAATGAAAAAGTCAAAGCAAGCCTACACTGACAGCAACATGACCTGGTGTTTCCAACATTTGATGTCTATTCTTTATGCACCTGTTGGAACGTTTGAAGAGGAAGAAACTGTTCAAGTCTGGACAAAAACACCCACATCAAGGTGTGAAGTGCCTCGTCATACGTGGGACCAAACTCTTCTGGGAAAACGTTCTGAAAGACATGACATGACAAAAAAAAGCTACAATGACCGACATTAAAAATCTGAAACACAAGATGTTGGAGAAGAGACACAAGATGAACGAAAGCGCTGCAACACTGACCTGAAAGAAGTGTTTCCTTTCGTCAGGATTTTTCAGCAACTTCTTAACTAAGTCCACAAATTGTGGAGCTTCCATATGTTCAGCACCAGCCTGCATGAAATGACATGAGCATTAAAAGGAAAATAAACAATCTGCATTGTCAAGTGTGTGGTTATCTTTAGGGTTAAAGATACCGTGACCACAGCAATTCAAAGGAACAGGACTTTAAACTCACCTCCATCACCCACGCCTCAGTGAGCAGCTGCACTCTTTCCAGGTGAGGCTGAACGAGACCAAAGTCAGCGGTGGCTTCAAACTGACAGATCTCCAGAATCAGCTAAAACCACAAAGCAACCGGGGGAGACGACACTTCGTTGAGAAATATAAGTTAACAGTTAGGTGCAGCAGTCTGTCCGCATTACTACATTTTATTATGTCATTTGGTCACAGTACATCCCTACATGGTAATAATTACGACTCCTGCTCCTCCTCACCCGTGCTCTGAGGCCCAGAATAAGTTGGGCCCTCTGGCGAGTGGTGAGCAGCTCCGGAACAATGGCCGTAACCATGGAAACAAACTCTGCAAGCATCCCATAATCAGCCACGACCTTCTGCTGGACCGTCTGCCAGATGGCTGCAGAGACCAGTCGGATCGGTGGGACCAGGAGTTGCAGGGCGGCGAGGGGGAGGGGGGTACCTGAACGTAAACAGCAGGGGAGTCATGTCTCTCTCTACACAAGCATCACCTTCA